>NC_054484.1:12649198-12969203 GCF_017639515.1 Carcharodon carcharias | reverse complement strand
CATTCCCGGGATATCACAGGCTCGATTCACCTGCCATGCTGTCACCTCGCCGCTCATCATGCCAGGCACCACATTTAAAGAGCAGCTGCGCTCATGCTTCCAGCCCAGGACTGCAGCAAAGAAGACATGGCCCCAAAAGGCAAGAAGACTGCAGACCTCAAGCAAATTTTGGATGTCATGGAGGCCTGCTGTGATGTCCTCAAACCCCGCTCTGGCCGCAGGAGGGCAGCAACATTACCACTCCGGCTTGGTAGGCGATGACAGTGGTGATCGGTGCCAGTGCTGCGCAATGTCATGGGTGATTTTAATCTGCATATTGACTGGACTAATCAGGTTGGCAGGGGTAACATGGAAGACAATTTGTAGAGTGCATCAGGGATTGTTTCTTAGAGCAATACATTGCAGAACCTACCTGGGAATAGGCTGTTTGGATCCAGTAATATGTAATGAGGTGGCATTAATTAAAAGATATCGTAGTTAAGGATCCTCTAGGGGGTAGCGAAACAACATGGTAGAATTTCAAATTTAGTTTGAGGGCGAGCAACTGGGTCTCAAACAGTGTCCTCAACTTAAATAAGGGCAGTTACAGAGGTATGAAGTAGGAGTTGTCTAAAGCGGGCTGGGAAAATAGACTGAGGGGAAGGTCAGTGGATGACAGTTGCAGACATTTAAGCAGATATTTCATAAAGCTCAGCAAACATTTATCCTGGTCAAAAAGAAGGACTCGATGAGAAGGTTGAACCACCCATGGTTAACTAAGGTGGTCAAGGAGAGTATCCAATCAAAAACTAAGGTATACAAAGCATACTAGTGGTAGGCCAGAGGATTGGGAATTTTTTAGGAACCAGCAGTGGATGACTAAAAAGCTAATAAAGAGGGAGGAAATTGATTATGAAAGTAAGTTGACAAGAAATATAAAAACCAATAGTAAGAGTTTCTACAGGTTTATAAAAAGAATGAGAGTGGTTAAAGTGAGCGTGGGACCCTTGGAGGATGCGACTGGAGAATTGATAATGAGGAACAGGGAAATGGCAGATAATTTAAACCAATATTTTGCATCGGTCTTCACAGTGGAGGCCACTATAAGCATCCCAAAGATATCAGATAATCAAGGTGCTAATGGGAGGAAAGATCTTGTAACAGTCTCTATCATAAGGGACAAAGTATTTGACAAGCTAATGGAACAAAAGGCAGACAAGTCACCAGGACCTGATGGCCTGCATCAAGGGTTTTAAAGGAAGTGGCTGCAGAGATAGTGGAGACATTGGTCAAAATATTCCAGAAATCTCTGGATTCCGGGAGGGTTCCAGTGGGTTGAATTTTACCCCCGTCAAGGGGGAAGTTGATGGGCGGGTGCGTGTGGGTGCGCTTCCGATTGGCGCCCCCATTCAGAGGCGTGGCGTCATTTTACGTGGGTAGGCCAATTAAGGCCTGCCCATCATGACATCGCTGGGAAGCGCTATGCACTTCCTGTGTGGGCGGGGGGGGGGGGGTGGAATGCCTAAAATCGAGAGTGGTGCCTTTGCGCACGCACACGATAGAGCGCACTCATCTCCTGTGGCTAAGTGCTGCCTCAGGGAGATCACCTCTACTTTCAAAAATATTAAAAATAGAAAAAAAACATTCCCTTACATGTGAGTTGGAACATGTTCATAGTTTCCAAAAAAAAACTTTATTAAAATTTTTAAAACCTACATGAACCTCATCCTGCCGGTGGATGAGGTTTCATATTTTCTCTATTCCCCGCCGGGGCTCCTGGCTGACCTGCCAGCCTTAAGGTTGGACGGGCAGGTCCTTTAATTGTTTAAATGATCCTGTCAATGGCCTCAATTGGCCATTGACAGGTCGGCGGGTGTGCAGCTGATTTTGCTGCACCCCTGCCTTGCTGAAAATTTAAATGGGGTGAGGTGACATCGATGAGTTCCATCCGATGTCACCATGCATCATTAATACATGTCGGTGAGTAGGCTCCGCCCCGCCTGCCGACGGTAAAATCCAGCCCAGTGGATTGGAAAACCTCTAATGTAACACCTCTGTTCAAGAAGGGAGGGGGAGGCAGGAAACTATAGGCCAGTCAGCCTAACATCTGTCGTTGAGAAAATGCTAGAGTCCATTATTAAGGAAGAAATAGCAGGACATTTAGAAAAGCTTAACACAATTAAACATAGTCAGCATGGTTTTGTGAAAGGGAAATCTATCCTGTCAAGTCCCTCAGAATCTTGTACATTTCAATAAGATCCTCATTCTTCTGAACTCTAATGAATAAAGCCCTACCTGTTTAGCCGTTCTTGATAAGTCAACCCCTTCATCCAAGGAATCAGCCTAGTGAATTCTTTTGAACTGCTAATTCTTTGAGGATATAAAAGAGTTGATAAAGGGGAACCAGTAGATGTAGTGTATTTGGATTTTCCAGAAGGCATTCGATAAGGTGCCACATAAAAGGTTATCACACAAGATAGGACCTCATGATAATGTATGGATTGAGGACTGGGTAACACAGAGAAGACAGAGAGTTGGGATCAATGGGTCTTTTTCGATTGGAAAGACATAACTAGTGGAGTGCCACAAGGATCAGTCCTAGGGCCTCAGTTATTTACTATCTATATTAATGACATGGAGCAGGAGGCAGAGTGTAATGTAATCCAAATTTGCTAACAATCAAAAATAGATGGGAGGGCATGGTGTGATGAGGATACAAGGAATCTGCAAGGGGATATGGATAGGTTGAATGAGTGGGCAAAAACTTGGCAGATGGTTTTAATGTAGGAAAATGTGAGGTCATGCACTTTGGTAGGAAGAATCAAAAGGCAGACTGTTATTTAATGGAGAGAGACTCAAAAAAAGTGCAGCACAGAAGGATCTGGGTGTTCTTGTGCATGAAGCAAAAAAAGTTAGCATGCAGGTGCAGCAAGTAATTAAGAAGGCAAATGGAATTTTGGTCTGCATTGCTAGGGGATTGGAGTTTAAAAATAGGGAAGTCTTGTTACAACTGTACAGGGTGTTGGTGAGGCCGCACCTGGAGTACTGTGTACAGTTCTTGTCCCCGTATTTAAGAAAGGATATACTGGCATTGTGGCAGTTCAAAAGAGATTCACTAGGCTGATTCCTTGGATGAAGGGGTTGACTTGTCAGAAAGGCTAAACAGGTTAGGGCTTTATTCATTAGAGTTCAGAAGAATGAGGGATCTTATTGAAACGTATAAGATTCTGAGGGGCTTGACAGGGTAGATGTTGAGGAAGATGTTTCCATGGTGGGGGAATCTTGAACAAGGGGACATAGTTATAGAATAAAGGGACACTCATTTAAAACTGAGATGTAAGGGATTTCTTCTCTCAGAGGACAGTGAATATCTGGAATTCTCTACCCCAGAGAGTTGTGGAGGCTCGATCACTAAAATTATTTAAAGAGGAGGTAGATAGATTTTGAAATATGGCACGAAAGAGGAGTTGAGGCCTAGGGCAGATCAGCCATGATCTTATTGAATGGTGCGGCAGGCTTGAGGGGCTGAATGGCCTACTCCTGCTCCTATTTCTTATGTTCTACAGTCCTGTCACATCGAATTGTGAATGGTGATGGGCAATTAAACAACGAACTAGAGGAGGAGGTTCCACAAATATCCCCATCCTCAACACTGGTGTACGACAGCACACCAGTGCAAAAGATAAGGCTGAAGCATTTGAAACCATCTTCAGCCAGAAGTGCCGAGTGGATAATCTATCTCAGCCTCCTCTGAGGTCCCCAGCATCACACATGCCAATGTTCAGCCAATTTCATTCACACCACGTGATATTAAGCAACAGCTGAAGGCACTGGATACTATAAAGGCTATAGGCACTGACAACATTCCGTCAATAGTACCAAAGACTTGTGCTCCAGAACTTGCCACGCCCCTGGTCAAACTGTTCCAGAACAATTACAATACTGGCATCTACCCAACAATGTGGAAAATGGCCAGGCATGACCGATACTCAAAAATCAGGACAAATCCAACGCAGCCAATTACCACCCTATCTACTCTTGATCATTAGTAAAATGATGAAAGGTGTCATCAACAGTGCTGTCAAGCAGCTCTGGCTTAGCAATTACCTGCTCATTGATGCCCAGCTTGGGTTCTGCCAGGGCCACTCAGCTCCTGACCTCGTTACAGCCTTGGTTCAAACATGGACAAAAGAGCTGAACTCCAGAGGTGAGGTGAGACCGCCTTTGACATCAAGGCAGCATTTGACCAAGCGTGGGATCAAGGAGCCCTAGCAAAACTGGAGGCAATGGGAATCAGGGGGGGAAACTCTCTGCTGGTTGGAGTCATACAAAGGAAAATGGTTATGGCTGTTGGAGATCAATCATCTCAGTCCTGGGACATCATTGCAGTAGTTCCTCAATGCAGTGTCTCGGCCTAAATATCTTCAGCTGCTTCATCAATGACCTTCCTTCCATCATAAGTTCGGAAGTGGGGATTTTCACTAATTGGGGAGAATTTTCTCCCTGTCAGGCAGGTGGTTCGGGAATGGGCACAGGCAGGTGCATAGCTCATCGCCACCCGTGATCGGCTGTGCACCGTCATTTTGCATGGACAGGCCAATTAAGACCTGCCCAGCTTGGCACTACCTGTGCGGGCGGGGGGAGGAGGGAGAGTCGGGGTCTGGATTCTTTCGTGCATGTACGTGAAAGAGCGCAGAAATCTCCCTGATGTCTCAGGGAGAAGCTGCCTCAGGGAGAATAATTTGATTTGGAAAACTTGAGACAAAGAAACAAAAAAATTGTTCAGACATGTCCCCTCATGTGACAGTGTCACATGAGCTGGGACATGTCAATGAATTTTATTACATTTATAAACCTTCATGAAACATCATCACGTCTGTGGATGAGGTTCCATAAAAAATACAGAGGCCGCCTGGGCTCTTCGCCTGCCCGTCAACCTTAAGGTTGGATGGGGCCGCCCTGTTAATTGTTTCAATTGGTATTTAAATGGCCTTAATAGGCCTTTGACAGTTCGTTGGGTGTGCAGCTGACTCCGCTGTGCGCCCACTGAACCGAAGATTGAAATGACGCGCGGTGATGTCGGGACACACACCGCCCCACACTCCGACCAGATGATTCAGGCCATTATTGCACAATGCTTAAGAGAGAATCCAACCATCTCCCCTTGACATTTAATGCCTGTACCATCACTGAACCCCCCACTGTCAACATTCTGGGGGTTACCATTGACCAGAAGATGAACTGGACTAGCCATATAAATACTGTAGCTACAAGAGAAGGTCTGAGGCTGGGAGTTCTACACCAAGTAACTCGCCTCCTGGCTCCCCAAAGCCTGTCCACCATCTACAAAGTACAAGTCAGGAGTGTGATGGAAATCTCTCCACTTGCCTGGATGAGTGCAGCTCCCACACTAGTCAAGAAGCTCAACGCACCCAGGACAAAGCAGCCTGTTTGATTGACACCCGTGCACCAGGTCAACATCTAATATCTCCACAACCAACACACAGTGTACAAGATGCACTGCAGCAACTCCATAAGACCATGACACGTAGCAGCCAAAGTAGGCCATTTGGCCCATCGAGTGTGTTCTGTTATTCAATGAGGTCATGGCGGATCTGATAATCCTCAATTGCACTTTCCTGCCTTTTTCCCATAAACCTTGATTCTCTTAGTGAGTAAAAACCTGTCTATCTCAGCCTATAATATACTTAACAACCTAACCTCTACAGTCCTCTGTGGTAAAAAATTCCACAGATTGACTACCTCTGAGAGAAGAAATTCCTTCTCACCTTTGTTTTAAATAGGTGCCCCTTACTCTGAGATTATGCCCTCTGGTCCTAGACTCTCCCACGAGGGGAAACAACCTCTCAGCATCCACACTGTCAAGCCGCCTAAGAATCTTATATGTTTCAAGAAGGCCACCTCTCATTCTTCTAAACTCTGAGTACAGACCCAACCTACTCAAACTCTCCTCATAAGAAAATCCCCCATGCCTGGGATCAACCTAGTGAACTTCTCTGGACTGCCTCCAATGCCAGTATATCTTTCCTTAGATAACGGAACCAAAACTGTTCACAGTATTCTAGGTGTGGTCTAACTAGTGCTTTGTATAGTTTTAGCAAGACTTCTTTATTTTTACACTCCATTCACTTTGAAATAAAGGCCAACATTTCATTTGCCTTCCCTATCACCAGCTGATCTTGTGTGTTAGCTTTTTGGGATTCATGCACAAGGACCCTCAAATCCCTCTGTGCTGCAGCTTTCTGCAGTGTTTCTCCATTTAAATAATATTCAGCTTCTCTATTCTTCCTGCCAAAGTGCATAACCTCACATTTTCCCACATTATATTCCATCTGCTAAGTTTTTGCCCACTCACTTAACCTGTCTATATCCCTCTGTAAACTCTTTGTGTCATCCTCACCACTTGCCTTCCCATCTTTTTTGTGTCATCCACAAACTTGGCGATAGTACATTCACTTCCCTCCTTTAAGTCATTAATATGTATTGCAAATAATTGAGGTCCCAGCACTGATCTCTGTGGCACCCCATCAGTTACAGGTTGCCACCCTGAAAATGCCCCCCTTTTCCCAACTCCCTGTCTTCCATTAGTTAGCCAATCCTCTATCCATGCCCCAACACCATGAGCTCTTACCTTATTAAATAGCCTCACATGTGGTACCTCATCAACACCTTTTGGAAATCCAAATATATTACATCTACTCATTTCCCTTTATCTATCCTGCTTGCTACCTCCTCAAAGTATTCTAATAAATTTGTTAGGCATAATCTCCCCTTCATGAGGCCGTGCAGACTCTGCTTGATTAGATTACAATTGTTACATTGGCCGTTCTTCAATCTTCTGGGACTTTTCCAGAATCTAAGGATTCTTGGAGATTAATGCCAGTGCATCCACTCTCTCTGTCGCTACATCCTAGGATGCAACCCATCAGGTCCAGGGGCCGAACAGCCTTTAGCCCATTAGTTTCCTAGTACTTTTTCTCTAGTGATAGTTATTGTATTTATTCCCTCCCCCTTTTGCCCCTTGATTATTTAGTATTTTTGTAAAGTATTAGTATATCTTCTACCATGAAGACTGAAGCAAAATATTTATTCAGCTCCTCTGCCATTTCCTGATTCCCATTATTATTCCTCAGTCTCATTCTCTAACCGGCCTATGTTCACTTTGGCCTCTCTCTTCCTTCTCATATATTTACAGATGCTCTTACTGTCCATTTTTTATTAGTTGCTAGTTTACCCTCAAAGTTTATTTTCTCCCTCTTTATTTTAATTTGGTCATCTTTTGTTGGTTTTTAAAACTTTCCCAATCCTATGCCTTACCACTAATCTTTGCCACATTGTTTTTTTTCTTTCAATTTGACACTATCCTTAACTTTCTTGGTTAACCATGATTGGTTTATCCCTCCTTTGAATCCTTTTTCTCATTGGGATATATCTTCCACTCACTCACTCACCACAGCTCCTCTAAAGCCACGACATCTACCACCTGGAAGGATAAGGCAGCAGATGCAATAGGACTACCACCTCCTGCAATTTTGCCTCCAAACCACTCACCATCCTGACTTGGAAATATATCGCCGTTCCTCCACTGTTGCTGGGTCACAATCCTGGAACTCCCTCACTAGCAGCACAGTAAATGTACCTACACCACATGGTTCAAGAAGGAGGTTCATCATCACCTTCTCAAGGGCAGTTAGGGATGGGCAATAAATACTGGCCTGACCAGTGATGCCACAGCCTGTAAAATAATTTTGAAGAACTGATGGGAATTGACAGGAACAAGTACCTGGTGCCCTCGGCAATGACAAACATGAGGTAGTCATCCATACAAACTGGAAGGAACATTTGTTTCCAAGACAGGGTAGCAAGTCTTTCTTCCCAAAGACAATCCCATAGGGAATAAGCTGCCAAAGGGAACAGTCACAGCCCCATCGCTTGAAATCTTCAAGACCCTTCCTTGCATTATTTCCATTTATAAGATTTCATTATCAGCACTTTGATATCAGCGGGTCAGGCCTCGTTTAACTCGTGTTACCTATATAAATGTTGGTGGGGTATGGATATTACTCTGTGATGCTGACCACAACTGCAGCAGAAAGAGAAACAGAGAGCAGTGCAGATCTGGAAAGCTCTCCTCCAAAAGGCTGTGGATGTGTGGGACAATTAAAGCTTTCAGTGCTGAGATCGATAGATTTTTGTTGGGTAAGAATATCGAGAGATCATGGAGCTAAGTGGAGTTGAGATACAGATTGGAATTTATCTAAATTGGCAGGACTGGCTCGAGGGGCAGAATGACCTTGTTCTGTTCCTAATATTCCTAAAAAGAAGCAAACTACCCTTGCCCTGGGATCACAGATGATGTGAAGATTTCCAGGCAAGCTGTCTTGGATTGTATCTTCAAGGAACTCAGTACCTCCAGGGGATAGCTCGAGAAGTCACGACAGACAAGTGAGCTGAAATTCTGCATCTACCACAGGAGGGAGCATTTGCACCGTGCTAATTCTTGTGCCCTGGAGCAAGGAGAGATTTTACAATCTCACCTGCGGCCCTACAGCCTGAAAAATTGGATAAGGCTCAAAAACGGGTGCGGGGATCAGGCTGTGTGATTAACCCAAACCCGTTCATCACAATGCGAACCATATGCAAGCTTTGAGCAGCCTGCTAACATAATGATAGCAGCCTGCAGTCCAAGTATCATAAACACTGCTGAGTGTCTGTCTGCTTCAACAGGGAGACCAGGTTTGTGCAAGGCAAGAACTACGCAGAGCCAGCCTGTACCCCTTAAATCGGCATTCTGGCTGCAGAAGGTGGTGTAAGTGGAGGAGCTGGTGGCATTGTGGCATTGTCACTGGGCTAGTATTCCAGAGACCCAGGGTAACCTCTGGGGACCCGGTTCTAATCCAACCGCGGCAGATGGTGAAATCTGAATTCAATACAAATCTGGAATTAAATGTCTGATGATGACCATGAAACCATTGTCGTTGTTGTAAAAACCACCTGGTTGACTAATGCCCTTTAGGGAGGGGAAATCTGCTGTCCTTACCTGGTCTGGACTCCGGACCCACAGCAATGTGCTTGACTCTTAACTGCCCTCTGAACGAGGGCAATTAGGGATGGGCTGTCAATGCTGGCTGGGCCAGTGTTGCCCACGTCCCACCAACAAATTTTTAAAAAGTGGCTGAGGGAGAATGTCTGACGTCCAAGAAGAGTGAAATGCCACAGAGGAGGCCATTTGGCCATCATGTCTGCACCAGCTCTGCGAATGAGCATAATGGCCTACTGCTGTTGCCCTGCCCTTTCCCCATGCCCCAGCACACTGTTTCCATTCAGATAATCATCTAATGTCCTCCCTAATGCCTTGATTGAACCTGCCCCCACCACACGTCCAGGCCCTGCTTTCCAGACCCAAACCACTCGTGTGAAAAACTCACGCTTGCTTCTTTTGCAAATCACTTTAAATCTGTGCCACCTCGTTCTTGATCCTTTTACGAGCAGGAACAGCTTCTCCCTATCCACTCTGTCCAGCCCCCCCTCATGATTTTGAACATCTCTTTCAAACCTTCTCTCAGTCTTCTTCCCTCCAAGGAGAACAGTCCCAACCTTTGCAATCTATCCTCATGCCTGAAGTTTCTCAGCCCTGGAATCATTCTTATAAACCTCTTCTGCACTCTCTCCAATATGTTCACATCCTTCCTACAATGTGGCACCCAGAACTGTACACAATACTCTAGCTGAGGTCTAATGACTTTCTTATACAAATTCAACATAACTTCCCTGCTCTTGCACTCTACTATGCCCCTATTAATAAAGCTCAGGATGCTACCTAGTTTATTAACTGCTCTCTCCACTTGACCTGCCACCTTCAATGATCTATGCACATATATACCCAAGTCTTTCTGCTCCTGCACACACTTCAAAACTCCACCCCTTATTTTATATTGTCTGTCCACGTTCTTCCTACCAAAATGCATCACCTCACACTTCTCTGCATTGAACTTCATCTGCCACCTATCTGCCCACTCCACCAATAATCTACCACCTCTTGAAGTTCTACACTGTCCTCCTCACAGTTCCCAAACATCGTACCATCCACAACTTTGAAATTATCCTTGCGCACCAAGATCTCAATCATTAATATATATCAGGAAAAGCAAGGGTCCCAATACGACCCCTGGGGAACTCCACTACAAACCTTCCTCCAGCCTGAAAAATATCCATTAACCATTACTCTCTGCTTCCTATTTTTCAGCCAATTTTGTATCCACATTGCTACTGTCCTTTCTTTCATGAGCAATGCCTTTTCTCAAGTCTGTTGTGTGGCACTGTATCAAATGACTTTTGAAAGTCCATGTACACCACATCAATAGCATTACCCTAATTGATCTTTTCTGTTACCTCTTCAAAAAGCTCCAGCCAGTTAGTTAAACATGATTTTCCCTTTAGGAGTCCATGCTGGCTGTTCCTTATCAACCCATATTTTTCCATGTGACTACTAGTTCTATCCCAAATAATTGTTTCTAGAATCTTTCCCACCACTGAAGTTAAATGGTCTGTAATTACTGGGCTTATCCTTACAACCCTTTTTGAACAATAGCGTATTATTTGCAATTTTCCAATCCTCTGGCACCCCCCACCCCCCAACACACCAACCCCCCACCCCCCTGAGTCTAGGGAAACTGAAAAATGATGGCCAGTGCCCCTGCAATTTCTACTCTCTCTTCCTTTAATATACTTGGCTGCATCTTGTCCAGTCCCAGTGCCTTATCAATTTAAGTACTGGCAGTTTATCCAACACTTCCTGCTTATCAATTCTGGACCCTTCTCGTGACAGAGTTTCCTTATCTGTCACCATAGCTGGGTAGCATCTACCTCCTTGGTAAAAATGGATGCAAAATATTCATTTAATACTTCAGCCATGGCCCCTTCATCTATATGTAAATTTCCTTTTAGGTCCCTAATTGGCCCTAATTCTCCTTTTACCATCTTTTTACTATTTATATGTCTATACAAGACTTTGGGATTCCCCTTTATGTTGGCTGCCAGTCTTTTCTCATAATCCCTCTTCGTTTCTCTAATATGCTTTTTCACTTCCTCTCTGAACCTTCTGTATTCCTCTTGGTTCTCAATTGTACTTTCTACCTGACGCCTGTCATAAAGCACACTTTTTCTTCTTTATCCTAATTTCTGTCTCCTTCTTCATCCAGGAAGCTCTGGATTTGCTTGCCCTACCTTTCCCTTTCGATGGAATATACCTTGACTGTGCCTGAAACAATTATTTTTTGAAGGTAGCCCATTCTACAGCTACAGTTTTTCCCACCAGTCTTTTGTTCCAGTCCATCTGGCCCAGCCTGTTCTTGCCCCATCGAAGTCAACTCTCGTCCAGTTAATTATTTTTACTCTGGATTGCCTATCATCCTTTTCTATCATCATCCTAAAACATGCAATAGAATGATCACTGCCTTATAAATGTTACCCCACTGACACTTGATCTACTTGGCCCACCTCATTTCCAAGAACCAGGTCCAACAGTGCATCTTTTCTTGTTGGATTGAACACATACTGTAGAAAATTATCCTGAACACAATCGAAGGGGTTTTGCCCTTCTCCGCCTTTTACATGACCAGTGTCCCAGTCTACATTCGGGTAATTAAAGTCCCCATTATAACTACCTTATAATGGTTGCATCTCTCTGTAATTTCCCTGCAGATTTGTTCTTCTACGTCCTTCTCACTATTTGGCAGTCTATAGACTACACCGAGCAATGTAATTGTTCCTTTTTGTTCCTTAGCTCTAGCCAAATTGATCCTGTCTTTGAACCCTCTGGGACATCCTCTTTCTCTATGCTCTCCTTAACTAATAATGCCACCCCTCCTCCTGTCCTTCCTTTCCTATCTCTTCCGAACACCTTGTCCCCGGGAATATTTAACACCCAGTTCTGCCCTTCCTTGAGCCAGGTCTCTGTTATCACCACAACATCATATTTCCACATGGCAATCTGCACCTGTAACTCCCCAATCTCATTTACCCTACTCCCTGCATTCACATACATGCATAGTAACCCTGACTTAGATTTTGTTACTTTCTCCCTTACCCCGACTTTACTATTAACTTACTATTCTCTATTCTTCTGTTAACTGTCTCTCCCAGTATTTTATGCACCCTGGTATTCCTCTCTGATATTCTCTCCTGGTTCCTATACCCCTGCTGAGTTAGTTTAAAGCCCTCCCAACAGCATTAGCAAAACGCCCTGCAAAGAACTCAGTCCCAGCTCTGTTCAAGTGCAGCCCATCCAGTTTGTACAGGTTCCATCTCCCCCAGAGCCAGTCCCAGTGTCCCAGGAATCTAAAGCCCTCCCTCCTGCACCACCTTTCCAGCCACACATTCACCTGCGTTATCCTCCTATTTTTTTTTATTTGTTCACAGGATGCGAATGTCACTGGCTAGGCCAGCATTTATTGCACTTCCCTAACCACCCTTATTCAGAGGGCATTTAAGTGTCAACCATATTATTGTGGATCTGGAGGCACATGTAGGCCAGACCAGGTACAGATGGCAGATTTCCTTCCCTAAAGGACATTAGCGAACCACGGGTACGTAGCACTGGGAGTAATCCAGAGGTTACTGCATGTGAGGTCCTGCTTGCTAATTTTCTACCCAGCTCCCTAATTTCTGATTGCAGGACCATATCCCCTTTCTTGCCAAAGTCATTTATACCAAGTACACCATGGCCTCTGGCTGTTCACCCTCCCTCAGAAGAATGTCCTGCAGCTGCTCTGTGACATCCTTGACTCTGGCACCAGGGAGACAATATACCACCCTGGAGTCACGCCTATGATCACAGAAATGCCCATCTGTTCCTGTAACCAATGAATCCTCTATCACTATAGCTTTTCCTTTCTCCTCCTCCCCTCCCGTCCAGCCGAGCTGCTGGTGGTACTACAAACTTGCCTTTGGCTGCACTCCTCTGAAGAGCCAACACCCTCACCCAGTTTCCAAACCAGAAAACCGACTGGTGAGCGGGACCCCAGGACACTCCTGCACTACCTGCCTCCTTCTCTTGGATTGCCTGGTGGTCACCCATTCTCTCTCTGTCTCCAGGCCCTGAAGCTGTGGTGTGACCACCTCTCTGAATGTGCTATCCATGTAGCTCTCAGCCTCATGTTGTGCCACAGTGACTCGAGCTCTGAAATCCGGTGCTCAAGCTTCTACAGTTTTGTCCTTCTCCGCCCTTTACACTTCCACTGTCCCAGTCTATCTTTGGGTAATTAAAGTGCTCCATTATAACTGCTCTATAATACTTGCAATTCTCTGTAATTTCCCTGCAGATTTGTTCTTCTACATCCTTCTCACTATCTGACAGTCTATAGGCTACACCAGGCAATGTAATTGCACCCTTTTTGTTCCTTAGCTCTAGCCAAATTGATTGCTGCACATGTGGTCGTCTAGGATACAGGTAGTATTCATGACTTCACACATATTGCAGGACACGCATGAGCTGCCCTGCCATGTCTTAACTCTACTTCCATTGCGTTAACTTTATTCTACTTTGGATCATTTATATTACTTTATTATATTGGTCCTAAGTTTCCCTATTCCTGGTGCTTCTCAGTTAAATGCAAGTATAGCTACTTGTTTAAAAATATTGCACTTTTCTAATTTACTCACTAGGCCCCTACTTACCAAGGCCACAGCTGAGGAAAGGTAGAAAAGGAAAGGGGCACTTCGTCCTCCTCACTGAACTCCCTCAGTCACCTTTGCTCTCAAACTGTTGCTGCTCTCGCACTGTTTTATAGCTCCGCTGCTCTTCTTTGGGACCTGCTGACTGTCTGTCCCAGGGTCCTCCTCTCACACTCTCCTCTAGGTGCTGCTGACTGTCCCAGGGTCCTCCTCTCACACTCTCCTCTAGGTGCTGCTGACTGCCTGTCCCAGGGTCCTCCTCTCACACTCTCCTCTAGGTGCTGCTGGCTGTCCCAGGGTCCTCCTCTCACACTCTCCTCTAGGTGCTGCTGACTGTCCCAGGGTCCTCCTCTCACACTCTCCTCTAGGTGCTGCTGACTGGCTGTCCCAGGGTCCTCCTCTCACACTCTCCTCTAGGTGCTGCTGACTGTCCCAGGGTCCTCCTCTCACACTCTCCTCTAGGTGCTGCTGATTGGCTGTCCCAGGGTCCTCCTCTCACACTCTCCTCTAGGTGCTGCTGACTGTCCCAGGGTCCTCCTCTCACACTCTCCTCTCGGTGCTGCTGACTGCCTGTCCCAGGGTCCTCCACTCACACTCTCCTCTAGGTGCTGCTGACTGGCTGTCCCAGGGTCCTCCTCTCACACTCTCCTCTAGGTGCTGCTGACTGTCCCAGGGTCCTCCTCTCACACTCTCCTCTAGGTGCTGCTGACTGCCTGTCCCAGGGTCCTCCTCTCACACTCTCCTCTAGGTGCTGCTGACTGTCCCAGGGTCCTCCTCTCACACTCTCCTCTAGGTGCTGCTGACTGTCCTAGGGTCCTCCTCTCACACTCTCCTCTAGGTGCTGCTGACTGGCTGTCCCAGGGTCCTCCTCTCACACTCTCCTCTAGGTGCTGCTGACTGTCCCAGGGTCCTCCTCTCACACTCTCCTCTAGGTGCTGCTGACTGTCCCAGGGTCCTCCTCTCACACTCTCCTCTAGGTGCTGCTGACTGCCTGTCCCAGGGTCCTCCTCTCACACTCTCCTCTAGGTGCTGCTGGCTGTCCCAGGGTCCTCCTCTCACACTCTCCTCTAGGTGCTGCTGACTGTCCCAGGGTCCTCCTCTCACACTCTCCTCTAGGTGCTGCTGACTGGCTGTCCCAGGGTCCTCCTCTCACACTCTCCTCTAGGTGCTGCTGACTGTCCCAGGGTCCTCCTCTCACACTCTCCTCTAGGTGCTGCTGATTGGCTGTCCCAGGGTCCTCCTCTCACACTCTCCTCTAGGTGCTGCTGACTGTCCCAGGGTCCTCCTCTCACACTCTCCTCTCGGTGCTGCTGACTGCCTGTCCCAGGGTCCTCCTCTCACACTCTCCTCTAGGTGCTGCTGACTGGCTGTCCCAGGGTCCTCCTCTCACACTCTCCTCTAGGTGCTGCTGACTGCCTGTCCCAGGGTCCCCCTCTCGCACTCTCCTCTAGGTGCTGCTGACAGCCTGTCCCAGGGTCCTCCTCTCACACTCTCCTCTAGGTGCTGCTGACTGTCCCAGGGTCCTCCTCTCACACTCTCCTCTAGGTGCTGCTGACTGCCTGTCCCAGGGTCCTCCTCTCACACTCTCCTCTAGGTGCTGCTGACTGTCCCAGGGTCCTCCTCTCACACTCTCCTCTAGGTGCTGCTGACTGTCCCAGGGTCCTCCTCTCACACTCTCCTCTAGGTGCTGCTGACTGTCCCAGGGTCCTCCTATCACACTCTCCTCTAGGTGCTGCTGACTGCCTGTCCCAGGGTCCTCCTCTCACACTCTCCTCTAGGTGCTGCTGACTGTCCCAGGGTCCTCCTCTCACACTCTCCTCTAGGTGCTGCTGACTGTCCCAGGGTCCTCCTCTCACACTCTCCTCGCGGTGCTGCTGACTGGCTGTCCCAGGGTCCTCCTCTCACACTCTCCTCTAGGTGCTGCTGACTGTCCCAGGGTCCTCCTCTCACACTCTCCTCTAGGTGCTGCTGACTGTCTGTCCCAGGGTCCTCCTCTCACACTCTCCTCTAGGTGCTGCTGACTGTCCCAGGATCCTCCTCTCACACTCTCCTCTAGGTGCTGCTGACTGGCTGTCCCAGGGTCCTCCTCTCACACTCTCCTCTAGGTGCTGCTGACTGTCCCAGGATCCTCCTCTCACACTCTCCTCTAGGTGCTGCTGACTGCCTGTCCCAGAGTCCTCCTCTCACACTCTCCTCTAGGTGCTGCTGACTGTCCTAGGGTCCTCCTCTCACACTCTCCTCTAGGTGCTGCTGACTGTCTGTCCCAGGGTCCTCCTCTCACACTCTCCTCTAGGTGCTGCTGACTGTCCCAGGGTCCTCCTCTCACACTCTCCTCTAGGTGCTGCTGACTGCCTGTCCCAGGGTCCTCCTCTCACACTCTCCTCTAGGTGCTGCTGACTGTCACAGGGCACTCCTCTCACACTCTCCTCTAGGTGCTGCTGACTGCCTGTCCCAGGGTCCTCCTCTCACACTCTCCTCTAGGTGCTGCTGACTGCCTGTCCCAGGGTCCTCCTCTCACACTCTCCTCTAGGTGCTGCTGACTGTCCCAGGGTCCTCCTCTCACACTCTCCTCTAGGTGCTGCTGACTGTCCCAGGGTCCTCCTCTCACACTCTCCTCTAGGTGCTGCTGACTGTCCCAGGGTCCTCCTCTCACAATCTCCTCTAGGTGCTGCTGACTGTCCCAGGGTCCTCCTCTCACACTCTCCTCTAGGTGCTGCTGACTGCCTGTCCCAGGGTCCTCCTCTCACACTCTCCTCTAGGTGCTGCTGACTGCCTGTCCCAGGGTCCTCCTCTCACACTCTCCTCTAGGTGCTGCTGACTGTCCCAGGGTCCTCCTCTCACACTCTCCTCTAGGTGCTGCTGACTGTCCCAGGGTCCTCCTCTCACACTCTCCTCTAGGTGCTGCTGACTGTCCCAGGGTCCTCCTCTCACACTCTCCTCTAGGTGCTGCTGACTGTCCTGTCCCAGGGTCCTCCTCTCACACTCTCCTCTAGGTGCTGCTGACTGTCCCAGGGTCCTCCTCTCACACTCTCCTCTAGGTGCTGCTGACTGTCCCAGGGTCCTCCTCTCACACTCTCCTCTAGGTGCTGCTGACTGTCCCAGGGTCCTTCTCTCACACTCTCCTCTAGGTGCTGCTGACTGTCCCAGGGTCCTTCTCTCACACTCTCCTCTAGGTGCTGCTGACTGTCCCAGGGTCCTCCTCTCACACTCTCCTCTAGGTGCTGCTGACTGTCCCAGGGTCCTCCTCTCACACTCTCCTCTAGGTGCTGCTGACTGTCCCAGGGCCCTCCTCTCACACTCTCCTCTAGGTGCTGCTGACTGCCTGTCCCAGGGTCCTCCTCTCACACTCTCCTCTAGGTGCTGCTGACTGTCCCAGGGTCCTCCTCTCACACTCTCCTCTAGGTGCTGCTGACTGTCCCAGGGTCCTCCTCTCACACTCTCCTCTAGGTGCTGCTGACCTGTCCCAGGGTCCTCCTCTCACACTCTCCTCTAGGTGCTGCTGACTGTCCCAGGGTCCTCCTCTCACACTCTCCTCTAGGTGCTGCTGACTGTCCCAGGGTCCTCCTCTCACACTCTCCTCTAGGTGCTGCTGACTGCCTGTCCCAGGGTCCTCCTCTCACACTCTCCTCTAGGTGCTGCTGACTGTCCCAGGGTCCTCCTCTCACACTCTCCTCTAGGTGCTGCTGACTGTCCCAGGGTCCTCCTCTCACACTCTCCTCTAGGTGCTGCTGACTGTCCCAGGGTCCTCCTCTCACACTCTCCTCTAGGTGCTGCTGACTGCCTTTCCCAGGGTCCTCCTCTCACACTCTCCTCTAGGTGCTGCTGACTGCCTGTCCCAGGGTCCCCCTCTCGCACTCTCCTCTAGGTGCTGCTGACTGGCTGTCCCAGGGTCCTCCTCTCACACTCTCCTCTAGGTGCTGCTGACTGTCCCAGGGTCCTCCTCTCACACTCTCCTCTAGGTGCTGCTGACTGCCTGTCCCAGGGTCCTCCTCTCACACTCTCCTCTAGGTGCTGCTGACTGTCCCAGGGTCCTCCTCTCACACTCTCCTCTAGGTGCTGCTGACTGTCCCAGGGTCCTCCTCTCACACTCTCCTCTAGGTGCTGCTGACTGTCCCAGGGTCCTCCTCTCACACTCTCCTCTAGGTGCTGCTGACTGCCTGTCCCAGGGTCCTCCTCTCACACTCTCCTCTAGGTGCTGCTGACTGTCCCAGGGTCCTCCTCTCACACTCTCCTCGAGGTGCTGCTGACTGTCCCAGGGTCCTCCTCTCACACTCTCCTCGCGGTGCTGCTGACTGGCTGTCCCAGGGTCCTCCTCTCACACTCTCCTCTAGGTGCTGCTGACTGTCCCAGGGTCCTCCTCTCACACTCTCCTCTAGGTGCTGCTGACTGTCTGTCCCAGGGTCCTCCTCTCACACTCTCCTCTAGGTGCTGCTGACTGTCCCAGGATCCTCCTCTCACACTCTCCTCTAGGTGCTGCTGACTGGCTGTCCCAGGGTCCTCCTCTCACACTCTCCTCTAGGTGCTGCTGACTGTCCCAGGATCCTCCTCTCACACTCTCCTCTAGGTGCTGCTGACTGCCTGTCCCAGAGTCCTCCTCTCACACTCTCCTCTAGGTGCTGCTGACTGTCCAGGGTCCTCCTCTCACACTCTCCTCTAGGTGCTGCTGACTGTCTGTCCCAGGGTCCTCCTCTCACACTCTCCTCTAGGTGCTGCTGACTGTCCCAGGGTCCTCCTCTCACACTCTCCTCTAGGTGCTGCTGACTGCCTGTCCCAGGGTCCTCCTCTCACACTCTCCTCTAGGTGCTGCTGACTGTCCCAGGGTCCTCCTCTCACACTCTCCTCTAGGTGCTGCTGACTGTCCCAGGGTCCTCCTCTCACACTCTCCTCTAGGTGCTGCTGACTGTCCCAGGGTCCTCCTCTCACACTCTCCTCTAGGTGCTGCTGACTGTCACAGGGCCCTCCTCTCACACTCTCCTCTAGGTGCTGCTGACTGCCTGTCCCAGGGTCCTCCTCTCACACTCTCCTCTAGGTGCTGCTGACTGCCTGTCCCAGGGTCCTCCTCTCACACTCTCCTCTAGGTGCTGCTGACTGTCCCAGGGTCCTCCTCTCACACTCTCCTCTAGGTGCTGCTGACTGTCCCAGGGTCCTCCTCTCACACTCTCCTCTAGGTGCTGCTGACTGTCCCAGGGTCCTCCTCTCACACTCTCCTCTAGGTGCTGCTGACTGTCCCAGGGTCCTCCTCTCACACTCTCCTCTAGGTGCTGCTGACTGTCCCAGGGTCCTCCTCTCACACTCTCCTCTAGGTGCTGCTGACTGCCTGTCCCAGGGTCCTCCTCTCACACTCTCCTCTAGGTGCTGCTGACTGTCCCAGGGTCCTCCTCTCACACTCTCCTCTAGGTGCTGCTGACTGTCCCAGGGTCCTCCTCTCACACTCTCCTCTAGGTGCTGCTGACTGTCCCAGGGTCCTCCTCTCACACTCTCCTCTAGGTGCTGCTGACTGTCTGTCCCAGGGTCCTCCTCTCACACTCTCCTCTAGGTGCTGCTGACTGTCCCAGGGTCCTCCTCTCACACTCTCCTCTAGGTGCTGCTGACTGTCCCAGGGTCCTCCTCTCACACTCTCCTCTAGGTGCTGCTGACTGTCCCAGGGTCCTCCTCTCACACTCTCCTCTAGGTGCTGCTGACTGTCCCAGGGTCCTTCTCTCACACTCTCCTCTAGGTGCTGCTGACTGTCCCAGGGTCCTCCTCTCACACTCTCCTCTAGGTGCTGCTGACTGTCCCAGGGTCCTCCTCTCACACTCTCCTCTAGGTGCTGCTGACTGTCCCAGGGCCCTCCTCTCACACTCTCCTCTAGGTGCTGCTGACTGCCTGTCCCAGGGTCCTCCTCTCACACTCTCCTCGCGGTGCTGCTGACTGGCTGTCCCAGGGTCCTCCTCTCACACTCTCCTCTAGGTGCTGCTGACTGTCCCAGGGTCCTCCTCTCACACTCTCCTCTAGGTGCTGCTGACTGCCTGTCCCAGGGTCCTCCTCTCACACTCTCCTCTAGGTGCTGCTGACTGTCCCAGGGTCCTCCTCTCACACTCTCCTCTAGGTGCTGCTGACTGTCCCAGGGTCCTCCTCTCACACTCTCCTCTAGGTGCTGCTGACTGTCCCAGGGTCCTCCTCTCACACTCTCCTCTAGGTGCTGCTGACTGCCTGTCCCAGGGTCCTCCTCTCACACTCTCCTCTAGGTGCTGCTGACTGTCCCAGGGTCCTCCTCTCACACTCTCCTCTAGGTGCTGCTGACTGCCTTTCCCAGGGTCCTCCTCTCACACTCTCCTCTAGGTGCTGCTGACTGTCCCAGGGTCCTCCTCTCACACTCTCCTCTAGGTGCTGCTGACTGTCCCAGGGTCCTCCTCTCACACTCTCCTCTAGGTGCTGCTGACTGTCCCAGGGTCCTCCTCTCACACTCTCCTCTAGGTGCTGCTGACTGTCCCAGGGTCCTCCTCTCACACTCTCCTCTAGGTGCTGCTGACTGTCCCAGGGTCCTCCTCTCACACTCTCCTCTAGGTGCTGCTGACTGCCTGTCCCAGGGTCCTCCTCTCACACTCTCCTCTAGGTGCTGCTGACTTTCCCAGGGTCCTCCTCTCACACTCTCCTCTAGGTGCTGCTGACTGTCCCAGGGTCCTCCTCTCACACTCTCCTCTAGGTGCTGCTGACTGTCCCAGGGTCCTCCTCTCACACTCTCCTCTAGGTGCTGCTGACTGTCAGTCCCAGGGTCCTCCTCTCACACTCTCCTCTAGGTGCTGCTGACTGCCTGTCCCAGGGTCCCCCTCTCGCACTCTCCTCTAGGTGCTGCTGACTGCCTGTCCCAGGGTCCCCCTCTCGCACTCTCCTCTAGGTGCTGCTGACTGTCCCAGGGTCCTCCTCTCACACTCTCCTCTAGGTGCTGCTGACTGTCCCAGGGTCCTCCTCTCACACTCTCCTCTAGGTGCTGCTGACTGGCTGTCCCAGGGTCCTCCTCTCACACTCTCCTCTAGGTGCTGCTGACTGTCCCAGGGTCCTCCTCTCACACTCTCCTCTCGGTGCTGCTGACTGCCTGTCCCAGGGTCCTCCTCTCACACTCTCCTCTAGGTGCTGCTGACTGTCCCAGGGTCCTCCTCTCACACTCTCCTCTAGGTGCTGCTGACTGCCTGTCACAGGGTCCTCCTCTCACACTCTCCTCTAGGTGCTGCTGACTGCCTTTCCCAGGGTCCTCCTCTCACACTCTCCTCTAGGTGCTGCTGACTGCCTGTCCCAGGGTCCTCCTCTCACACTCTCCTCTAGGTGCTGCTGACTGTCCCAGGGTCCTCCTCTCACACTCTCCTCTAGGTGCTGCTGACTGCCTGTCCCAGGGTCCTCCTCTCACACTCTCCTCTAGGTGCTGCTGACTGCCTTTCCCAGGGTCCTCCTCTCACACTCTCCTCTAGGTGCTGCTGACTGCCTGTCCCAGGGTCCCCCTCTCGCACTCTCCTCTAGGTGCTGCTGACTGTCCCAGGGTCCTCCTCTCACACTCTCCTCTAGGTGCTGCTGACTGTCTGTCCCAGGGTCCTCCTCTCACACTCTCCTCTAGGTGCTGCTGACTGTCCCAGGGTCCTCCTCTCACACTCTCCTCTAGGTGCTGCTGACGGTCCCAGGGTCCTCCTCTCACACTCTCCTCTAGGTGCTGCTGACTGTCCCAGTGTCCTCCTCTCACACTCTCCTCTAGGTGCTGCTGACTGCCTGTCCCAGAATCCTCCTCTCACACTCTCCTCTAGGTTCTGCTGACTGTCCTAGGGTCCTCCTCTCACACTCTCCTCTAGGTGCTGCTGACTGTCTGTCCCAGGGTCCTCCTCTCACACTCTCCTCCAGGTGCTGCTGACTGCCTTTCCCAGGATCCTCCTCTCACACTCTCCTCTAGGTGCTGCTGACTGCCTGTCCCAGGGTCCCCCTCTCGCACTCTCCTCTAGGTGCTGCTGACTGGGTTTCCCAGGGTCCTCCTCTCACGCTCTCCTCTAGGTGCTGCTGACTGTCCCAGGGTCCTCCTCTCACAATCTCCTCTAGGTGCTGCTGACTGCCTGTCCCAGGGTCCTCCTCTCACACTCTCCTCTAGGTGCTGCTGACTGTCCCAGGGTCCTCCTCTCACACTCTCCTCTAGGTGCTGCTGACTGTCCCAGGGTCCTCCTCTCACACTCTCCTCTAGGTGCTGCTGACTGTCCCAGGGTCCTCCTCTCACACTCTCCTCTATGTGTTGCTGACTGTCCCAGGGCCCTCCTCTCATACTCTCCTCTAGGTGCTGCTGACTGCCTGTCCCAGGGTCCTCCTCTCACACTCTCCTCTAGGTGCTGCTGACTGCCTTTCCCAGGGTCCTCCTCTCACACTCTCCTCTAGGTGCTGCTGACTGCCTGTCCCAGGGTCCTCCTCTCACACTCTCCTCTAGGTGCTGCTGACTGTCCCAGGGTCCTCCTCTCACACTCTCCTCTAGGTGCTGCTGACTGCCTGTCCCAGGGTCCTCCTCTCACACTCTCCTCTAGGTGCTGCTGACTGCCTTTCCCAGGGTCCTCCTCTCACACTCTCCTCTAGGTGCTGCTGACTGCCTGTCCCAGGGTCCCCCTCTCGCACTCTCCTCTAGGTGCTGCTGACTGTCCCAGGGTCCTCCTCTCACACTCTCCTCTAGGTGCTGCTGACTGTCCCAGGGTCCTCCTCTCACACTCTCCTCTAGGTGCTGCTGACTGGCTGTCCCAGGGTCCTCCTCTCACACTCTCCTCTAGGTGCTGCTGACTGTCCCAGGGTCCTCCTCTCACACTCTCCTCTCGGTGCTGCTGACTGCCTGTCCCAGGGTCCTCCTCTCACACTCTCCTCTAGGTGCTGCTGACTGTCCCAGGGTCCTCCTCTCACACTCTCCTCTAGGTGCTGCTGACTGCCTGTCCCAGGGTCCTCCTCTCACACTCTCCTCTAGGTGCTGCTGACTGCCTTTCCCAGGGTCCTCCTCTCACACTCTCCTCTAGGTGCTGCTGACTGCCTGTCCCAGGGTCCTCCTCTCACACTCTCCTCTAGGTGCTGCTGACTGTCCCAGGGTCCTCCTCTCACACTCTCCTCTAGGTGCTGCTGACTGCCTGTCCCAGGGTCCTCCTCTCACACTCTCCTCTAGGTGCTGCTGACTGCCTTTCCCAGGGTCCTCCTCTCACACTCTCCTCTAGGTGCTGCTGACTGCCTGTCCCAGGGTCCTCCTCTCGCACTCTCCTCTAGGTGCTGCTGACTGTCCCAGGGTCCTCCTCTCACACTCTCCTCTAGGTGCTGCTGACTGTCTGTCCCAGGGTCCTCCTCTCACACTCTCCTCTAGGTGCTGCTGACTGTCCCAGGGTCCTCCTCTCACACTCTCCTCTAGGTGCTGCTGACTGTCCCAGGGTCCTCCTCTCACACTCTCCTCTAGGTGCTGCTGACTGTCCCAGGGTCCTCCTCTCACACTCTCCTCTAGGTGCTGCTGACTGCCTGTCCCAGGGTCCTCCTCTCACACTCTCCTCTAGGTGCTGCTGACTGTCCTAGGGTCCTCCTCTCACACTCTCCTCTAGGTGCTGCTGACTGTCTGTCCCAGGGTCCTCCTCTCACACTCTCCTCTAGGTGCTGCTGACTGCCTTTCCCAGGATCCTCCTCTCACACTCTCCTCTAGGTGCTGCTGACTGCCTGTCCCAGGGTCCCCCTCTCGCACTCTCCTCTAGGTGCTGCTGACTGGGTTTCCCAGGGTCCTCCTCTCACGCTCTCCTCTAGGTGCTGCTGACTGTCCCAGGGTCCTCCTCTCACACTCTCCTCTAGGTGCTGCTGACTGCCTGTCCCAGGGTCCTCCTCTCACACTCTCCTCTAGGTGCTGCTGACTGTCCCAGGGTCCTCCTCTCACACTCTCCTCTAGGTGCTGCTGACTGTCCCAGGGTCCTCCTCTCACACTCTCCTCTAGGTGCTGCTGACTGTCCCAGGGTCCTCCTCTCACACTCTCCTCTAGGTGCTGCTGACTGTCCCAGGGTCCTCCTCTCACACTCTCCTCTAGGTGCTGCTGACTGCCTGTCCCAGGGTCCTCCTCTCACACTCTCCTCGCGGTGCTGCTGACTGGCTGTCCCAGGGTCCTCCTCTCACACTCTCCTCTAGGTGCTGCTGACTGTCCCAGGGTCCTCCTCTCACACTCTCCTCTAGGTGCTGCTGACTGCCTGTCCCAGGGTCCTCCTCTCACACTCTCCTCTAGGTGCTGCTGACTGTTCCAGGGTCCTCCTCTCACACTCTCCTCTAGGTGCTGCTGACTGCCTGTCCCAGGGTCCTCCTCTCACACTCTCCTCTAGGTGCTGCTGACTGCCTGTCCCAGGGTCCTCCTCTCACACTCTCCTCTAGGTGCTGCTGACTGCTGTCCCAGGGTCCTCCTCTCACACTCTCCTCTAGGTGCTGCTGACTGTCCCAGGGTCCTCCTCTCACACTCTCCTCTAGGTGCTGCTGACTGACTGTCCCAGGGTCCTCCTCTCACACTCTCCTCTAGGTGCTGCTGACTGTCCCAGGGTCCTCCTCTCACACTCTCCTCTAGGTGCTGCTGACGGCCTGTCCCAGGGTCCTCCTCTCACACTCTCCTCTAGGTGCTGCTGACTGTCCCAGGGTCCTCCTCTCACACTCTCCTCTAGGTGCTGCTGACTGGCTGTCCCAGGGTCCTCCTCTCACACTCTCCTCTAGGTGCTGCTGACTGCCTTCCCAGAGTCCTCCTCTCACACTCTCCTCTAGGTGCTGCTGACTGCCTGTCCCAGGGTCCTCCTCTCACACTCTCCTCTAGGTGCTGCTGACTGGCTGTCCCAGGGTCCTCCTCTCACACTCTCCTCTAGGTGCTGCTGACTGTCCCAGGGTCCTCCTCTCACACTCTCCTCTAGGTGCTGCTGACTGCCTGTCCCAGGGTCCTCCTCTCACACTCTCCTCTAGGTGCTGCTGACTGTCCCAGGGTCCTCCTCTCACACTCTCCTCTAGGTGCTGCTGACTGTCTGTCCCAGGGTCCTCCTCTCACACTCTCCTCTAGGTGCTGCTGACTGTCCCAGGGTCCTCCTCTCACACTCTCCTCTAGGTGCTGCTGACTGCCTGTCCCAGGGTCCTCCTCTCACTCTCCTCTAGGTGCTGCTGACTGCCTGTCCCAGGTTCCTCCTCTCACACTCTCCTCTAGGTGCTGCTGACTGCCTGTCCCAGGGTCCTCCTCTCACACTCTCCTCTAGGTGCTGCTGACTGCCTGTCCCAGGGTCCCCCTCTCGCACTCTCCTCTATGTGCTGCTGACTGCCTTTCCCAGGGTCCTCCTCTCACGCTCTCCTCTAGGTGCTGCTGACTGTCCCAGGGTCCTCGTCTCACACTCTCCTCTAGGTGCTGCTGACTGTCTGTCCCAGGGTCCTCCTCTCACACTCTCCTCTAGGTGCTGCTGACTGCCTGTCCCAGGGTCCTCCTCTCACACTCTCCTCTCGGTGCTGCTGGCTGCCTGGCCCAGGGTCCTCCTCTCACACTCTCAACTAGGTGCTGCTGACTGTCCCAGGGTCCTCCTCTCACACTCTCCTCTAGGTGCTGCTGACTGTCTGTCCCAGGGTCCTCCTCTCACACTCTCCTCTAGGTGCTGCTGACTGTCCCAGGGTCCTCCTCTCACACTCTCCTCTAGGTGCTGCTGACTGTCCCAGGGTCCTCCTCTCACACTCTCCTCTAGGTGCTGCTGACTGTCCCAGGGTCCTCCTCTCACACTCTCCTCTAGGTGCTGCTGACTGCCTGTCCCAGGGTCCTCCTCTCACACTCTCCTCTAGGTGCTGCTACTGCCTGTCCCAGGGTCCTCCTCTCACACTCTCCTCTAGGTGCTGCTGACTGTCCCAGGGTCGTCCTCTCACACTCTCCTCTAGGTGCTGCTGACTGTCCCAGGGTCCTCCTCTCACACTCTCCTCTAGGTGCTGCTGACTGTCCCAGGGTCCTCCTCTCACACTCTCCTCTAGGTGCTGCTGACTGTCCCAGGGTCCTCCTCTCACACTCTCCTCTAGGTGCTGCTGACTGCTGTCCCAGGGCCCTCCTCTCACACTCTCCTCTAGGTGCTGCTGACTGTCCAGGGTCCTCCTCTCACACTCTCCTCTAGGTGCTGCTGACTGCCTGTCCCAGGGTCCTCCTCTCACACTCTCCTCTAGGTGCTGCTGACTGGCTGTCCCAGGGTCCTCCTCTCACACTCTCCTCTAGGTGCTGCTGACTGCCTGTCCCAGGGTCCTCCTCTCACACTCTCCTCTAGGTGCTGCTGACTGACACAGGGTCCTCCTCTCACACTCTCCTCTAGGTGCTGCTGACTTCCTGTCCCAGGGTCCTCCTCTCACACTCTCCTCTAGGTGCTGCTGACTGCCCTGTTCCAGGGTCCTCCTCTCACTCTCTCATCTAGGTGCTGCTGCCTGTCCCAGGGTCCTCCTCTCACACTCTCCTCTAGGTGCTGCTGACTGCTGTCCCAGGGTCCTCCTCTCACACTCTCCTCTAGGTGCTGCTGACTGTCCCAGGGTCCTCCTCTCACACTCTCCTCTAGGTGCTGCTGACTGTCCCAGGGTCCTCCTCTCACACTCTCCTCTAGGTGCTGCTGACTGCCTGTCCCAGGGTCCTCCTCTCACACTCTCCTCTAGGTGCTGCTGACTGGCTGTCCCAGGGTCCTCCTCTCACACTCTCCTCTAGGTGCTGCTGACTGTCCCAGGGTCCTCCTCTCACACTCGCCTCTAGGTGCTGCTGACTGCCTGTCCCAGGGTCCTCCTCTCACACTCTCCTCTAGGTGCTGCTGACTGTCCCAGGGTCCTCCTCTCACACTCTCCTCTAGGTGCTGCTGACTGCCTGTCCCAGGGTCCTCCTCTCACACTCTCCTCTAGGTGCTGCTGACTGCTGTCCCAGGGTCCTCCTCTCACACTCTCCTCTAGGTGCTGCTGACTGCCTGTCCCAGGGTCCTCCTCTCACACTCTCCTCTAGGTGCTGCTGACTGTCCCAGGGTCCTCCTCTCACACTCTCCTCTAGGTGCTGCTGACTGTCCCAGGGTCCTCCTCTCACACTCTCCTCTAGGTGCTGCTGACTGACTGTCCCAGGGTCCTCCTCTCACACTCTCCTCTAGGTGCTGCTGACTGTCCCAGGGTCCTCCTCTCACACTCTCCTCTAGGTGCTGCTGACTGCCTGTCCCAGGGTCCTCCTCTCACACTCTCCTCTAGGTGCTGCTGACTGTCCCAGGGTCCTCCTCTCACACTCTCCTCTAGTTGCTGCTGACTGGCTGTCCCAGGGTCCTCCTCTCACACTCTCCTCTAGGTGCTGCTGACTGTCCCAGGGTCCTCCTCTCACACTCTCCTCTAGGTGCTGCTGACTGGCTGTCCCAGTGTCCTCCTCTCACACTCTCCTCTAGGTGCTGCTGACACTCCCAGAGTCCTCCTCTCACACTCTCCTCTAGGTGCTGCTGACTGCCTGTCCCAGGGTCCTCCTCTCACACTCTCCTCGCGGTGCTGCTGACTGGCTGTCCCAGGGTCCTCCTCTCACACTCTCCTCTAGGTGCTGCTGACTGTCCCAGGGTCCTCCTCTCACACTCTCCTCTAGGTGCTGCTGACTGGCTGTCCCAGGGTCCTCCTCTCACACTCTCCTCTAGGTGCTGCTGACTGTCCCAGGGTCCTCCTCTCACACTCTCCTCTCGGTGCTGCTGACTGCCTGTCCCAGGGTCCTCCTCTCACACTCTCCTCTAGGTGCTGCTGACTGTCCCAGGGTCCTCCTCTCACACTCTCCTCTAGGTGCTGCTGACTGCCTGTCCCAGGGTCCTCCTCTCACACTCTCCTCTAGGTGCTGCTGACTGCCTGTCCCAGGGTCATCCTCTCACACTCTCCTCTAGGTGCTGCTGACTGCCTTTCCCAGGGTCCTCCTCTCACACTCTCCTCTAGGTGCTGCTGACTGCCTGTCCCAGGGTCCCCCTCTCGCACTCTCCTCTATGTGCTGCTGACTGCCTTTCCCAGGGTCCTCCTCTCACGCTCTCCTCTAGGTGCTGCTGACTGTCCCAGGGTCCTCGTCTCACACTCTCCTCTAGGTGCTGCTGACTGTCTGTCCCAGGGTCCTCCTCTCACACTCTCCTCTAGGTGCTGCTGACTGCCTGTCCCAGGGTCCTCCTCTCACACTCTCCTCTCGGTGCTGCTGGCTGCCTGGCCCAGGGTCCTCCTCTCACACTCTCAACTATGTGCTGCTGACTGTCCCAGGGTCCTCCTCTCACACTCTCCTCTAGGTGCTGCTGACTGTCTGTCCCAGGGTCCTCCTCTCACACTCTCCTCTAGGTGCTGCTGACTGTCCCAGGGTCCTCCTCTCACACTCTCCTCTAGGTGCTGCTGACTGTCCCAGGGTCCTCCTCTCACACTCTCCTCTAGGTGCTGCTGACTGTCCCAGGGTCCTCCTCTCACACTCTCCTCTAGGTGCTGCTGACTGTCCCAGGGTCCTCCTCTCACACTCTCCTCTAGGTGCTGCTAACTGCCTGTCCCAGCGTCCTCCTCTCACACTCTCCTCTAGGTGCTGCTGACTGTCCCAGGGTCGTCCTCTCACACTCTCCTCCAGGTGCTGCTGACTGTCCCAGGGTCCTCCTCTCACACTCTCCTCTAGGTGCTGCTGACTGTCCCAGGGTCCTCCTCTCACACTCTCCTCTAGGTGCTGCTGACTGTCCCAGGGACCTCCTCTCACACTCTCCTCTAGGTGCTGCTGACTGGCTGTCCCAGGGTCCTCCTCTCACACTCTCCTCTAGGTGCTGCTGACTGTCCCAGGGTCCTCCTCTCACACTCTCCTCTCGGTGCTGCTGACTGCCTGTCCCAGGGTCCTCCTCTCACACTCTCCTCTAGGTGCTGCTGACTGGCTGTCCCAGGGTCCTCCTCTCACACTCTCCTCTAGGTGCTGCTGACTGTCCCAGGGTCCTCCTCTCACACTCTCCTCTCGGTGCTGCTGACTGTCCCAGGGTCCTCCTCTCACACTCTCCTCTCGGTGCTGCTGACTGCCTGTCCCAGGGTCCTCCTCTCACACTCTCCTCTAGGTGCTGCTGACTGTCCCAGGGTCCTCCTCTCACACTCTCCTCTAGGTGCTGCTGACTGTCCCAGGGTCCTCCTCTCACACTCTCCTCTAGGTGCTGCTGACTGGCTGTCCCAGGGTCCTCCTCTCACACTCTCCTCTAGGTGCTGCTGACTGGCTGTCCCAGGGTCCTCCTCTCACACTCTCCTCTAGGTGCTGCTGACTGTCCCAGGGTCCTCCTCTCACACTCTCCTCTCGGTGCTGCTGACTGCCTGTCCCAGGGTCCGCCTCTCACACTCTCCTCTAGGTGCTGCTGACTGGCTGTCCCAGGGTCCTCCTCTCACACTCTCCTCTAGGTGCTGCTGACTGTCCCAGGGTCCTCCTCTCACACTCGCCTCTAGGTGCTGCTGACTGGCTGTCCCAGGGTCCTCCTCTCACACTCTCCTCTAGGTGCTGCTGACTGTCCCAGGGTCCTCCTCTCACACTCTCCTCTCGGTGCTGCTGACTGCCTGTCCCAGGGTCCTCCTCTCACACTCTCCTCTAGGTGCTGCTGACTGTCCCAGGGTCCTCATCTCACACTCTCCTCTAGGTGCTGCTGACTGTCCCAGGGTCCTCCTCTCACACTCTCCTCTAGGTGCTGCTGACTGTCTGTCCCAGGGTCCTCCTCTCACACTCTCCTCTAGGTGCTGCTGACTGTCCTAGGGTCCTCCTCTCACACTCTCCTCTAGGTGCTGCTGACTGTCTGTCCCAGGGTCCTCCTCTCACACTCTCCTCTAGGTGCTGCTGACTGTCCCAGGGTCCTCCTCTCACACTCTCCTCTCGGTGCTGCTGACTGCCTGTCCCAGGGTCCTCCTCTCACACTCTCCTCTAGGTGCTGCTGACTGGCTGTCCCAGGGTCCTCCTCTCACACTCTCCTCTAGGTGCTGCTGACTGTCCCAGGGTCCTCCTCTCACACTCGCCTCTAGGTGCTGCTGACTGGCTGTCCCAGGGTCCTCCTCTCACACTCTCCTCTAGGTGCTGCTGACTGTCCCAGGGTCCTCCTCTCACACTCTCCTCTCGGTGCTGCTGACTGCCTGTCCCAGGGTCCTCCTCTCACACTCTCCTCTAGGTGCTGCTGACTGTCCCAGGGTCCTCATCTCACACTCTCCTCTAGGTGCTGCTGACTGTCCCAGGGTCCTCCTCTCACACTCTCCTCTAGGTGCTGCTGACTGTCTGTCCCAGGGTCCTCCTCTCACACTCTCCTCTAGGTGCTGCTGACTGTCCCAGGGTCCTCCTCTCACACTCTCCTCTAGGTGCTGCTGACTGCCTGTCCCAGGGTCCTCCTCTCACACTCTCCTCTAGGTGCTGCTGACTGCCTGTCCCAGGGTCCTCCTCTCACACTCTCCTCTAGGTGCTGCTGACTGTCGCAGGGTCCTCCTCTCACACTCTCCTCTAGGTGCTGCGGACTGTCCCAGGGTCCTCCTCTCACACTCTCCTCTAGGTGCTGCTGACTGGCTGTCCCAGGGTCCTCCTCTCACACTCTCCTCTAGGTGCTGCTGACTGTCCCAGGGTCCTCCTCTCACACTCTCCTCTCGGTGCTGCTGACTGCCAGTCCCAGGGTCCTCCTCTCACACTCTCCTCTAGGTGCTACTGACTGGCTGTCCCAGGGTCCTCCTCTCACACTCTCCTCTAGGTGCTGCTGACTGTCCCAGGGTCCTCCTCTCACACTCTCCTCTAGGTGCTGCTGACTGTCCCAGGGTCCTCCTCTCACACTCTCCTCTAGGTGCTGCTGACTGGCTGTCCCAGGGTCCTCCTCTCACACTCTCCTCTAGGTGCTGCTGACTGTCCCAGGGTCCTCCTCTCACACTCTCCTCTCGGTGCTGCTGACTGCCTGTCCCAGGGTCCTCCTCTCACAATCTCCTCTAGGTGCTGCTGACTGTCCCAGGGTCCTCCACTCACACTCTCCTCTATGTGCTGCTGACTGTCCCAGGGTCCTCCTCTCACACTCTCCTCTAGGTGCTGCTGACTGGCTGTCCCAGGGTCCTCCTCTCACACTCTCCTCTAGGTGCTGCTGACTGTCCCAGGGTCCTCCTCTCACACTCTCCTCTCGGTGCTGCTGACTGCCTATCCCAGGGTCCTCCTCTCACACTCTCCTCTAGGTGCTGCTGACTGGCTGTCCCAGGGTCCTCCTCTCACACTCTCCTCTAGGTGCTGCTGACTGTCCCAGGGTCCTCCTATCACACTCTCCTCTAGGTGATGCTGACTGGCTGTCCCAGGGTCCTCCTCTCACACTCTCCTCTAGGTGCTGCTGACTGTCCCAGGGTCCTCCTCTCACACTCTCCTCTCGGTGCTGCTGACTGCCTGTCCCAGGGTCCTCCTCTCACACTCTCCTCTAGGTGCTGCTGACTGTCCCAGGGTCCTCCTCTCACACTCTCCTCTAGGTGCTGCTGACTGCCTGTCCCAGGGTCCTCCTCTCACACTCTCCTCTAGGTGCTGCTGACTGCCTTTCCCAGGGTCCTCCTCTCACACTCTCCTCTAGGTGCTGCTGACTGCCTGTCCCAGGGTCCTCCTCTCACACTCTCCTCTAGGTGCTGCTGACTGTCCCAGGGTCCTCCTCTCACACTCTCCTCTAGGTGCTGCTGACTGACCCAGGGTCCTCCTCTCACACTCTCCTCTAGGTGCTGCTGACTGTCCCAGGGGCCTCCTCTCACACTCTCCTCTAGGTGCTGCTGACTGCCTGTCCCAGGGTCCTCCTCTCACACTCTCCTCGCGGTGCTGCTGACTGGCTGTCCCAGGGTCCTCCTCTCACACTCTCCTCTAGGTGCTGCTGACTGTCCCAGGGTCCTCCTCTCACACTCTCCTCTAGGTGCTGCTGACTGTCTGTCCCAGGGTCCTCCTCTCACACTCTCCTCTAGGTGCTGCTGAGTGTCCCAGGATCCTCCTCTCACACTCTCCTCTAGGTGCTGCTGACTGGCTGTCCCAGGGTCCTCCTCTCACACTCTCCTCTAGGTGCTGCTGACTGTCCCAGGATCCTCCTCTCACACTCTCCTCTAGGTGCTGCTGAATGCCTGTCCCAGAGTCCTCCTCTCACACTCTCCTCTAGGTGCTGCTGACTGTCCCAGGGTCCTCCTCTCACACTCTCCTCTAGGTGCTGCTGACTGTCCCAGGGTCCTCCTCTCACACTCTCCTCTAGGTGCTGCTGACTGGCTGTCCCAGGGTCCTCCTCTCACACTCTCCTCTAGGTGCTGCTGACTGTCCCAGGGTCCTCCTCTCACACTCTCCTCTCGGTGCTGCTGACTGCCTGTCCCAGGGTCCTCCTCTCACACTCTCCTCTAGGTGCTGCTGACTGTCCCAGGGTCCTCCTCTCACACTCTCCTCTCGGTGCTGCTGACTGCCTGTCCCAGGGTCCTCCTCTCACACTCTCCTCTAGGTGCTGCTGACTGTCCCAGCGTCCTCCTCTCACACTCTCCTCTAGGTGCTGCTGACTGGCTGTCCCAGGGTCCTCCTCTCACACTCTCCTCTAGGTGCTGCTGACTGTCCCAGGGTCCTCCTCTCACACTCTCCTCTCGGTGCTGTTGACTGCCTGTCCCAGGGTCCTCCTCTCACACTCTCCTCTAGGTGCTGCTGACTGTCCCAGGGTCCTCCTCTCACACTCTCCTCTAGGTGCTGCTGACTGCCTGTCCCAGGGTCCTCCTCTCACACTCTCCTCTAGGTGCTGCTGACTGCCTTTCCCAGGGTCCTCCTCTCACACTCTCCTCTAGGTGCTGCTGACTGCCTGTCCCAGGGTCCTCCTCTCACACTCTCCTCTAGGTGCTGCTGACTGTCCCAGGGTCCTCCTCTCACACTCTCCTCTAGGTGCTGCTGACTGCCTGTCCCAGGGTCCTCCTCTCACACTCTCCTCTAGGTGCTGCTGACTGCCTTTCCCAGGGTCCTCCTCTCACACTCTCCTCTAGGTGCTGCTGACTGCCTGTCCCAGGGTCCCCCTCTCGCACTCTCCTCTAGGTGCTGCTGACTGTCCCAGGGTCCTCCTCTCACACTCTCCTCTAGGTGCTGCTGACTGGCTGTCCCAGGGTCCTCCTCTCACACTCTCCTCTAGGTGCTGCTGACTGTCCCAGGGTCCTCCTCTCACACTCTCCTCTGGGTGCTGCTGACTGGCTGTCCCAGTGTGCTCCTCTCACACTCTCCTCTAGGTGCTGCTGACTGTCCCAGGGTCCTCCTCTCACACTCTCCTCTCGGTGCTGCTGACTGGCTGTCCCAGGGTCCTCCTCTCACACTCTCCTCTAGGTGCTGCTGACTGTCCCAGGGTCCTCCTCTCACACTCTCCTCTAGGTGCTGCTGACTGTCCCAGGGTCCTCCTCTCACACTCTCCTCTAGGTGCTGCTGACTGCCTCTCCCAGGGTCCTCCTCTCACACTCTCCTCTAGGTGCTGCTGACTGCCTTTCCCAGGGTCCTCCTCTCACACTCTCCTCTAGGTGCTGCTGACTGCCTGTCCCAGGGTCCCCCTCTCGCACTCTCCTCTAGGTGCTGCTGACTGCCTTTCCCAGGGTCCTCCTCTCACGCTCTCCTCTAGGTGCTGCTGACTGTCCCAGGGTCCTCCTCTCACACTCTCCTCTAGGTGCTGCTGACTGTCTGTCCCAGGGTCCTCCTCTCACACTCTCCTCTAGGTGCTGCTGACTGCCTGTCCCAGGGTCCTCCTCTCACACTCTCCTCTCGGTGCTGCTGACTGGCTGTCCCAGGGTCCTCCTCTCACACTCTCCTCTAGGTGCTGCTGACTGTCCCAGGGTCCTCCTCTCACACTCTCCTCAAGGTGCTGCTGACTGCCTGTCCCAGGGTCCTCCTCTCACACTCTCCTCTAGGTGCTGCTGACTGGCTGTCCCAGGGTCCTCCTCTCACACTCTCCTCTAGGTGCTGCTGACTGTCCCAGGGTCCTCCTCTCACACTCTCCTCTAGGTGCTGCTGACTGCCTGTCCCAGGGTCCTCCTCTCACACTCTCCTCTAGGTGCTGCTGACTGTCCTAGGGTCCTCCTCTCACACTCTCCTCTAGGTGCTGCTGACTGTCTGTCCCAGGGTCCTCCTCTCACACTCTCCTCTAGGTGCTTCTGACTGCCTGTCCCAGGGTCCTCCTCTCACACTCTCCTCTAGGTGCTGCTGACTGCCTGTCCCAGGGTCCTCCTCTCACACTCTCCTCTAGGTGCTGCTGACTGTCCCAGGGTCCTCCTCTCACACTCTCCTCTAGGTGCTGCTGACTGTCCCAGGGTCCTCCTCTCACACTCTCCTCTAGGTGCTGCTGACTGTCTGTCCCAGGGTCCTCCTCTCACTCTCTCCTCTAGGTGCTGCTGACTGTCCCAGGGTCCTCCTCTCACACTCTCCTCTAGGTGCTGCTGACTGGCTGTCCCAGGGTCCTCCTCTCACACTCTCCTCTAGGTGCTGCTGACTGTCCCAGGGTCCTCCTCTCACACTCTCCTCTAGGTGCTGCTGACTGGCTGTCCCAGGGTCCTCCTCTCACACTCTCCTCTAGGTGCTGCTGACTGTCCCAGGGTCCTCCTCTCACACTCTCCTCTCGGTGCTGCTGACTGCCTGTCCCAGGGTCCTCCTCTCACACTCTCCTCTAGGTGCTGCTGACTGGCTGTCCCAGGGTCCTCCTCTCACACTCTCCTCTAGGTGCTGCTGACTGTCCCAGGGTCCTCCTCTCACACTCTCCTCTAGGTGCTGCTGACTGTCCCAGGGTCCTCCTCTCACACTCTCCTCTAGGTGCTGCTGACTGTCCCAGGGTCCTCCTCTCACACTCTCCTCTATGTGCTGCTGACTGCCTGTCCCAGGGTCCACCTCTCACACTCTCCTCGCGGTGCTGCTGACTGGCTGTCCCAGGGTCCTCCTCTCACACTCTCCTCTAGGTGCTGCTGACTGTCCCAGGGTCCTCCTCTCACACTCTCCTCTAGGTGCTGCTGACTGTCTGTCCCAGGGTCCTCCTCTCACACTCTCCTCTAGGTGCTGCTGACTGTCCCAGGATTCTCCTCTCACACTCTCCTCTAGGTGCTGCTGTCTGTCTGTCCCAGGGTCCTCCTCTCACACTCTCCTCTAGGTGCTGCTGACTGTCCCAGGATCCTCCTCTCACACTCTCCTCTAGGTGCTGCTGACTGCCTGTCCCAGGGTCCTCCTCTCACACTCTCCTCTAGGTGCTGCTGACTGTCCTAGGGTCCTCCTCTCACACTCTCCTCTAGGTGCTGCTGACTGTCTGTCCCAGGGTCCTCCTCTCACACTCTCCTCTAGGTGCTTCTGACTGCCTGTCCCAGGGTCCTCCTCTCACACTCTCCTCTAGGTGCTGCTGACTGCCTGTCCCAGGGTCCTCCTCTCACACTCTCCTCTAGGTGCTGCTGACTGTCCCAGGGTCCTCCTCTCACACTCTCCTCTAGGTGCTGCTGACTGTCCCAGGTTCCTCCTCTCACACTCTCCTCTAGGTGCTGCTGACTGACTGTCCCAGGGTCCTCCTCTCACTCTCTCCTCTAGGTGCTGCTGACTGTCCCAGTGTCCTCCTCTCACACTCTCCTCTAGGTGCTGCTGACTGGCTGTCCCAGGGTCCTCCTCTCACACTCTCCTCTAGGTGCTGCTGACTGTCCCAGGGTCCTCCTCTCACACTCTCCTCTAGGTGCTGCTGACTGGCTGTCCCAGGGTCCTCCTCTCACACTCTCCTCTAGGTGCTGCTGACTGTCCCAGGGTCCTCCTCTCACACTCTCCTCTCGGTGCTGCTGACTGCCTGTCCCAGGGTCCTCCTCTCACACTCTCCTCTAGGTGCTGCTGACTGGCTGTCCCAGGGTCCTCCTCTCACACTCTCCTCTAGGTGCTGCTGACTGTCCCAGGGTCCTCCTCTCACACTCTCCTCTAGGTGCTGCTGACTGCCTGTCCCAGGGTCCTCCTCTCACACTTTCCTCTAGGTGCTGCTGACTGTCCTAGGTTCCTCCTCTCACACTCTCCTCTAGGTGCTGCTGACTGTCTGTCCCAGGGTCCTCCTCTCACACTCTCCTCTAGGTGCTTCTGACTGCCTGTCCCAGGGTCCTCCTCTCACACTCTCCTCTAGGTGCTGCTGACTGCCTGTCCCAGGGTCCTCCTCTCACACTCTCCTCTAGGTGCTGCTGACTGTCCCAGGGTCCTCCTCTCACACTCTCCTCTAGGTGCTGCTGACTGGCTGTCCCAGGGTCCTCCTCTCACACTCTCCTCTAGGTGCTGCTGACTGACTGTCCCAGGGTCCTCCTCTCACTCTCTCCTCTAGGTGCTGCTGACTGTCCCAGGGTCCTCCTCTCACACTCTCCTCTAGGTGCTGCTGACTGGCTGTCCCAGGGTCCTCCTCTCACACTCTCCTCTAGGTGCTGCTGACTGTCCCAGGGTCCTCCTCTCACACTCTCCTCTAGGTGCTGCTGACTGTCCCAGGGTCCTCCTCTCACACTCTCCTCTCGGTGCTGCTGACTGCCTGTCCCAGGGTCCTCCTCTCACACTCTCCTCTAGGTGCTGCTGACTGCCTGTCCCAGGGTCCTCCTCTCACACTCTCCTCTAGGTGCTGCTGACTGTCCCAGGGTCCTCCTCTCACACTCTCCTCTAGGTGCTGCTGACTGGCTGTCCCAGGGTCCTCCTCTCACACTCTCCTCTAGGTGCTGCTGACTGTCCCAGGGTCCTCCTCTCACACTCTCCTCTCGGTGCTGCTGACTGCCTGTCCCAGGGTCCTCCTCTCACACTCTCCTCTAGGTGCTGCTGACTGTCCCAGGGTCCTCCTCTCACACTCTCCTCTAGGTGCTGCTGACTGCCTGTCCCAGGGTCCTCCTCTCACACTCTCCTCTAGGTGCTGCTGACTGTCCCAGGGTCCTCCTCTCACACTCTCCTCTAGGTGCTGCTGACTGTCCCAGGGTCCTCCTCTCACACTCTCCTCTAGGTGCTGCTGACTGCCTGTCCCAGGGTCCTCCTCTCACACTCTCCTCTAGGTGCTGCTGACTGCCTTTCCCAGGGTCCTCCTCTCACACTCTCCTCTAGGTGCTGCTGACTGCCTGTCCCAGGGTCCCCCTCTCGCACTCTCCTCTAGGTGCTTCTGACTGCCTTTCCCAGGGTCCTCCTCTCACGCTCTCCTCTAGGTGCTGCTGACTGCCTTTCCCAGGGTCCTCCTCTCACACTCTCCTCTAGGTGCTGCTGACTGTCCCAGGGTCCTCCTCTCACACTCTCCTCTAGGTGCTGCTGACTGCCTGTCCCAGGGTCCTCCTCTCACACTCTCCTCTAGGTGCTGCTGACTACCTGTCCCAGGGTCCTCCTTTCACACTCTCCTCTAGGTGCTGCTGACTGCCTGTCCTAGGGCCCTCCTCTCACACTCTCCTCTAGGTGCTGCTGACTGACTGTCCTAGGGCCCTCCTCTCACACTCTCCTCTAGGTGCTGCTGACTGCCTGTCCCAGGGTCCTCCTCTCACACTCTCCTCTAGGTGCTGCTGACTGCCTGTCCCAGAGTCCTCCTCTCGCACCCTCCTTTCAGCAGGGCAGAGATTCAGCTTGAGGCTTCTCAGATGCTGCAATGGCATCTTTGGTGAAGGAGGTGGACATGAGGAGAGAGCTTGCCAATTCACAGGACACATGAAGGCCCTTCAGACAGACATTGTGAAGGCAGTGTGACTAGATAACCATCGCAGACAATATGTTATGCCAAGTGCCTGAATGCAGTGACGCAAGAATTTCAATGACCTCACATGAGTAGTCAAAGTCAGTGAATTCATCTTCACATACTGTACCCTTACAAGTAAAACACTAGCCTCAGACACAGCTCAATTCACTGCAATCCCATAGAAACTAGGAGCAGGAGTAGGCCATTCGGCCCTTCGAGCCTGCTTTGGCATTCAATATGATCATGGCTGATCCTCTATCTCAACGCCATATTCTCGTTTTCTCTCCATACCCCTTGATGCCCCTAATATCCAAAAAAATATCAATTTCTTTCTTGAGTATACTCAGTGATCCGGCCTCCACAGCCTTCTGGGGTAGAGAATTCCACAGGCTGATCACCCTCTGAGTGAAGAAATCTTTCCTCATCTCAGACCTAAATGGTCTGCTCCATATCCTGAGGCTGTGGCTCCTGGTTCTAGCCTCCCCAGCCAGGGGAAACATCCTCCCTGCATCTAGCCTGTCAAGCCCTGTTAGAATTGTATATGCTCCCCTCTCATTCTTGTATACTCTAGTGAATACAGGCCCAGATGAGCCAATCTCTCCTCATACGACAGTCCTGCCATCCCCGGCATCAGCCTAGTGAACCTTCGCTGCGCTCCTTCTATGGCAAGTATATCCTTTCTTAGGTAGGGAGACCAAAACTGCACACAATACTCCAGGTGTGGTCTCACCAAGGCCTTATATAACAGCAATAAGACATCCCTACTTCTGAACTCAAATCCTCTCGCAATGAAGGCCAACATACCATTTGCCTTCCTAATTACTTGCTGCATCTGCCTGTTTACTTTCATTGACTGGTGTACAAGGATCCATCACTCACCTACCAACATATCGAGCATGTTTCATATCTCACAATCATAACTGCACCCAAACCATCCCCATTAAACACACCCAGGGCAAAGATGGGGTTAGATACAGAGTAAAGCTCTTTCTACACTGTCCCCCATCAAACACTCTTCTACTGGACTCTTGAAAACCAAGGTTCTGCTGCAATGCCCCACACAGTCAAATAGTAAGTCAACATACAAGTATTGAAGAATGGCAGCTAGGCTGAACTACAAGGAGAATATCCTATGTTCATGGTACTGCACTTCAAGTGGGGAGACAAAGGGGGCACAGATTTTGGATTGTTTGTGAAAATAGAGGTTAAAATGTTGCTTTAAAAAAATGGAAGGAAAAACTAGTCGACAGGCGCACTCATGTGCTTACACACAAGCACACGCACACAAACATGCACACACGTACATGAAGGCACACAGTCATGCGCACACACATACGCAGAAACAGGTGCACACTTAAGCACTCAAACACACACAGGTGCACGGACTGACATGTTCGTACATGCTCCCACGCACTTACACACACAGAAAATCACAGAATCTTTAGGGTGCAGAAGGAGGCGATTTGGCCCATCGAATCTGCATTGGCTCTCTGAAAGAGCATTCTGCCTAGTCCCACTCCCCTGCCTTATCCCTGTAACCCTGCACATTCTTTCTCTTGCACATGCACACGCAAATTGGAATACGCACCCAGAAGCACATAAGCACACACATCTCTGCACCACAACAGGGTGTCACAATGAAAAGTTCAGGTGGGTTCAATGTTAGGTTGACTGACTCTGTGGCATTCCCACAATACGAGCAGTGGAGCATATTAAGTTAACAGTTCAAGGGGAAGGAGAGGATTATCTCAAACCAGGAATGCTACAGAACAAAGGCGGCCTTTTTTATGGAAGGCCCTTCTTGTTTGTAACTGTTTTGAGTGTCTGAGAAATCATCAGATCCTTTCCCTGAAACAAAATCTTTTCACAGTGACCTGTATCAACTGCGTTCCTCCTCAATTTTATTTTGTTGCTGTGCTATGTACTGTGCCAATGGTTAGTGGCCTGAAGTGGTATTTGCGATACACTTTGCAACCACCCTTTCTTCCATCCCTGGCATGAGCTAGAAGCAGAGTAAGCTGTTCTCAAGCCCCTCGACATGTACAACAATGATACACAGACTCTCACTCACGTACAACCTTCTCCAGCTAACACAATGCCTAGTCTCGTTCACCCAACACCCCCTGTAGTCTCTGACCTACATTGACCTCTGCCTGGCAATGCCTTAAATTTGAAATCTAAAATTCTCATCCTTGCATCCAAATCCCTCCATGACCTGGACCCCCTCCTCCCTAACACAAAAGCAAAAGATGCTGGAAATACTCAACAGGTCTGACAGCATCTGTGGAGTGAAAGAGAGGGTTAATGTTTCAAGTCTGTATAACTCTTCTTCAAAGCGCCTCCTCCTCCCACATCCCTACCTCTGTAGGTTCCTCCAGTCCCCAAACCCTCTTCCAAATCTCATCTCTCCTCCGATGCTAGCCTCTTGCGCATCCCTGATTTTAATCGTTCTACTGGGGAAAAGGGAGTGTGACAAGCTGTATGTCACTCAAATAGAGGAAGGCAGGCTGTGGAGGATGAGGGCCTTATAATAACCTCTCAATTGTACAGGGAGGCAGGAGAGCGGGTTAGAGGTGGAGATGCTGAAGGACAAGTAAAACTTTGCTTATTTTTAAATTTACACTTCAGAATCTCTTCGTGAGCTTTAATTAAGTTAAGGTCAACCTGAGAATGTGAAAGGTGCTGAGATGCAAGTTTGTCAAATATATTGCAGGGACCCATCCTCTGCAAGCAAAAGGAACATGTCCAGGTCTTGCAGCTTTTTTTGAATTAAACAAAAGCGTGGGGGGGGACAATAGTGCCCTGGTGCATTCTGTATGGCAACGCCTCAACCAATCAGAACCGACTTGCCTAATGAGCAGTACCTTTTTCTCATGCAGAACAAATTGTTGCTCCCTTTGAAATTTGGCATTCTTGTATCTGTCCTGATGAGTACAAGATGAAAAGCTTTGACAACAATCAACAATACTCAAATGTAATTTTTCTCTTCCTTTGCTTGGAAAGTAAAATACGTTGTATCCATCTCCTTCTCTACATCAAACTTACTTTGCATCATTAAAATGAGGACCTCCTTGCCACCTTCAATCTTCCTGAGTTCCATGAATCGTTCGAAATCAAGGCTTGGCATCACATAGACAGCTTGATATGATTTGATTCATTTCTTCTCTTTTGATCTCATTAACTTTATTGGTGGACTGTACTGTGGGCCTCAGCCCTAGGGATTGTCAACTGAAAGAAAAGCAAACTATTCTCAGGATGTGAGGGTTGCTGGCGAGGCCAGCATTTATTGCCCATCCTTAATTGCCCTTGAGAAAGTGCTGGTGGGCCATCTTCTTGAATCCCTGCAGTCCACCTGATGTAGGTACACCCACAGTGCTGTTTGATAGGGAGTTCCAGGATTTGATCCAGCCACAGTGAAGGAACAGTGATATACTTCCAAGTCAAGATGGTGTGTTATTTGGAGGGGGCCTTGCAGGTGGTGGTGTTTGCATGCATCTGCTGCCCTTGTCCTTCGAGGTAGCAGAATTTGCAGGTTTGGAAGGTGTTGTTGAAGGAGGCTCAGTAAGTTGGTGCGGTGAATCCCATAGGTTGCCCACACTGTAGACACAATGCATCGGGATGGTGTATGTCTCTGGAGTTGTCATGAAAATATAATAATTCTCATAATATTATTGTGATTTATTGTAAAGGTAGGTTAATAGTGGGTTTTGGATAGTTTCTGTGTGTGTGCATGTGGGATTTAATTGAACTGGAGACAACTGGCCTGCAGGCTTTGATGCATCAAAAAGAAGCTAGGTTTGAATCGCTAAATACAAAAACATGACTGAAGTTTTAAAATGTGAGGTGTAAGGAAAATTTGCATTTTTAGATTAATTAGGGTAGTTTGAATTTCAAAGAGATGGTAAGATGCTACACCTAGCCAGAAGAACCTAAGACAAACAGTGTGTTTATTTTTCCCAAAGGTTACAGATAATATGAGCACTATGAAAAGATTTATTTTTGAGAAAGGTAAAGTTCCAAAGACATGTCAGAAGAATGGAATTTGCATTAAAAAGGGATAAACATGTATAAAGGAGAAGAGGCTATGTGTCAGAGGAGAAGGCTTTCTAAGCTCTAAGGCAAGCATGAAAGGCCTCCAGCCTCTATGCATCAAGTTGCTGTCTACAGGAACTGAAGCTGAGAAAACTCACTTTGAATTCTACTGTCCAGGGTAATGTGTTGCTTTGCCTGGGTCTGTTTAAATCTAACTGTTTTTACTGTTGCCTTAATGGGGGTGTAACTGGGAGCCAGATTAATTAGGGGTTTTACGAGTTATTATAGTAGTAATTTGTAGACCTATGTATGTGCTTGAAATCTTTTCTTTTGTTAATAAACGTTTAATTTAGTTTTCTAAAAACTTCTGAAGTCATGGCAGTCTTGTTACTTTTGAATTCAGGGCATACATCTCGAAATAAAATACAAATTGCACAACAGTTGTGACCACATGATCAAGTTTCCCTTGTGGATTTGATCTGCCTGGCACACATCATCTGCCAGCTCATAATAGTGTTTATTGGAGAGGAATGTGGCTACGGAGTAGCTAGGTTTGTGAAGACTGGGAAGATAGCAAGATGAGCACAATGGGAAATCAACACTCTGAGTTATAACAAAGGGTTAGGTAGGGCTTTACCAGGCAAAGTCCTTAAGGAGAAGTTAGGTGATCTGGGTAATAAAACAAGAATTGAACAGAAAAGATCACTTCTGGGTCAAACAAGATTTTGAGGCTGTGCACTAAGCGAATATCCTGGGCATGTTGGAGTCATATCAGGGACACAGGCGCTGGCAAGAGTGAAAGAACAGCATTGGTTTTTCTGTCTCAATGGAGTAGGAAGGATCAACAATACAACATCTAACAGGCAGGAGACACAGTGAAAGAAAGAAAGAGCTTTCATTTATATAGCAACTTTCACAACATTCCAAAGGGCTTCACAGCCAATGATGTTCTTTGGAAATATGGTCACTGTTGTAATAGAGGAAACATGGCAGCCAATGAGATGAGGACCAGTGAATCTGCTTTCTTTGTTTGTTGAGGGATAAATATTGGCTAAAAGAGATTCACTACTCTTCAAATGGTTTGAATGGGGCCATGGTTTAATGCCTCATGCAAAGAACAGCACCACCAACTGTGCAGCACTCCCTCATTACTGGATTGGAAGCACCAGGCTGTATTAGAGTGCTCAGGTCCCTGGAGCAGGCCTTAAACCCAGAACCCTTTTGACTCAGAGGCAAGAATGCTCCCCACTGATCCATAGATAACGCTTGCCCAGCCCTAACAGACCCCCTAATATAAAGTCCCTTTAGTACAATAGCAAGAAGTTATTATGCCTTTAACCTGTCAACACTGCATTATTTTCCGCACCCATCCACCGCCACGATCTTCCGGTCCCGCCGCAAGTCAATGGGCTTGAGGCTGGGGCGCCGCCTCGCCTGTGGTGGATCCCACCCGTGACAGGGCCGCAAAATCCCCGCCTATAAAACACACAAATAACACAGGCTAGAAAGCCCCATGACCGGCTAGATTGTAACTTGAGTTAGCAGATTGTGTCAAGTTCAAAATGGAATTGGGCTCAGGATAGGGGCGTGGCAGGGAGCGGGGCCTAGGCTGTGGTGGTCTTGTTGCTAATGAAAACCCACTGAAACCTTGAGAACCATGATTAAAGACAGGGGTAGAGTGGAGAGCAACTCAGTCTTTTGGAGCACCTTTCCGGTGTCTTGTTTACATTTTAAGAACTTACATGTAGCCCACTCGGAGGCCATTGCACCAAATATACAGGGCCTGGGAGGAGCAAAGCGGGTGGGTTGAATAAGGTGCTTGTCCAGACCAATATTTATGAAAGAAAGGCTTGCATTTCCTTACCGCCTTTCACAACCTCAGGACGTCATAGAGTGCTTTACAGCCAACAAAGTAACTTTTGAAGTGAATTGACTGTGGTAACGTAGGGAACGTGGCAGCCTTTTTGTGCACAGCAAGATCCCACAAAGAGAAATTAAATCATGAGCAGGTGTCGGTTGAGGGGTTAAACAAGGGGCAAGGACACCAGGGAGAACACCACATCTTTAAAATGGTGATTTAAGATCTTTAAAATAGTGATATTATTTACCCGAGAGGGCAGGCCGGGTTTACCGTCTCGAGCAAAATCAGCAGCTCTGGCAGTGCAGCACTCCCTCAGTACTGCCCCGGAATGCCAGCCTAGACTGTGTACTCAAGTTAAAGAAGTGGAGCCTAAGCCTGCAACCTCCTGACCCCAGAAGGCAGGGGCAGGATTTGTACTTGCCTAGTCCGTAGGGAGTGGCTCTGTCAGGAAGCAATGGGAAATCCAGAATTCAGGAGTCTCCACAGGGCCATGGAACTTTAACTGCACAGTGTGTCTCTGATGTCAGTGATCGCTTCCCCACCCAGAGGCTGAGGCTGATTGATAAGCTGGGCCTTCATCGGGCAGGGAGCAAGTCACTGACGACCACACCAGCAGACAAATCTGTCCCAGGGACAGAGGGTCAACTGGAGGGGGTTGGTGGGGGGGGTAGTGGGGCGATTGGAGTAGGTTAGAAGTGGGGAGGGTGCGATTGGGATAGGGGGGCGAGGGCAATTGGGTGGGCGATAGGATGGGCTGTTGATCTTGGCAGGAGAAGGGGCAATGGCCTGAAGGGGAGGTGGGGGGTGGAAGGCCAGAGGCCTTGTAGTATGTGGGACCAAAGGCCTGGGGGGAGGGATGCAAGTGGGGGCTCAGGACCCCCATTTGATCCCGACATGAGAAAACCAGCCTGCTAATTCTGTTTCTCTCTCCACAGAAGCTGCTGACCCACCGAGTATTTCCAGCATTTTCTCTTTTTTACAGTGGAAAAGATTGCTTGTGAGTGCAATTAAAAAAATAATATGAATAATTAAAAACAAAATGTGCTGTCTTGTTCCCGTCCTCATAAATATAACATTCCTAGTCGATTAAACACTATAAATATTACCCCCTGCCCTCCCGCAACCCCCCACCATCCTCTTATTCACTGTCAGGTCTCCTCTCCAAATCCACAGTCATTAGGTCTCCCCTGGTTTTTATATTAATACTGCCACCAGTGTCCAGGTTGTTTCTGCCTTTTCATTCTCCACAGGATTTTCGCAGCTTTGCTGTTGCCATGGTAATCGTCAGATAAGAATAGAGCTGAAGGGGCCAATGTCTGAGAGCTGTCGTGTCTCGCACAGTAATCTCTCTCACACTCTCTCAGTCGTAACCTTTCTTGTCTCCCGCTCGCTCTTTTATCAACACTATTACGGTCTGTGATTCTCTAATCCATTCTTGCTCTCTCTGTGCTAAAGCTGCATCTACCCTGCATTGCCAGCAGCAACCATTGCATTGCTGCTTAATCTACACCGCCCCCACCCCCCCCACCGTTCTGTAGCAGAGAAGCTCCTCAGCCTGCCCCCACTCCCCACCTCTCCTACAAGCTGTAAACATGGCTGGAATATTGCCCCTCACCAACCCCCCCTCCCCCCCACCCCCCCAACTTGGGAGCAGGCTGGCATGCAGGAGCTAAGTCAATAAAATTGGGTGCCATGGCAATAGTGATGTGCCTGTTGCTGGTCTTTTACCAGTGGCTAGGAGAGATGTGATGCAGCCTGCTCGCTCTTGGGTGGAATATAAGAGTAGGGAAGTTTTGCTACGGTTGTACAGCGAATTGGTGAGACTGCATCTTGAGCACTGCGTACAGTTTTGGGCTTCTTACTGAAGAAAGGATATAACTGCGTTAAAAGTAGTTCACAGCAGGGTTCACTCAACTGATTCCTGTGATAAGGGGGTTTTCTTAAGAGGAAAGGTTGGACAGGTTGGGCCTGTATCCAATGGCGTTTAGAAGAATGAAAGATGATCTTATTGAAACATTCTGAGGGGATTTGATAGGGTGGATGTTTCCCCTTTTGGAGGGACTAGAACTAGGGGACACAGTTTTTGAAAAAACGGGTCTCCCATTTAAGATGGAGATTAGGGGAATTTTTTTCACTCGTCTTTGGAGTTCTCTTCCTCAGAGAGCAGTGGAGGCTGGGTCACTGAACATTTTTAAACCTGAGTTGGATAGATTTTTGATTCACAAGGGCTTCAAGGGTTATGGGGTCAGAGAGCAAAATAGGGCTGATCAGCCAGGATTTAATCAAATGGTGGAGCAGGCTTGAGGGGCCGAATGGCCTACTCCTCTTCCTAATTCATATGTTCTTACATTTGTAAGTGGACAATCAATGGCCACTTAAGTGCCTCTACCTGCCGCTGCTGCTATTTTATCAGTGATAGTCAGTACCCATGCCGAGTGGTGAGGCTGCCAGGTGAAAATTGGCTCTGTTTTTACAGGCTGAGTGGGGGTCCTTACAGTTTGGGTGCACTGTGCCCAGTAGAGGCCACCCCCGCCCCGTCCCCCCCCACCCCCCAGTACATCCTTCCCAAACCTGTGTGTTTTCCTCCCTCCTGCCCTCCTAAACCTGCCCCACCCCCAACCCCACTCCCACTTGCCAGGGCCTGCCAGATTGACCCGAGTGGAAGAGCCCAAATTACCTCCCAATCTGGCTGCATTGATGATTGTTGTTGGGGATTGCCTGCAGTTCCAGTAGTGTCCACTGCTCCCGCTGGCTCTGCTGGGACAGGAGAGCTGCCAGCTGTCTGGCCGGGCAGCATCTTTTGAAGGGCGGTACTTCTTCTCAGATGGGGATGGAGATCTCACCCTGAGATAGTTAACAGCCCACGGCTGTAAAATTGCTGTGGGAGACCAGGCCAAGTGGAGGCATGTTCGCACCCAACATTTCAGCTGGTGACATAGAGGCACCTTGTTCACATAAAATTCAGGTCCATAGTTCAGTGGGTAGTGCTCTTTTCCCTGAGTCAGCTGTTCATGGTTTCAAGCCCCACTCTTATAGTGTGTTAATTCAATTCCAGCCAGTTGGTGAAGTACAAACTAGACACTAATACTTTTCCTGATAATAGGTTTATTTACAGAATGCAGCATTACATATGTCTGCTTCCTACCTGCCAAACCAATGTCCCAACAGTCTCACTTCATGGTGCTCTAGGTACTTTGGTAAACAATGCCCTTCATCCTTGTGTGGTGATTGTTGCTTCAACGCTAGACTTACTGAGCAAGGTCATGTGGTCAGAGCAGCCAATCCAACACTGAGTGTGGGGAATCTCATAAGGGGGTGGAGTTTTCCTAGCCTGGGGGAGTGCATTGTAGCCTTACTAGAACCAGGTAGCCAATCCAACAGCGCTGTAAGTAAAGTTTGTTGTTCAACTAAAGAAGCATCTTGGTAGTATATCTTTACACTAGGTGATGAAGATAAATGATCTTGGCAATACCTCTCGCCCTACGACTGTGAGTATTTCATTTTAAAGAAGGAAAGAAAGAAAAATATATATACTCGCCAGGATGCCTCTCTTCGGGAGGATTGACCCATTTGACTTCTCCAAGAAGTCAACATACCGAGCACCTCGGGTTTTATTTCCAGCCCAATGAAACTGGGGAGGAGGCAAAGCGCAAAGCAATTCTCTTGAGCATCTGTGAGAGTCAAACCTACAACCTTATTCGCAGTCTCACAGCCCCAAGCGCACCCAACTCCAAATTGTTCGATGAGCTCACAGATTTAGTGAAGGGCCATTTTCAGGGGAGGTGGTGGTGTAGTGGCGTGGTCACAGACCCAGGGGAATTCTCTGGGGACCTGGGTTCGAATCCCACCAAGACAGATGGAAGAATTTGAATTTAAATAAAAATCTGATGTTTAATTAAATAGCCCGATGATGACCTGAAACCATTGTCATAAAAACCCTTCTGGTTCACTAATGTCCTTTAGGGAAGGAAATCTGCCGTCCTTACCTGGTCTGGTCTATATGTGACTCCAGACTCACAATAATGTGGTTGACTCTTAAATGCCCTCTGAACAAGGGCAATTAGGGATGGGCAATAAATACTGGCCTAGTCAGCGATGTCAACACCCCATGAACGAATAAAAAAAAGCCCAAGCCATCGGTCATTATACAAAGATTCAAATTTAACACAAGGGTGAGGGCCCCAGGCGAATCGATCACGACTTATATTGCTAAGTTGAAGCAATTGTCAGAGCATTGTAATTTCGGAGCGACCTTGAATAACATTCTACGGGATCGGTTAGTTTCTGATGTGAGCAACAATGCCCTTCAGCACTGATTGCGTGTAGAAGTCGATGTAAATTTTAGACGAGCAATGGAGATAGCGCTGGCCATGGAATGTGCTGACAAAGATTTACAGGAGTTACAGAGCTTGCAAAATGGCGCCGTTTACTAGTTATGGCGGGAACCTCCAGCCAGGCGTGGTGCCAAAACAGCAGAATCAGCCGTGAAGCGGGAATCATTCCCAATCACCCAGAAACCAAAAAAAATACCGGAGGCAATCAGGCAGCGATCCTGAGGTTGAAATGTTACCGATGTGGGGTAACCACACTCAGGACGCATATAGGTTTGAGGAGGCCGACTGATATTTACCATCGCGAAAGAGGACATTTAATAAAGCAGTGCAAGGCCAAGTCCAGGCTGCCAGGTAACCAGGCAGCAAAGATGTTAGAAATACAGAACGTGAAAGAGCCTGAAGTAACTGTTTCTGACATTCACTCTCTTTTTAATCTTAAAGCAGTCAAGGCAAACCCTATTACTGTCACACTCCAGGTAAACAGGAAGCCTCGAGTTGTGGAGGTGGATACAGGGGCATCAGCCACAGTGATGGGTGAGCACACATTTCAGTACCTGAGGGAATGTACCCAACCCTTGAGCCATGAGAGGACTCCTGCTCCGTGGAAGATTTACATGGGAGAAGCCATAAAAGTAAAAGGCACCGTCATGGTACCTGTGAGATATGGGCAGCTGTCAGCCCAGCTCCCAGTAATAATAGTGACTGGGGAAGGACCAAGCCTTCTGGGCCGTGATTGGCTAAAAGAAATCAAGTTAAGTTGGTCTGAGATTTTTCAAGTGCGGGTAGGAGGACTGCTAGACTTGTTGAAAAAAACAACAGCATCTTTTGCAACAAATTAGGAAAATCAAAGCAAGCCAAGATTGATGTTGATCCAGAGGCAACTCCCTGATTTTTTTACCCGTACCATATGCCTTAAGAGAAAAAAATTAAACCGGTTGGAAGAACTAGGCATCAATACAGCCAGTTCAATTTTCGGCATGGGCAACACCTATAGTCCCTGTACTGAAACCGGATAACACTGTCTGCATTTGCGGCTATTATAAGCTAACTGTTAATCGGGCCACCAAGTTGCATAAATATCCAATTCCAAGAAGCAAAGCTGGCAGGAGGTCAATCCTACAATAAGTTGGATATGAGCCACGCATACCAGCAACTCGAGTTAGATAACACATCCCGGGGATATGTCACAACAAACACACACAAAGGCCTATTCCAGCGTCCACGCCTCCCTTAGAGCATACTCTCGGTATGTGCAATATTTCGAAGGATGATGGAGAGTTTGCTACAGGGGCTACTATGGGTTGTAGTATACCTTGACTTGTCCTCAAAATTGGATCGACAGAGGGCGAGCATTTAGCAAATTTAGAGAAGGCGTTGAAAGATTTCTGGAAGTGAGAGTTTGCCAAAAAAAAAGGACAAATGCACTTTCCAAACCACTAAGGTTACCCATCTGGGGCACTGTGTAGACGCACAAGGAATACACCCCGTGGAAGAAAAGGAGGCACATTCCCCCACAAATATCACTGAACTCAAATCATTTTTAGGGATGGTAAACCACTACAGGCAATTTTTACCCAACCCATCGACTGTACTGGCTCCCTTGCACATACTGCTGAAGAAACACCATTGTTGGTCCTGGAAGGCTCCACAGGAGGCAGCCTTCAACAGAATAAAACAACCGCTGAACTCCTCAGCCTTGTTAGTGCACTTCGACCCAACTAAAGAATTGATATTTACCTGCAACGCCTCTCCATATGGCATTGGAGCAGTATTGTCCCATGAAATGGACGAAGGCTCTGAGAGGACAATGGGTTACGTGTCAAGAACCCTCTCATTGGCTGAAAGGTTACTCACAGATTGAGAAGGAAGGACTGTCAATAGCCTTCAGAGTTAGAAAATTCCACCAGAACTTACATGGCAGGCACTTTACTATCATCTCCAACCATCTCCCGCTGTAGCCTCGTCAAGAATTCAGCAATGGGCATTAATTCTGTCCACCTACGAATACACTTGCAAACACTGGCCTGGGGCACACATAGCGACCGCGGAACCTCTTAGCTAACTACCCTTGCAAAAAAGCATCATGTGTACTCCTTTACCACAAGAAATCACCCTTGCATTGAATTTCTTAGACACATTGCCCATCTGCATGAAGCAGATCAGGAACTGGACCAATGGAGATCCGCTTCAGTCCAAAGTGAGAGACCAGATACTTACAGGATGGTTAAATGAGCCAATCTCTGAGGAAATGAAATCATTTTTTACCCGCAAATATCAACTGAGTTGTCAGGAAGGCATCATACTCTGGGCAGCAAGGGTAGGCGTTCCTGTGCCAGACAGGGAACTGCTCCTAACCAAATTACACAGCACTCACCCTGGCATTTCTAAGATGAAAATGCTTGCCAGAATTTGGTGTCCTGGTATAGATGCAGATATCGAGAAGCTAGTCAAGCACCGTCAACAGAGCCAACTGCAGCAAAAGCCGCCAGCCGCAGCTGTCCTACACCTTTGGGAATGGCCTGGCCGGCCATGGGTGTGGATCCATATAGACTGCATGGGTCCATTCCTAGGCACAATGTTTTTGCTTAAAATCGATGCACACTCAAAACGGATGGAGATTTTTGAGGAGAAATTACTTACGTTGCAGGATACCGTTGAAAGGTTACACCACTGCTTTTCGACTCATGGACTGCCCGGCGTTATTGTATCAGACAACGGAGCCATATTTACAAGTGCTGAATTTCAGAACTTCACCAATCTAAATGGCATTAAACACATCCAAATGGCGCCTCACCACCCAGCATCAAATGGACTATTCGAGAGGGCCATCCAAACTTTCAAGACAGGACTAAAAAGAAAAATTGTCAGGAGGAACCTTGGAATCCAAAATCTCTCGCTTCCTTCTTAGCTACCGCACGACTCCTCATGCAACAATGGGTCGTCCAGAAGCAGAACTGCTTATGAAACATCATCTCAGAATGAGACTGAGCCTCGTATTTCCAAATTTGTCAGGGAAGATAGAGAAGACCCAAGGTAATGAGAAAACAAGCCACCATTTGCATAGTAGAGCCAGGAAATTTGTGCTAGATGAAGCCGTATATGTAAGAATCTTCGGTAGCGGTCTAAGTTAGATCGCAGGGATTATTGTCTGTGAGACTGGACCCCTTTCATACCAAGTAGACATGGAAGGCTGGATCATTCATAAACATGTGGGTCACCTGTGGAGCAAGAAGACACTTCCACAACCAGTGTTGTCACCATGGAATGTCACCGAACCACTAAGCACTGAAGTACCTGATCGACCTGTTATAGCCATAACTGATGTCTCCATTGAATCAAGTAGTGATGAACTGCCTGTGCCAAAAGAGGTAGCCATTATGGCAGTTCCTGTTGATCCTCTAGAAGAGCCTCAGGCAGTAGATTAACGCTGCTCTACTTGCAACAGAAAATCCCCTGAAAGACTTGATTTGTAATTGCTGGTCCTATAAGTGTACAATCTGAATTCATGACAAAGTGCAAATGGATCAAGGGGCTGAAAGCCTCCCTCTGTTCCTACGTTCCTGGATGGGGAATTTGTGGCGGTTCCTGCTCTTGGCTTGCTATCCAAAGTCATTGAGGAAAATGCTTGTGAAACCCTATTCATTCATCAGATATCCTACTGACACTCATTATTCAAGATCATCTACAAAGAAAGTCTATCTATTGGTTCAAGAAGCTGCTGGTGTCCAGAGAATCAGGTCCCGCCAGGGGAATCGGGATTGAAGAAGAGAGAAAGGGGAGTCAGGCGTAAATAAACAAAACTGAGATGATTGAATCTTTTATCATTAGTATCAGCTGATTGTCACAATTCCAGCTCAAAATCCATATGTCAATGTTTTGACTCAAGTAAGTCATTAAAGACTATTTCTATTGTAGACAGAATTGATGGTTCAAGGGCAATGGGTGAAGGTCACAGTCAGTCATTTGAAATTCTCTACACAACCCCACCTCTCCCCTCCCCTCACATCATCTGAAACACAGTGTCATTTGTTCTAGTTCAAATGCTGCTTTGTATAGTGCAGTGTTGTCTGCTGTTTTGACATGACTTAAGTCGCTGTGCTTGTCACAGCAAAGAATGAGCAGCGAGCATGTAGACTGGTGGTGTGACTTCCACATCAGCTCGTACCTCTCCCTTTCGCACCCTCCCACCCCCCCAGCCTCATTCAGACCGAGTGAGGTTGGTCGACATAGCAAGAGGACTGGTCAGAGAGAGAAAAGCAGAGGGAGAGCAAAAAAATGGGAGAGGCAAAGCAAAATCTCAGAAAGCGAGGGTCAGGGAGAGACAAAGAGAAAGAGATCGTGAAAGAGAGGGTCAGATGTGGGGATGGATAGATAACCCTTAACATCCTTGTCTAACAAAAATATGTCAACCTCAGTTTTGAAATTTTCAATTAATCCCCAGTCTCAATATCTTATGGGGGGAATAGTGTTCCAGATTTTCACTACCCTTCGTACCTTCACTGCCTTTCACTACACAATCCTTCAAGCTATCTGTGCCCCTCTAATTCTGGTCTCTTGTGCATCTCCGATTTTAATGGCTTCACCATTTGTGGCTATGCCTTAAGTTGCTTAGGCCCTAAGGTCTGGAATTCTGTCCCTAAACTTCTCCATCTCTCTACCTTGCTTTTCCCCTTTAAGACACTCATTAAAATCCAAGTCTTTGACAATTTTGGTGGCAAATTTGTTTGATAATGTTTCTGTGGAGTGTTTTTTGATGTAGTACGATGTTAATGGTGTTATATAGATATAAGTTATTATGTAGCACTTTGCAGCCAATGAAATACATCCGAAATGTAGATACTGTTGTTGTGTAGGAAATATAGTGGTTTATATTCACACAGCAAGATGTCACACACGGCACTGATATAAATAACTAAATATTCTCTTATTGATTATTGGTTGGGCGATGACTATTGCCCAGGAAACTGGGTCAAAACATCCCTGGTTCTTTTTCCAAAAGTGATTGTGGGATCTTCTAGTACCACCTGTGAGGGCAGATAGTACCTCAGTTTAACTTTTCATCTCAAAGACATTGCCTTCAACAGCACTATACTGTTAATGATACGTTAGCCATATTGTTAAGATACAAAGTGTGGAGATGTACTACCAAGAGGTTTCTTTAGCTGAACAACAAACTTTATTTACAGAGCTGTTGGATTAACTGCCTGCATCTAGCAAGGCTACAATACACTCCCCCAGGCTAGGAAAATTCCACCCCCTTATGAAATTCCCCTCGGTCAGTGTTGCTCGACTGTTCTGGCCATGTGACACTTACTCAATAAGGCTGGCCTTAAAGCAACAATTACCACATCCCTCCCCCCTTTAATTCCTTGTTTTGCATTCCTTACACAAATTACTTCATACAGGTGAATAGGATACAATGAACAAAAATTCATCATTCTCGGATTAAAATTTATAAACTGGTCTAGCATCATTTGCCATTTCTTGAAGAGAATTCCTAACTTCTACCACCCTTTGTGTGCTTCTTAATTTCACTCCTGAGAAGTCTGATTGATGCTCCCTAGTCCTATGCCAGAATCTTGTGAAGGTGTCAGAGGTCTTGGCCGCCAGCTGGAGAGCCGGCGAGACCCCGCATCGCCTCTTTTCGGGAAGGCCTGTGACTCAGGCACTTGACAGGCCAACGTGGGCTTTAACGAGGATCAAGGACCCCGGGGGCAGAAGTTCAGCCCGCTGACAGCTGTCAGCCAATCAGAAGCCGGCAGAGGTACCACAGCCACCAGAGGCTGAGGATTGTCGATGGAACCCAGGCCACGGGTGTGTGGTGGAAGGATGGTCGCAGAGGAGGGTGGAGGAAGGGACTGCAGTGGCTCGAGAAGGCAGCTTACCACCAGCTTCTCAAGGGCAATTTGGGATGGGCAATAAATTCTGGCCTAGCCAGCAATGCCCATATCCCATAAATGAATAAATAAAAAATAGTGGGGGGGGGGGGTGGCAGAAAGGGCAGAAGTTGTCTGTCAGTGGGCCCCACACCTCCTGATGGTGGATCTCTCGATTAGGCACTCAGTGCCTTTAAGGGGGGGGGCTCTCCCAGGAGCCTGCAAACAACCCAGCATGGGTTTGTTGTCATGCTCCCTGTATAGTGAGTCCCTGCCCATCACTGGTGAATACTGGGATAAGGCTCTTAAGTGGTCATTAATTGGCTACTTAAGGGCCTCAATTGGTGATGGGATGGGAAGGCCATCCATGGGTCTTGCCACAACAGATTTAATGGGGGTGGCAGCAGGAAGGTGACATGGTGCCCATCCACCACCCTCCCACCTGATTAAATGCCCCTCCCAACCACCAAACTGACCATCGGAGATGGCAGAGGATCCCAGCCCTAGAATCCCCAACCTGTGTCTCCTCAATTTGGGTGCATTCAGGCCCAGTGTTAGCACACCAGCTGCCATCAACTAACTCAGCTCAGACATTGGCCATGAATGGTCCAATGGTCAAAGCCCAATGACCAGATCATTTTTTTAAGTGACGTTGTTCAAGTGATAAACATTGACCAGCACCATGGGATCTTTAAGTTTATCTGAGACAGCAGACAGGGCCTTAGTTTAACATTTCATTCAAGAGATCGTACCATTAACAATTCTTCACTGAAGTGTTAGCCTAGATTATGTGCTTAATTTTCTTGAGTGGGAATTGAGCCAACAACTTTCTGACTCAGCAGGTAAGAGTGCTATCACAGATCCAAGGCAAACAACAGTGCCTCTCACCTTGTTACCCAGTTATATCCTTTAAAATAGCTTTTTCAATGCAATGTGATAGCAGGCATTTTCTGTTGTGCAATCCATACACCTCTAGCCCGTGGTGTCCACAGTGGGAACTGGGGGAGATCTCTCCAGTATTTGGAGTCATACCGAGCACAAAGGAAGATGGTTGTGGTTGTTGGAGGTCAATCACCTCAGCCCCGGGATATGACTGCAGGAGTTCCTCAGGGTAGTGTCCTGGCCCCAATTGTTTTCAGCTGCTTCATCAATGACCTTCCCTCTATCATAAGGACACAACAGAAGTGGGGATAATCATTGATGATTGCAAAATGTTCAGCACCATTTGCAACTCCTCAGATACTGAAGCAGTCCGTTCCAGCATATAGCAATGACCTGGACAGCACTCAAGCTTGGGCTGATAAGTGGTGAGTAACATTCATGCCAGTGACAAGTGCCAGGCAATGACCATCTCCAACACGAGAGAATCTAATCATCTCCCTTTGATATTCAACAGTATTACAATTACTGAATCCCCCACTATTAACATTCTAGGGGTTAGCATTGATTGGAAACTGAACAGGATGAGTCAAATAAATATTGTGACTACAAGAGCAGGTCAGAGGGTAGGAATTCTGTGGTGAGTAACTCACCTCCTGACTCCCCAAAGCCTGTTCGCCAACTACAAGGCACAAGTCAGGAGTGTGATGGAATACTCTCCATTTGGCTGTGTGAATACAGCTCCTACAACACTTAAGAAGCCTGACACCAGCCAGGATAAAGCAGCCCATTTGAATGGCACCCCGTTCATCGCCTTAAACATTCACTCCCTCCATCACCAATGCACAGTGGCAGCAGTGTGTACCATTTACAAGATGCACTGCAGCAACTCATCAAGCCTCCTTCCCAGCACCTTCCAAACCTGCAATCTCTACCAGCTAGAAGGACAAGAGAAGCAGATGTATGGGGAAACCAGCACCTGCAGCTCCCCTCCAAGCCACATACCATCCTGACTTGGAGCAATGTCACCATTCCCTCAGTACCACTGGGTCAAAATTCCGGAACTCCCTCCCTAACAGCAGAGTGGGTTTGTCTACATCACAGGAACTACAGCGGTTCAAGAAGGCAGCTCACCACCACTTTCTCAAGGGCAGTTAGAGATGGGCAACAAACGCTGGCCTAGCCAGTGACATTTACCTGACTCAGGTAAATTTGATGAGCAAATAAAAATATCCATCAAAAATCAAAGGCACAGACCCCAATTCCACATGATTGGAACTTAACGTCAACAGTGTGAGTCTGTGATGGTGTGTTATAGTGTACTCAGGGGTGGAATTTTACGGTCCCCCCGAAGTCAATGGAGTTTAGAATGGCTCACTCAGCTCCATCCCCACCATAATGGGCTGTAAAATCCTGGCCAGGGAGTCAGAGTTGCTGTGGCAACATGTACTTTTATATGCATATTGTAGTCGGGAGTTATGAATAGTGATGGTAGAGGCTCCAATGTTCTTTCCTTTTTTTTAATTCGTGGGACATGGGGATTGCTGACTCAGCCAGCATTTATTGCCCATCCCTAATTGCCCTTGCTCAGAGGGCGTTTAAGAGTCAACCACATTGCGGTGGATCTGGAGTCACATAAAGGTCCAGACCAGGTAAGGACGGCAGATTTCCTTTCCTAAAGGACATGAGTGAACCAGATGGGTTTTTACAATAACAATGGTCATCATTAGACTTGAAAAAAAAAATTCCAAATTTTCTCAAACTCAAATATCTGCTGTGGCAGGATTCAAACCTGGCTTTACTCTGAGTCACTAGTCCAGCAACAATACCACTATGCCATCATCTCCCCATCACATCTCTCCCACTCTTACCACCTGCCATTGGCATATATTGGAAGGATTTGCAGGTTGACACACAATCTATTTGACCACACTTTCCTTTAGCTATCAAGTCCTGGAGTGGGACTTGAACCCAGAGTTTCTAGCTCAGAGGTGGGGGACACCACCCACTGCACCACAAGACCTCTTGAAGGACTGTGTAGGACCATGCAATTTAAGCTTGAGAAGGACAAGAGAGGAAAGGATAGAGGAGCACTGAAAAACCAACATCCTGTTTGTTTCCCTAATATAAAGTGTGTATTCTCTCCATAAAGGTGAGCACTGCCCATAGAATCATAGAATGGTTACAGCACAGAAGGAGGCCATTCACTCCAATCTGGCTCTCCACAAGAAAAATTCAGCTACTCCCACTCCCCTGCCCTATGAACATTTTCTTTACAAATAATTATCCAATTCTTTTTCGAAGGCCTCAATTGAATCTGCCTCCACCACATTCTCAGGCGCATTATCAGAGTAGTATCGGAACAGTTAGAGAGACTGTAAGGGTTTCATTGGAGGGAAAGAGGTTGAGACAGGGAGGTATGAGACTAGAGTTCAGAGAAAGATAATTTATCAGGCAACATGTGTTTTCTTGTGTTTACAATTGTGAGAGAAGTTAAAAACGCATCAGACATTGAACAAATTTGGAATCTATATTCAGAATAGATGAAGGGATGACAAGCGCAGGACACAAAGGAGGACACCCAGCTTACTGGAGGTAGCTATAGCAATGCAGGAGATGTAGGGTTCAATTTGAGTTCAGAATTGATGGCGAAACAATGAATGCTTATAGATGAAGAAGGAAACAGGGTGGAGTCATCAAAACTGAGAGTTCTGGTCTCCATATGATAACAAGGATACAGGGGAACTGCAGAAAGTGCAAAAAAAATTCTCAGAATGATTAAAATGTAGTACTCATTTGGAAAGGCTGGGTGACTTTGAAAAGGGATTGCCAAGGGGCAACCTAATAGAGACCTTTTAAAATTATGAAGGAGTTTGAAAAAATAGATGAAGAAAAGGTGTTTCTACTTGTAGGGGAATCCAGAAGTGCAGACCCTAAACAAGACAGTAATAAATTCCTTAAGGAATTCAGGAGAAACTTCTTTACGCAAAGAGAGATAAGAGTGTAGAACTTGCCACCACATGGAGCAGTTGGTACAAACAGCATAGGCACATTTAAGAGGGATCTAGACTAGCACATGAGGGAGAATTGAATACTGTAGAAGAATATTGGCTGAGATGGAATAGGGTGGGAGGTGTTATTCCCTTAATTTTAAATAGGTTAAAGATGAGGCTGTTTCCCTGGACAGGCTGCCCTTGCACCCTTCTCTGCAACAAAGTCAACAACAATTTGCATCTATGTAGTGCTTTGTCTCAAGGTACTTTACAGAGGCATTAAAATTAAGACTTCAGTCCTTGAATATAAATGGGACAAAGAGAAACGATTCACACTTGACTTTAGGGTTAACAACTTATAATTCAAATCAATTATATCTTTGAATAATTTTACATGAATAATTTGTTACTTCAGAGTTGAAATTGACAACTGCTCATATACAAATGGTTCATTGGAGTGCCTGTGCATTTAAATATAAATGAAAGAAGATGAAAGACTCTTATTTATAAAGCATCTTATCATGATTCTCACAACTATGTCAGAAGTGCCTCCGCTCCTAATCAGTATTTTGGTGTTCTGATGGAAGGTCACAGAACTGAAAATGTTAACTCTGTTTCTCTCTCCATAGGGGCTGCCAGACCCACTGAGCATTTCCAGGAATTTCATTTTTTTTTCTACTTTCCATAACCCACAGTATTTAGCATGGTTTATGCCTCGGAGATATGCAGAGATGATACCAGCTTCTATGTGTGTAGCAGAAGTTTTATTCAATGCTTTAAAATGTCTGCTCTCTCATGATGCCAGCAAGTTGCTTACAGTTTTGCTTCTTTTGCTAAGTGACCACACTCAGGCTTAACTAATCATACACATGTAATCAATCACTGAACAATTGAACACCACAGTATTTTCCTATTGTATTTTGGGGACGTTATTTGTGATGTACTTAAACACAGCAGCCATTTTGTGACAGCAAGGTTTGCCAAACAATAGTAAGATGAGTGGCTGGGTTATTCTTTATTATTTCTGTGGAGATGATTGAGGATGAATTGTTGGTCAGGAGATTGTCAGATAACAAGATTAAGGTAAACCAGGAATTGAGAAGGAGCATAGGCAGCAAAATACCATCAGCTCCTATGTTGTCAGTGAAATCAGGTGCCATGGGTTCTGTTGCAGTCAGCCTCATGCTGCTGCTGAGAGCCATCTTTTCCGTAGGAGTCAAGAGATGTTGGTGCTCTTATCCTTCTCCAGTTCTGTTCTTTTCCTTTAGGAACATTGGAACAGGAGGAGGCCATTTAACCAGTTCCATCATTCAATGAGATTAGGCTGATCTGTGACCTAACTCCATACACTCACCTTTGTCCCATATCTTGTAAGACATTTGTTTAGCAAATATCATATTTTTTAAACTAACAATTGATCTAGCATCCATTACGATTTCTAGAAGAGAGTTCCAAACACGTATTACCCTCTCCCAGCATATAGAAGTGTTCCCTAATTTCACCCCTGAAATGCCTGGCTCTACTGTTTTGACTATACCCCTCGTCCCAGACTCCCCAAACAACAGAAATAGTTTTTCTCTATCTACCTTATCTGTTCTTAAAATCTTGAAAACTTAGATCAATCACCATGTAACCTTTTAAATTCCAGTAAGTACAGTTGTATTCAAGTGATCTCTCCTCATAGATTAACCACTGGAGTCTAGGTATCCTTCTAATAAATCTACACTGCACCCCCTTCAAGGCTAATTTATCCTTCTTAAGTTTCATTGCCCCGGACTGCCTAGAGTGACTCCTGGTGCGATCCAACCAGGGCTTTGTATAGCTGAAGCATGACTTCTACCCCCTTGTATTCTATTCTTTCAGCTATAAAGGCAAACATTCCATTAGCCTTTTTAGTTGTTTTCTGTACCTGTTAATGGCATTTTAATGACCTGTGTACCTGGACCCCCTTGTATTGTATGCCACCTTGCCCTGCAAGAGAGAAGGCAGAATGATAGTGATTATGTAGAACTGTGTTTGGGTGATGTGCCTGCCTTAGCTGAGGTAAATTGAGGCAGCGAGGGGTGGGTGTGGGGCTAGCAGCATTGGAAAGTATGTGAGGATAAGGTGGAGTATCTAAATGTTAGGCGTGAGTCCCAAATGCCACAAGCTGGTCTTGGATGAGTAATGGGGGATGTGGTGCATTGAGCAGCATGAGAGGTTGGTGGTGTGAAGATGCATTTGCTTACCTTGACCATGCATGTTAGATTATTAGACTTCTTGTGGCAAGACCCTTGAGTCCGAACTGTGGGAATTGACCTCCCTGGCCATCTGCTCCCAAACCCTCCAAAGGTGGTCCTTGAGGGCTTCCTGATCGTCCCAGCATAACCATGGCCTCTCTCTTCCTGCCTATCTCCATCACTCAGGCCTCCGGCATTGCGTCCATGATCGTGAAGTCCTCTGTTTCTCTGTATTCTATTTTCTTCTTAGAATCGCAGCAACGGTATTCAGCGTCAGCCTCCAGTCATTCAGTGAAGCTTTCCTTCAATAGAAACAGACTGCCTTTAAGAACGGCAGGCTGGCTACACCACCTGCTGTCAGAGAATGCTGCTCGGCACCTCGGAGAGAGCAGGAGCAGAGGATACTAAAGTAGAAACTCCACCCTATCTTACAATCATTTAAATGAAGTGGCAGCAACAGGTTTATGTGCTTCCCATTGGTAATGGCAAACAGGTCATGAATCAAGACCCCTTCCACGCTCAAAAAATGGAGCAAAGCAATTTCTAGCCTAGATTATCGTGGCCGTGTGGGAGCCTGCTGTGTGAACATTGGGTGCCATGATTCCTACATTATAATAGTGACTACACTTCAAAAGTACTTCCGCAAAATACCGTAAGTGCTAGAAACCTGGAATAAAAGCAGAAAATGCTGGAAATGCTCTGCAGATCAGGCAGCATCTGTTGAGAGAGTTGTTGTGTGTATTCAAGACAGAAGTGGGTAGGCTTCTGATGCAAATGGAATTAAGGCACGTAGGAATAGTGCGGGAAAGTGGAGTTCAGGTGACAGGTCAGCCGTGATCTTATTGAATAATGGAGACGGAGCAGGCTTGAAGGGTCAAATGGCCTCCTGCAGCTCCTATTATTTCCTTTTTCTCTCTCTTCTCCTGGTAAGCAATGAGTGTGAAATCAGGTGCGGCTGTCACCTCCCCACACAGTTAAATACCCTGCTGACCCCCGCCTGGGATTGCAGGACCGTCTGAGCAGGGGAAAGCGGGGGTGGGAACTTGACTCTGACAGCAGTCTCCACTCTCGGTGATTGTTCCCATTTTAAATGTCTGTCTAATTCAGGGTGGTGAAGTTTACAGGAAACAATCACGCCAGTCACAGTGCCAACTGTGGAGAGTTATTCGCTCTGAGAGTTCAGACCCTGACCTCTTGACCTCGGACTTGTTGGAAGGGGCCAAGCAGGAGACCATCCCCCGCACCACCACCACCACCCCCCCTCTGCTGTGAGGTGACCTGTGTAAATGCCTGATGCAAATTCCTGCTGCTTTCAGCCGGAGATCAAAGCGGAGGAGGTGGATTGGACAATAATGTAATGCGAGTTGGTTCCAGGTTTACAGTCGTCTGATTGAACTTGAGCGTGAGAGGAGTGAGGGGTATGGGGGCAGTGTGGGGGGGTGCGGTGGTGATCTCAGGGGGAAGGCAGTGGGTGGGGAGTGGGTTGGGTGTAGAGGGGGGTGGGGGGGGGTTAGGGGGAGAGCGGCATTCCAGTGGAGATACAATGACAATCTATGTGCAGGATGGCTGAGGGGGAATGTGCATTCCCTTCACCTTCTTTAGAGGCTGTAAATACTAAGGGAAAAATAGAGTTTTCAAAGCTGAGATTGATAGATTTACTTTAGGTAAGGCTATCCAGAAATACAGAGTATAAATGGAGCTGAGATACAGATCAGCCCTGATCTAATTGAATAGTGCAGCAGGTACGAGGAACTGAATAGCCTCCTGTTCCTAATGTTCCGATGAATATTTGGATTCTGTTTTCTAAATCTCCCCACGTGAATTCACATAGTGCGCCACTCTTCCCATTGTACTAGTAAGAAATAGAGGTGATCATGCATACATGAACCGGTGAGGCCTGGAAGAGATCTACAGGTTTGCTGAGTATAGCTCCATCAGAATGAATTGTCTACCTCTGGTTTTTAAAAAAATTATATTTAATGACCGCAGCTTTTGAGAGGAAAATAAATTATATCTTTAAATCTGTTCACTACATCACAGCTTTTGTTTTTCCAGTTTTATCCCACCCTGTTGTCTCTTCTTCCTCTCCGCTTCTGGGGCCCTGACTCTGTAGTGTATCGAAAATTGCACTGTGCATTTTGTCCACTTGAACCGGTTATATACACAGGCACCAGCAGAAGGAGTCTGTCAGCAAGAGATAATAAGGGACCCATGTTTAACAGCTCATGCAATTCGAATGCTAAATTTCTCTGGCTGAATGGAAAACTGTTTCTGTCCCAAGAACTTCACAAACCCCTTGCTGGGTTACCCATCAACGGACACCAGTTTCCCTCCAATGTCATGCCCAACTGACCATTCTTCACGTCAAAATGCTAGCAAACATTCCTCATGAAAGGGTGCATGGATCCTCTTCCCACTCAGCATCCTGGTATAAAGATGAAAAAAGACATGCATTTCTCCAACACCTTTCCTGATTTCAAGCCATCCCAAAGTGCTTTGCAGCCAATTACTTTTTTTTTTTAGCATAGCAGGCCCCCACAATCATGTGTGTGAGAATGAGCTGATAATCTACTTTTCCTGATGTTGGTTTCAGGGGTAAAGATTGGTCAGGATACCTGGAATAACTCCCCTGCTCTTCTTCCAAACAGTGCCACGGGATCTCACACAGCCACCTGAGAGGGCAAACGGGACCTAAGTTAATGTCTTATCTGATAGGCAGAACCATCAACAAGTGCAGCACACCCTCAGCGTGGGTATTGGGAGACACTGGATTGGAATGTGCAACCTGCTGAATCAGCAAGGTTGGGTGCCTGGATCTCACACTTTCTCCCACCCGCTGCCCAGACCCAAGACCAGGGACACTGTTTCTTCAGAGCTGACAAAAAATCAGCTGGTTTCATGGTGGTGGGGGTGGGGTGGGGTAGGGGGGTGGGGGTGGGGGGTTGTTTTGATTGTGGGCAATCACAGCCCGTTATATACCTCTTCCGATATTCATTTCCGTCCACAGTGAAATAAGGCTCAGGAATTATTAGCCTCACCGACTCACTGGAATGCTGGTAACCATCTTCCCACCAGCTCGGGGTGAGAAGTCAGTGGTGAGTGGAGCATGTTTGGGTGCCTCGGGGGCCCTCTGTCAAGGGCAAGGAGTTGATGTGGGAGCCTTTAGAGGTGTGAGGAGTGCATATGGTAGTCAGGAGGCAGAGAAGGAGGGAGGGAGAGGCATCAGAATTTCTTGAAGATCCCAGTGCAGTGGAGGTGCCCTTGACAGCTCTTTTTTGGGGGGCTTCTGGTGATTCATTGGTGGGTAAGTTAGATAGGGCACTCATTGCCTTTTCCCGCTCCAGTCTAGCAGTAAAAATTGTAGCTGGCTGACATCTTACACTCCCAACCCCAGACGTTAAGAAGTGTAAACACTAAGAAAGCTCAGCTTTGCAGTTTATCATCCCATTATGTCAGCTCCTGGTGGCTCTGTAGTGGAAAGTGACTAATGAGATTTTAACTATCCAACTAACCTGGTTTGTGCCTGGCAAGTAGGTTAACTTCAATCTCTCTGTATCTAACCTCGTGCTGTACCTGTCCTGGGAGTGTTTGATGGGGACAGTGTAGAGGGAGCTTTACTCTGTATCTAGCCCTGTGCTGTACCTGCCCTGGGAGTGTTTGATGCAGATCAGTCATGGCAAAAGTGGAAATGGCCATAATTACTAAGTCATGCCCCCAAACACAGCATTTCCTATTTTTGCTAAGGCAGGGTTGGATTCGGGCCAGGGTTCACACATCTGTGGTTCATAGATGCAGCTGTGAAGTAGGATTTTGTTAGGCTAGGAATGTGAAACCTGGAGTGTGCAGATTAGAACAGGTAAGAGAGGGCTTGAACTTATTGGATTTATTTCGATAGCCAGAGTACCCCTTTGGAGAGGTAAGGTACACGTTTGGATAGGGTCCCAGAGCACCTTTGGAAGAAGGAAAGCACTCTTTGAGAGAGGTAAGGAACCTTTGGGATTGTTAAAAGTGAACATGATTACATACTTTTTACACACAAACCCATTGGAGCTGTCAAGCATGTCAAGTAATGGTCGAAGCAGTCAAGGAACTGTCAAAGCTGTTAAGGAACTGTCAAAGGATACTAGGTGAGTTGGTATGGAGGGGCTAAGGGAAAAGCATGGTGGGTGAGGGACATGGGTTGGCACTAAATTATCATAGGGATATGACCGACCATGGAGCGTGGGCAGAGGGGCATGGGTTGGCACAGTGGGTATGAGGGGCCATGAGTGGATGGGGTGGCATGAGGTCACATAGGTTGGCGTGGATGGGGTATGTGATGTGTGTGGATGGGATGGGGTGAGGGCTGGAAGGATTTTTTTTGTTTTATTTAAGTCAATTCAACAAAGTGCCAGAGCACAGAGTCAGGGCTTTTGCCCAGCCCATCTCCGTGCCCAGCAGCCTCTGGTGGTGGCAGGCCCAACTTCTAAACCAGCCTGCACCCCACCATCCCACCCCCCCCACTCCCCCACAACCAGCCCCACCCTGGAATGAAAATCCAACCTGTGGGCAACCATTTTTAAAGGCCTGGTTTACAGAGCTGGGAATTCTATCAGTGCACCTGACCCAGCAGCAAAAACCTGGTGGTGTCTGGGACGTTGTCTGTAAGGTATGATTTGGCGAGTCTGACTACGTGGGGCTGTTGCTTGACTAGTCCATGGGACAGTTCTCCCAATTTTGGCACAAGGCTACTAGGGAGAAACTTTGCAAGGTTGACAGGGCTGGGCGTGCTGTTGTCGTTTGCGATGTCTAGGTCAAAGCTGGATAATCCGACCGCTTTCATTCATTTTAGACTTCGAAGTGGGGTTTGATACAACTGAGTGGCTTGCTAGGCCACTTCAGAGGGCGTTTAAGAGTCAATCACATTTTTGTGGGTCTGGTGTCACATGTAGGCCAGACCACGTAAGGATGAAAGATTTCCTTCCCTAAAGGGCATCATTGAACCAGATGATTTTTTATAACAATCAACAATGGTTTCATGGCCATTATTAGACTTTTAGCTCCAGATTTGTATTGAATTTAAATTTACAACAATCAACAATGGTTTCATCATTAGACTAGCTTTTTTTAAATTCCATATTTGTCAGGAAGGTATAATAATTTACATAAAGTTATTGGAATTTATTGTAGAGTAATAGTGGTGTTTGTGTTTATGAGTCTATGTCTGTGTGTATGTGTGTGTGTGTGATTTAATTGAATTACAGGCAACTGATCTGAAAGATTTGATGCATCAGAACATAGGTTAGGTTTGAAATGTTAAGTAGGGAAACACGCGGGAAGTTTTAAAATGTAAGAGGTAAAGGGAACATTTGCATTTTTAAATAAACCAAGCTAGCTCAAACTCAGAGAGGGAGCGAAGACCTTCACCAACCAGGAGGAGTGGTTCAAGAAACAGTGTGTTTATTTTTCCCAGAGATTACTGGTAATATTGATAATATAAAAGTTTTTTTATGATTAGAAAGGTAAACTCTAAAAATATAGTGAAACAGTGGGAATTTGCATTCATAAAGAAGTGAAGGCTGTGTGTAAGGGCAGACATTCTAAGATCTAAAACGAGTGTGAATAAGCCTCCAGTATCTATGTCTCACGCTGCTGTCTCTGCAAAGAACTGAAGTTAAGAAAACTCAGTTTGAGTTGGGTTTGAATCAAGGTAGCAAATTTCTTTGCCTGGTGGGGGCTTTGAGGGAGTCACTTATAAGGTTTAGTACCACAAAATTAAATATTGTACGTTGCACAATATTCTCTCTTGAATTTAAACCAGCATATGAGTAGCAGTCTAAATTTTCATTATGCTCTAAAGTAGACACAATCCTGATGAGATGATGTATTGATGTACCAGAGGCTTGAGAATCTTGGGCCTCATCAAAATAAATGTAAGAACCTGAAAACCTGGACTGATGCAAACCAGGGTGTTGACTCACTATCCCCTGTTTTATTACTCCTGCCAAGCCTGGGAATGAAATCCCGATTTGTCACTAGGAGATTGCCTAAAGAAAGGTTTTACAAATCTCTGCTCCATCCGAGGCTCACCCCACCCTGCACCATCCTGTTTAAAAACTAGCAGAAGGTGGTCACACTGTGGGACTAAAATTTCTCAGGGGGGGATGATTCACGATCATCCATTGTAACTTTGGCCAACTAAAAAAAAATCCATTGCAATCCCAGAGAAGCAGCAGAAAGGGCTTTTACCATAAAGGGTCTTTATAGAAACTCAATCCTATGACTTAAGTACTTCTAGAAATGTTTTCTCTCAGGATATTGCTAACACAATTTTTTTGCTGTTGAAGTTTCTTATTCATTATTTTTTTTTCCATTTTAGGCTGTAAATTCACAGTGTACAGCACAATTTGTAGGACAGCTTCTGGAGGAAGGGGAAACAATCTAGTTCTTGAGTTAAGGCCGTACTGAACTTCTGTACCAAGTAACATCCTTCTCTGAAAAATTCAGAACAACGATTCAATCTATATTCTTCCTCAGCTGCTGGCTGATGTCTAATTATAAAATCCTGGAGATGGGGCAGAATCATCCCAGGTTTGCACTAAGTGCAGTAGAGGGCGGATAAAAGGATATTTTACCCCCCGGCCACAATGGTGGGTTTTCACGCTGTATCGTCCCAAATCCACCACATCGGTTATGCATTCCCGGGAAACACACTGTTCCGATGGTGGGTGGGCTCTCATTCACCCACCACGCCATCACCTCGCTGCTTTATCACGCTGCGTCGCCATATTTAAAGTCCAGGCACGCGCACATATCTCAGTGCTTCCAGCCCAAGGCTACTGCAAGGAAGATGTCCACGAAAGGCAAAAAGACTGCAACCCCCCAGATTCATTGACGTGTCACTGGAATGCTGTGTTGATCAGCGCCAATGCTGCACAGAAGAGTTTGACCATCCAATGCAGGTAGAGGATAAATGATCTCATCTGTGCAGCCAGGGTATGGCGACCATCTCATCACTCTAAACGCACATACTCAAGCCCATCACACATTCACTGGCATCTCAGTCACTGCCAGCTCAAGGGACATCACCACTCATTCTCACACACACACACCCTCACATCTCCATCTGGCCTCAGCTCCTCTGGAGACTACCTCCTCAGCCCTCACCATCTTGTGCCCCCACACACACCCTGGGTTACCACCCTTCCCCAGTACAGCTCTTGTCCTGAGGCCACTTCTCCCCCTTCCCCAAGCTAGCCCTAGTCCTGCAGCCATTGAAAATCCACCCACATATGGCTGATCTGGTAGGTAGAGACATGCCAGGAGCACCCCTAAAAGTGATGTGGTGCTGTCTGTGAAGCCTGGTGCTGATGACTGTGAGTGCTGACCGATGCAAGGTAGGCAAACAAACCTCGAAGTCCCGAGCAAAGTGCAGCCCGTCAGGTTCTGTTGTGAAACATGTTGGTATGTTTTCCCACCAATGTGGGCAGTGGGTGGGGTGGGGGTGTGTGTGTGTGTGTGGGGGGGTGGGGGGGGCACAATCCCGGTGGACAGGCCTAATAATGATATGTAGAAGTGTTACAATGATAATCTCGAAACCCTATGGCGGGAAACGTGGTCCACCATCGGTGGGCTGAGCGAATGATCGCACAATGGTTTCACGCTGTCGTGAAAACAATTGAGCCATATCATCTGCTCATGCCACTGAACACTCCCGACGCTGGTGGGCACTGAAAGTACTGGCCATAGTGTCATTAGCGTAAAAGGGGCAGATGCCATTTGTGGTATATTGTGTGTTGGCACCAGACAAGTCAGAGTGGTAAGATTGTATTAGCTACAAACTTGAATTGTTTTGTAAATGTCGTGATTTCTTTGTAGCCACTTTCCTACCTTCAGTTGATTGGTCTATGATTAAGCATTGTGAGTGAATCAGCATTGGGCCTCCAATTTCACCATTGTTACAGTCACTCTGCCTGCTGCATGCAGGTGTAATGAAAGAAAGAGAGAACCTACATTTATACCCAGCCCTTCACAATATTCCAAATTTGTTTACAGCCAATTAAAACATTTTGAGTTGTAGTCACTAGTATAATGTTGGCAATGCTATCAAATGGCAGAAAAGGTGTGAGCGGCTGAATGGCTTATTCCTGCATCTAAAATGTATGTTTGTATGTCATTCTAGAGTAGTCAGATGAGCTGGGCTAGGTGGTCATTGTCATCCATAACTACCTTGAGAACAGAGGGCGGAATCATGGCTGGAGTTCTGTTCATTTTATTGCTAAAGGAAGTTTACTGTGAGCAGGCTTTGTGGAGTGAAATTGCCAGGATAAGAGTGCGTAATGGGCTTATAGTGAATTAGCCACCTGTTTCTCACTGTATATGATTCTCAAGAGTCTTTTCCATTGACTTCAATATCCCGTTTTGTCTATTTATCCCAATCCAAGTTGGCGCTTTTTATGAGTTTTGTGAGGTATTGAAAAATTGTGATAAAGCTGTCTTACATAGTAGATATTGAAAAATATATTGTAGTAAGAATTAGCAATCAGCAGAGTCTTCAGGATTGTTGATAAAGAGAACACAGATACAATTGTGAACCCTTCAGTCTTTGTCCTCTGGCCTCTTAAAAGTGGTGTTGCACGGAGACACTTGAGGGCTCCAAAACTTCTCACTGACAGTGAAGACCTATGTTGTTCAATCATTCCACTTTTTGCTCTGGAGCCATTTCACTTTTCTACCCTGTGAGATTGCGGATAAAATAGAATCCAATTACACACGATGAAATAATATCATGCACCCAGGCAGGAGAAGGTCTTTTAATTCTTCTACAGAATGGAAAAGATATTGTGCCGTTTATCTGGGTTGCAAGTATTGAATCTATCCCCCAAATATGAATTTACTGCCATCGTGTCCATATGGTGCAATGTGCAGAACATGTTAATGAGGGCTGAGGCAGTCACCGAGATCAGTGTTATCATCTGTACAAATAACCAATGGGATATCTTCCAGTTAAATTAACAATATTGCACAATGTTGTTCAAGTAAAATTTGTACTCTCTGGTTTATCTAATAGTTGCGGATGTAATAGTATAGGATGCGCACAAACTAACACTGCATTATATCATTGCTGCTCCTAATAACAATGACCCATGCTGCAAATGAATTGAATGATATTTGTAACCAGATGCCAACAGTGGCTGTTATCATTTTACCCAGGGCTTTTCTGTGATCGTTTGGTGAATTGATTGGTGAATCTTGAAAGTGGAAAGAATATCACGCCACGTTGAGGGGGAGGGTTAAGTTGGGGGGGAGAGGGAGGGGGGGGGGGTGGTGTGGAGGGGTGGGTGTGGTGGGGAGGGTGTGGAGTAAGGAGGCCTGGAAAGGGGAGAAGCTCCCAGGGCCCACGATTTCTCTCTCTGGCCCTGCTGCACCTACCCTGTTCGTGTTTGACGGGGCAGCGTAGAGGGAGCTTTATTCTATCTATCCCAGATTGGTCCTTCTTGCTCTGGCCCTGGGTATTAAAAATGGGGAGGTTTCACTGTCCCAGGGTTTCCCTCATCTTGACGAGCTCAGGAATTTGCTGACGTCGATTATCGTTTAATTTCTCAGTTACAGGTCGGAAAGAATTTTCTCCCCGCTGGGCGGGCCGGTTGGGAGGGGGCGCGGAGCTGATCACCGCACGCGATTGGCTGCGCGCCGCCATTTTACGTGGGCGGGCCAATTAACGTCCGCCCAGCGTGACGCGCCCCCGCTGAGGAGAGCTGCCTCAGGGAGATTAACTTCGCAATCAGAATTTTAAGTAAAGAAGGTTAAAAAAATAATTTACACATGTCCCCCCCCCGCCCCCCGCTGCCCCACCCCAATGTGACAGCGTCACATAAGCTGGGATTTGTTTTTGGAATGTTCGAAAAATATTTATTAACGTAATAAACCCTTCGTGAAACCCCATCCCGCCCGTGGATGAGGTTTCGTGAAAAATGCGAAGGACACCTTCGCCTGGGCTCTTCGCCTGCCGCCCCCCCCCCCCCCAACCCCCAACCCTGCTGACCTTAAGGTTGTACGCACGCCGAACAGGAAATTCTCCCCATTAGTTTCCGATGCATAACGCTGACACAGGGAGCAACATGGAGAACCTCACTGAGGTTCGGACCGAAGGAATTTCCAATTCAGTTTTTAAATTCAAAGATGCCTAGAGCACGCGCACAATGATCAGCGAGCGCTATTAATCACTCAACTTTGATTATTGCCCCTGTAAGTGAGCAGCCGCTGGATGATCATGACTCCTTCAGGTGAGATGCCTTGTGGCGGGTTTTAATATCCTGAGCTGATCTGCAGCACGGATTTGACTCAAAGCCTGGGACACTCAGGGCGCTCCTGCTGCTGGTCTCTGCAGTAGTGCTGTAAAATACAGGATTAAACTCTGTCTGATCGACATAGCAGCAGTTGTCACGGCTGCTACACTGTGCCTGAAGTGGTGGCGAGTCAAAAATGACAATTGCCACTTCTTACCAAGTCTGCTGTTGGATAATATCCCGGAGAGCAGCATGACCTAATTGAGGCTGAATCCAAAAGCTTTGGGTTCAAGTCCCACTCCAGGGGCTGGGGCGGGGGTGGGGGACTGGGCGCTGGCGGGTGTGGACCCTATCGCCGCCCGCGATCGGATCCGTGCCGCTATTTTACGCGGGCCGGCCAATTAAGGTCCTCCCCAGTGTGAATCGCGGCTCCCGAGGACAGCGGGAGTGGGGGTGGGCATCAGCGGGATTCAGTGGCTGCCGGGTCCCGTGATGAACCGGCCACCTGTTTAATAAAGCTGCTGCAGCCTTTCCAAGACTGTGAGTCACGGCCAGTGGGAGGGTTTTCCCAGAGCGCTACTGGTGAACAGGCCAGGCAGGAGGGTAGGGCAGGGGGAGCACGGTGCCCCTTGGTTTTCCAATGGTTGCCTTGCTGCCCTCCTCGAGGAGGTGGCAGCCCGGCGGGAGGTCCTGGTACCCCAGGACGGGAGGAGGAGACACCCCCCCCACTGACCAAATGTGCCTGGGAGGAGGTGGTGAGCTCCGGCGACCTGGTGAGGCGCACCTGGATCCAGTGTCACAAGGGCTTCGATGACTTGTTGCACTCGGGAAGGGTGAGTACCCTGTTGGCACTGGTCACTTCACCCAGCAGGTCGGCTTACCCCCCCACCCGGTGCCCCCCCCGCCAGTCTGAGTGTAGTGACTGTATTGAATCATTGGCGGCCAGTGTCCTTCGCTGGGTGGGCCAGCAGATATTGCCCACGCTGAGGTCACCCTGAGAGGGCGGTGATGAGATGGGTTCTGCCCCCACAGCGTGTGGTACAATGAGACCCACATGACTGTATTGGGGGCAACCTGGAGGAGCTGCACCTGGGCTCAGTGCTGGAACTCCAGGACATGTCCTAGTCAGGGTGATGAGATGCTGGGAGGGGAGCTTCAAGGTGGCGTTGGCACCGATCGATCTGCTGCCCTCTGCGCTGCACGTGCTTGCGCCTCCTTGCTATGGAAGGTTAGACCGTGTGGTGCCTAAGTTGGTGTAGGCAGCATTTGGCCAAGAGGGTGGGGGGATGGGGACAGGCCTCGCATCTTTGTGTAAGTGTTCAGCAGTAGCGGGGTGAGGAGGCACTGGAGCCCCTGCAATGTCCCACTCTGGTTGGGGTGGGCCGTCCGTGAAGAGAGTCCAGGTACAATTAGCACTAATCAATGCTCTTCTCTCCTTTTCAGGAGAAGAATGCACATAATGCAGCCGAGCGGGTGACGACTGGCAGAGGGCTGGCACAGTTACTGATTCTCTGCCGCTTCGAGCAGGAGGCCCTAGATTTGGAGAGGCAACATGCGCCCAGGTCCACCAGTGTCAGTGAGGGTGGGGTACCACGGGCAGGTATGTTTGCCCAGCACTGAGGTCACCATTGTTCTCCCAGCAGTCATGGCAGTGCTGAATGTTCAGTGACTGAAGCTTGCAACATGGCTTGACCATTGCTTATGGAAGGATGAGCGCGTAATGATCCGGGGGACAAGGATGCACATTGACATTGTCTCCACGTTAACTGATCCAACGTCCTTGTTCTTCCTTTCAGCATCAGCAGAGCAGGGCTGGGAGGGGGAGCAGCAGAGGCCCCCTCTTACACCTGAGGGCCCGGAAGTCTCACCAGCGTCACACCATCTCTGCCAGGCAGGCACCAGCGCAGATTCTAGCACCTCAGTGGGAATTAGAACATCGGCTAATGTTCTGGGGCACAGCAGTGAGGGCACTTCATAGTCACTGGAGGAGCTGGCAGAGACAGAGAGTGCCCATGGCGCCAGCAGTCGGAGGACTGCAGGAGACCAGGCACATGCTCAGTCGGTGCCTGATGATGTGTCCCTGGAGTCATCTGTGACACAGCAGGGGCAGGAAATGCAGCTGGGTGTGTGGGGACACCTGGTGGACATACATGAGGCTATGCTTGGCTTGGTGTCCGTGGTGGAGAAATCTACATGGACTATCGCTGAAACAATGAGCCTCATGTCCGAGCGCCATGCATCCTCCATGGGGAGAGTGGCGACTCTCGTGGAGAGGCTCCTCCAGGAGACCCATCAGGGCTTCCTGGGGATGTGCTCTGACCAGCAGGCCCTCACATCGACATTGACCTCAGCTGGTCAGTGCCAGTGTGGGAGATGGTCTGGGCACCAAGTTCCCCTGCTCGGTGCCCATCCATCTACCGTGAGCAGGGAGGTCCAAAGCGACCTCACGTTGGAGCAGCAGCTGCCTGTCATCTCTGCGGGCACCTCTCAGGGCGCTCTGGATGAGGGCAGCAGCTCCTCCGCCCCTTTCCCATTGACCATTGCATCCGGTGAGGCTGCAACGACTGGGGAACTGCTCACTGTGGAACTGGCAGCTCCCTCCCAGGTGGGGCCAGCACAGGCTCCATGGGCCAGAGGACGCCTGCCAAGGTCATTGAGGTCAACAGGACAGCAGAGTCAGCAGGCTGGCTCAGATTCCACTCCCAGCGAGGGGTCAGCACCAAGATGTAGCACCTGGAAATGTAAAGATAAGGCACTTTAGGCACACCACGGGTTTATCACTGGTGATTTGGTGTTGGCCCGCAACGAGGTCTTTATGAGTTGGTGTGTTTTTTAACACCTTTTTCATTTTGTTTCATTAAGTCTCTTTGGTTGTAATATTAAATTCAGCCTCTTTTCTTCTGCAGGTGGATGGTTTCCAATAATGTAATGAGTGTTTTGTGGGACATTCAGCTTTATTAACAAGGGCCTTAGTTAATGTTCTTAACCAGGCAGATTTTGCAATTAGGTCTCGAATATGGAGCATACAACCCAGGCCCTGGAGGTCCACCTGTGGTGTGCTAGCTGAAGGTTCGTAGGATTAAAGCTTCCCCAGTGTCCCTGCCTCCCTGGAGTATGCCCGGGTCAGTGTATACCCCCTCAACATTTCCCTGTGCATGCTCATCCTCGGACTCTCTGCTGGACTCATCGTGTGCAGCCGCAGCCAATGTATCTACACCTTCATCATTCACAGCGTCCCTCCCTTTATAGCGCAAGATTGTGCAGAGTGCAGCATGCAACCACTATCACCGAGACATGATCTGGGGGGTACTGGAGTGTGCCCCCTGAGTGGTCCAGGCAACGGAAGCACATCTTGAGAATGCCAATGGCTCTCTCCACCACAGCCCTTGTGGAGCTGTGGCTCCTATTGTACCGCTGCTCAGCTTCTGTTCTTGGATGGCGGAGAGGCGTCATGAGCCACCTTCTGCGGGGATAACCCTTGTCACCCAGCAGCCATCCATCCAGCCGGGCTGGAGCACTGAAGAGCCCCGGCACCTGGGAGTGTCTGAGAATGTAGGCGTCGTGGGAGCTGCCTGGGTACCTTGCACAGACTTGTAGAATCAGCATCCTGTGGTCACACACTATCTGCACGTTCATGGAGTGGAAGCCCTTCCTGTTGACGAAGGCACCGGGCTCACCTGCTGGCGCCTTGATGGCCACATATGTACAGTCTATAGCACCCTGGACACAGGGGAAACCAGCAATGGCTGCGAAGCCTCTGGCCCACTGTGTCTGGCTTGCTTGTTCGCAGCGGAAGTGGATGAAGGTCAATGCCCATCTGAACAGAACGTCTGTGACCTGTTTGACACAATTGTGGACAGCTGATTGGGAGACACTGCATAAATCACCCACTGAGCCCTGGAAGGAGCCACAGAAGTTGAGGGCAGCTGTGACCTTTAGAGCCACTGGCATGGGGTGTCCTCCCACACAGTTAGGGGAGATCTCAGGGCCGATCATCTGACAGATATAGTTGACTGTCTCCCTTGAGAGACGGAGCCTCCTTCGGCACTGCACCTCAGGCATATTGAGGTAGCTGCTTCACCGCCTGTATACCCTGGCAGCAGGATAGTGGCATCTTCTGTGGCCCCCTTCTACTTTGGACTACCTCTTGGCCCAGCACCCGTTGTGCCTGCACCTGACCTCCCAAAAGTGGCTCCCCTGGAGGCTGCATGTGCACTCCTGGCCTCTTCCCCCTTCTAGCCCTCCCTTCCTCCTTAGAGGAGGTGCCTCCAGTGGAGAGTTCAGCTCCCATTCCCAGGCTAAGGGAAGGCTTCCTGAAACATGCAGGCCCAAAAAAGATTCCTCACCGCAGGGTGCAGACCTGAAGGTTGTGAGTCCAGACCAAGCAGCTGGGATGCGTTTTGAAGTATTGCAGATCACACAGGCAAATGTCAGTAACTTTGAAACATCAATATTTGACAGAGCACACTCACAACCCCACTGAGCCCTCTTATCTGCCTGTGGATGAGGTTTATACAAATGTGTCCTACCCGCCTGCCCACTGCGCCCGTGCGCCGACACGAAGATTGCACGGGCGCCAAAAAATCATGGTCGATTGGCACCTCAAGGGCCTTAAATGGCCTCTTAATTAATGGCGGGCGCGCATCAGAGAGCATCACGCGCCCGCCCAACGAAATATTGCAACAAATCTCGCCTGATGTCACTGCGTGTCATTTTACACGCGTGCGTGCAGGGCCTGCCCCCCAGGACTAGAGCACAGTCTCTTGTGTGTCACTTACGGAGACAAAAGTTGCAACTCTTGTGTAACAGTACTGGGGATGTGCCGGATTGTCAGAGGCGCCATTTTTCCAGTTGCATTCCTTTGGAACCGCATTCCTCAGCTTATTGATTAGGGATTGAACTTAGGTCTTCCCTGGCATCCAATGCCTCAGTTTTTTATGCTTTCCCTACCAACCAAGCCTTCGGGGAACGCATGCTCTGAAGATTAGTTGAACTGTGTTGTGGAAGAGTTCATGTGGAGACTGAGGGGGTTGGGGGGTGGGGGTTGGTGGGTCTGCATTGCAGCGCAGGGTGAACAGCTGACCCTGGTTCAGTCTGTGAGGGGCATGCCAAAGTCAGGAATCTCTCTGCAAATCCTCTCATTTTGTAAGAAACAGAGCAATTTCCTTTCACAGAACATATGAAAACAAAATGATATCCCTTTGATAAGCAGGGCAGAATTGCTTTGCTGTGGAGACATTATGTTTCCCACTTTCAGTTAAGATTCACAGCAACAACTGCAGAATTAACATTGAAGCATTACTCAGTAAGATTCCCAGCCACGAGATGAAAGCATTGCATTCTTAAAATTAATTATAATATTTAATATTCAAGAACTCGGATTATGTTTAAATGAGATTTAACACGAGTTAGCCTGTGCTCAATACAATTAAGGCCTCAGTTTACAGATAAGTAACTGTAAAGCTTTCTTTGGTGATTGTAATGAATGGGGGAGGGACTGTTAGAATTACCCCACCGCAGTGGATGAAAACAAGCTGATGGCCAATCAGCCACCTAAATTACACTTGTCCAATTACACGCACCTTGATTCATCTCTGCCTTGATTTGCACACACCCTGATTTATACCCGTCCTGAATAACACCCACCCTGACGTACACCTGTCTGATTTACTCCCACCTGATTTACACCTACCCTGATTTACATGCGCCCTAATTTAAACCAGCCCTGATTTACACCTACCCTGATTTATGCCCACCCTGATTTACATCCACCCTGCTTTAAACCAGCCCTGATTCACACCCACCCTGATTTACACCAACCCTGATTCACATCCGCCCTGATTCACACCCGCCCTGATTCACATCCACCCTGATTCACACCAACCCTGATTCACACCAACCCTGATTCACACCCGCCCTGATTCACATCCGCCCTGATTCACACCCGCCCTGATTCACACCCGCCCTGATTCACACCCGCCCTGATTCACACCCACCCTGATTCACTCCCACCCTGATTCACTCCCACCCTGATTCACATGCAGCCTGATTCACACCCACCGATTCACATCTGCCCTGATTCCCACCCACCCTGATTCACACTAACCCTGATTTACACCCACCCTGATTCACACCCGCCCTGATTCACTCCTGCCCTGATTCACTCCTGCCCTGATTCACTCCTGCCCTGATTCACACCCACCCTGATTCACACCCACCCTGATTCACACCTACCCTGGTTCACACCCACCCTGGTTCACACCCACCCTGGTTCACACCCACCCTGGTTCACACCCACCCTGATTCACTCCCGCCCTGATTCACTCCCGCCCTGGTTCACACCCATCCTGATTTACACCCGCCCTGATTTACACCCGCCCTGATTTACACCCGCCCTGATTCACACCCACCCTGATTCACACCCTGATCTACACCCATTCTGATATACACCTGCCCTGATTTACACCCCCCGATTTACACCCTGACTGCTTTACACCAATTCTGATTAACTGCAGCCCTGAATTACATCCACCCTGATTTACTCCCACTATGATTTACAACACCCTGATTTACACCAATCCTGATTTATACCTCCCATGATTTACACCCACCTTGATTGACACCCATCCTGGTTTACTCCCCCTCGATTTACACCCATTCTGATTTACACCCGCCCTGATTTACACCCATTCTGATTTACACCCGCCCTGATTTACACCCATTCTGATTTACACTCGCCCTGATTTACAACCCCACTCCCAATTTACATCCACACTGAATTACACTGGCTCTGATTTATTCCCCCCTGATTTACATCCACCCCAATTTGCACCCGCCCTGATTTACCCCGCCTTGATTTACACCCACGTGTTTGCGTGCTGCTTGATTTTTGATTTTTTTTTTTCACTCTAACACTGTCTTAAAGCGGAAGCTCATTTGCTGTCAGCTGTTGTTTGCCATCGGCATAGGAATATTCATGTGCCAACATCCTGCTCCATCCCACCCTAATGAGTGACAACTCATGCCACCGGCATCTTCCTTCAGTTAAACTCCATCCCTCCCTGCAGCCCCAACCCGCATCTTTCCAAATGTATCATCACTCCACTCCTCAGTCGAAAGTGCAGGTCGCACAGTGAACTTGGAGACATAACTGATATCAGATCCTGGTACTGAACAGGCAGCAGCACAGGAATAATTAATGACAGAAAAACTTAATTTGGAATAATATTTTTATTCATCTGAAAATGTTTTTGTTTATCTGAAAATCTTACGTTCCTATGAAAATATATTTACAATAGCATATTCCTTCCATACTGTGGCTCAAGAGGAACCCTGACTGTTGTAACCAACCCTGACCAAAAAGTCAACTGGGTGCAGTTTAGACCAAGGAATTGAACCTGGCATTGTTCCTCGATTAGTGGCATTTACTTGTCAGTAGTGTCAAAGAGAGAACTGCAGACGATTGCCCAGAGGTGTCAAATGTAAACACTCATTTGTGAGTGTCAGATGGACGCAGCACAGGTTTGGACCGCAATGGACCCCCAGGTCAAATAGCCAGTGCACATTCACAATGAAGGCCCAGAAAAAAAATCGCTGGCCGCTAGGGTTCGGCATTGGAGGGCTGCCAACGATCCAAAATCACATCCTACTGATTTCAGGAGGGTAATCGGCACATCTCCCACATCAACGGTATTACATTAAGTGTTCCCTGGTCCCTAAGCTCCGGAATTCCCTCCCTCAGCCTCCCCACTTCTCTCTCTCCTTTATGACATTAAAGCCTATCTCTTTGACCAAGCTTTTGTTCACCCTGTAACCTCATGTTGCCCATTGCCAATTTGCGTTTGGTAACACCCCTGCGAATCACCTTGGGAGGTCTTATAACATTGAAGGGGCTGTACCAATATAAATTTCTGTGTGAGTGAATGCAAAACAGCTCCTTCATAATATATACATTTCCCTCTTTCTCCTATAGGCTGTGCCTTGTTCTGGTATGCTCAATTCAGCCACACAAACATAGAGAAATAATTGATATCCACTCAATGAATCCTAGGGTTTCAAAGACAGAGAAGCAGGCAGATATTGACATCGAGAAAAAATTTATTTGAAATAGTTTTTTACATTCATTTGAAATATATATTAACAATCGCACGACTTCAGGAATAAGGAGAGATGGGACTCGCAGCAAATGGAGTGAAGATGGGAACATTGGGTAATGTAATCAATTCAAAATGATCATAGTAAAGAAAAAAAATCAATGGCCCACCCACTTTTCATTACTGCTATTGTTCAGAAACCCCACTGATGTCTAAATGTGAATAGCTGAATGACACAGATGAAGAGTTTCACCAGTAAGAATTCTTTTTGTGCTACGTTAACCAATCTCAATTGTGGTGATAATATGGGTTTTACAATTAACAGCCTTGGGTTAAGGAGGGAAAAAGGTGACCGGATTATGTGATGGCTTTTCTGAACCAGTGACCACTGATTGGAAAGTGCAGACTGGGATTCGGACAGAAGCTGGCTCAGCTGTGATTCTCCTACAGTCGAATAGTCCACCAAAAGTTACTGACTAAATTGTAGACTGCCTACTTTAGCGGGGTGTTGGCAGGGAAGAAACTGGGCAGTGTGGTAACACTGTATGTTGACACTCCAACACATTGGCTCATGGAGTGATAACGTCTTGTGCTGGTGACTCTCCCTTTTCACAGACGATGCAAACACGGACAGTTCCGGAATCCAGACATCCTGATGCCTAGGCGGAGGTGGGATCAAGACCAAAAGGCAGTCATTCCCCCCCCTCCACTCCACCCTCGCCATTGCACTCTCCCAAGGCAGAGCCCAGAAGCAAGTCATCCCAGTGGGTGCATGCTGTCCTATACAAAGGATTTAGCTAAGGAATCAAGAACCATAAGGAGAAACTCATAAACTATCAAATTCCTGGAGGTTACCATTGACCAGAAACTGAACTGGACTAGCCATATAAATACTGTGGCTACAAGGACAGGTCAGAGGCTGGGAATTCTGCAGCCAGTAACTCACCTCCTGACTCCCCAAAGCCTGTCCACCATCTGCAAGGCATAAGTCAGGAGCGTGATGGAAAACTCTCCACTTGCCTGGATGAATGCAGCTCCAACAACACTCTCTCTACCATTGATGCACATTGGCAGCAGTGTGTACCATCTACAAGAAGCACTGCAGCAATTCACCAAGGCTCCTTTGACAGCATCTTCCAAACTCGCGACCTCTGCCACATGTAAAGAGATGCAAGGTTATCGGGGTAGACAGGAATGTGTAATTGAGGTTAAAATCAGCTTAGTCATGATCTTGTTAAATAGCGAAGCAGGCTCATGGGGCCGAGTGACCTACTCCTGTTCCTAATTTGTATGTTCATATGTAGAAGGACAAAGCAGACTCATGGGAACACCACCACCTGGAAGTTCCTCTCGAAGCCACTCACCACCTTGATTTGGAAATATATCTCTGTTCCTTCACTGTTGCTGGGTCAAAATCCTGGAACTCCCTCCCTAACAGCACTGTGGGTGCACCTACACCACATGGACTGCAGCGGTTCAAGAAGGCAGCTCACCACTACCTTCTCAAGGGCAACTAGGGATGGACAGTAAATGCTGGCCCAGCCAGCGATGTCCATATCCTGTGAATGAATAAAAACAAATGACCCCCCTCTGCCACTCTTCTCCCCAGGCAAAGAACAGTTCAAACAAATTTCATTTTCAACTGGGGGAAGAAATGACACATGTTTGTGCAAAAAACGAAATGACTAAACATTATAAAATGTGGCTTTTACTTAAAAAAAATGTAGTGAAATATGTACTTAGAGATTAAATGACTCACCCAAAATGCATTGCCTAAAAGGGTGCAGAAACCAGATTCAGTCATAACTCTCAAAAGGGAATTGGATAAATACAAGAGAAAGAAAGATTTGCAGGGCTATAGGGAAAGAACAGGGGGAGTGAGGCTTATTGGAAAGCTCTTTCAAAGGGCTGGCACAGGCACCATGGGCAGAATGGACTCTTCCTGTGCTGTATCATTCTATGATTCTAAGTCACTGTGCTATAGAGAGGAGGGGAGACAATTGGCAAAGCACAAAAAAATACAACATAAGTAACAGAAAAGTACATAGAAAAAGCAAGGTAAACAAATCTCTTCTTGATGGCCTTGATTGGTCTCACAAGTTTAGTTGGCTCAGTTAACTGATGGTTATAGGCCAATGAAAATCTCAACCAGCAGCAGTCCCTGCCTTCAGGGGAGGGAGAAAAGGAAAAGGAATTACCTTGAATTAATACAAATACACGAATGGTTAGGGACTGGAACGCATGGGCCGGAGAGTGTGGAGGAGGCAGGTTCAATCGAAGCATTCAAAAGGGAATTAGACTGCTATCTGAAAAGGGCGATTGTGCAGGTTTACGGGGGGAAGATGGGGGAATGGTGCGAGGTCAGCTGCTCATTTGGAGAGCCCGTGCAGGCCCGATGGACCGAATGGCCTCCTTCTGTGCCATAACCATTTGGCGACTCTGTGACATAAGAGAAAAAGCCAGAGTCTTACCGCAAATAATGCATTTTTGTTCTGATTTACAAACCTCATGGCTCGTCAATTTTTAGTTTTGACAGCATCCCTTCTCTTTGTCTTTTGAAAGACTGGCAGTAGGTGGGGTGGGCAGAGTGGGGGCTGCAGGGACATAGGAGTGATTCAGCACAGAGGGGTGGGGAATCTGAACCCTTTACTCTTGTAGTCTCACTCCACCTCTGCCTTGCAGAGACTGGACTGATGGCTGCTCCATCCTCTGATGTGACGCATTAAAATTTAACCAGAGTAGCAGGCTCATCCAGGCAAGGTCTCTCTCTCTCTCTCTCTCTCTCTCGCATTGGAGATCTCCAGAGATACTAATCATCAGGAATTCCAATTACTGCAGACACAGAGAGACAATTCAAAAAAAAAAAATGTGTTTCTGAGTGAGGAGAAAAAAATAAAACCTGTTAATTCTAATAACAGGGACGAAGCTCAATCAAAGCAACTGATAGTGTTACTGAAAAATTGGACCAAATGCGCAGGGCATTAATGTTGCAGTGAAAAGAATAGACCATGTATGATCAAACCTATCAAACCGTTTATTCGCAACATCCAATCAGGTTTTATATTTCTTTCAATCGTAAAATAAATTACAAAAACGGAAGCTAAGTATCAGAAGTTATTGAAATAAATGGGGCATTCACTTCGGCCAATTTCCATTCCATCACCCTGACTTGCCACACCTCCCCCACCGCCCACAGCTTGATTGTCACTTCTCCCATTAAGGCATGAATGCTTACTGCTGACCAGGCACTGGGGGCCTCGTGAATTGGCGCCGAGGCTATGATTGTCAGCGGGATATTTGGTCATGAATGAGCGTTAGTTTTCACAGGTACGCTGATGACACCCAGCTAAGCTTCACCACCGCCTCTCTTCCACTGTTACAAAATGATTTGATTGCTTACCCACCATCCAACACTGAATGAACAGAAATTTCCTCCAATTAAGTATTGGGAAGACTGAAACCACTGTTCTTGGTCCTTGCTCGAAACTCTGTTCCCAAGGTACCGATTCCATCCCTCTCTCAAGTAAGAGTCCGAGACTGAACCAATCTGTTGACAACCTTGATGTCATATTTGACCGCGAGATTAACTTGCAAGCGCATATTCATGCCATCACTAAAACTGCCTATTTCCACATCTGTAACATTGCCTGACTTGATCTCTGTATCAGCTCAACTACTGCTCAAACCCTTCTTCGTGCCTTTATTCCCTCTAGATGCGACTACTTCAATCCTGACTAGTCTCCAATATTCTACCGCCCGTAAACCTGAGGTCATCCAAAAACTTGCTGCCCATGTCTCAACTCACAGCAAGTCCCATTCCCCTATCATCCCCCTCCCCTGTGCTCACTGACCTATGTTGGTTCCTGGTAAAGCACCGTCTTGATTTGAAAGTTTTCATCTTTGTTTTCAAGTCCCTTTATGGCCTCATTCTTCCCTATCTCTGTAATCTCCTCCAGCCCTACAACCTTCTGAGATACCCGCACTCACCTAACTCTGGCTTCTTGTACATTCCCAGTTATAATTGCTCCATCATTGGTGGCCGTGCCTTCAGATGTCTAGGCCCAAAGCTCTGGAATTCTCTCCCTACACCTCTCCACCTCTCTCACCTCTTTTAAGACATTCCTTAAAACTTCCACTTTGACCAAGCTTTTGGCCATCTGACTTAATACCTCCTTCTGCGACATTATTTTTTATAACGTTTCTGTGGAGCACCTTGCAATTTTTTTAATGTTAAAGGTACTACGTAAATATAAATGGTGGTTGTTGTGTAGTGGGCACCATTGTGATTCCATTCCCATGCTAAACCCAATTCTTCAGCAAGCATCACTGGACAGAACTACAAAGCTGAACTCTCTCCTTAGCCTCATACCTCCCTGTCTCCATGACCCCGTTCTGGCCCAAGTCCTTTTGTCAACAGTGATCCTCCAACTTACAGCCTATTTCTCATTCCCTCACCCTCCACTCCACTATCCACAGCCTCTGGTCAGACCTCAGCTGGAGTATTGTGTCTAATTCCAGGCAGCACACTATAAGAAAGCTGTCAAGGCCTTGGAGAGGGTGCAGAGGAAATTTACTAGAATGGCACCAGGAACATCAGTTAAGTGGAGAGACTGGAGAAGCTGGGATTGCTCTGCTTCAGTATGAGGAGTTGCGAATGGTGCTGAACATTGTGCAATCATCAGCGAACATCCCCACTTCTGACCTTATGATGGAAGGAAGGTCATTGATGAAGATGGTTGGGCTGAGGACACCACCCTGAGGAACTCCTGCAGTGATATCCTGGAACTAAGATGATTGACCTCCAACAACCACAATTATCTTTCTTTGTGCTAGGTATGACTCCAACCAGTGGAGCGTTTTCCCCATGATTCCCATTGACTCCATTTGCAGAGAAGGTAAAGGTGAGATTTAATTGTGTTGTTCAAGACTCTAAGAAGTTTTAGAGTAAATCAGGGGAAACTGTTTCTAGTGGCAGCTGAGTAGGTAACCACAAGACATGGATTTAAGATAACTGGCAGCTCTACCTTTAGAAACCTTCTTTCAGATGCCCCACATTGATTGTTTTTTTTGGTTTCCTCCTTCCCTTTTTCTCGATCCTGCCTCCACCCCTCAACCCCTTGGTCCAAAGATGCCCTGAGATGCATCTTTGCCTGAGCTACAGACACAGGGACCAATTGTACTGTGCCAAGTACTGTCCCAGTTGAGATCAGTTAATGAGCTGAAGGTCAAAGATTGAACCTGGAATATTCCCACATGACTCAGTGCAACATGTGGGTGATCTCTCCGGAGGAATGTTCACTAAAAAAAGGAAGAAAGACTAGCATTAAATAGTGGATCTCATGGCCTCAGGATGCCCCTCAGCGCTTTACAATCAATGAAGTACTTTTTGAATTATAGTCATTGTTGTAATGTAAAAAATGTGGCAGCCAATTTGCACACAGCAAGATCCAACAATGTTAGTTGAGGGGTAAACATTGGCCCAGAACACTGGGGATAACTTCCCTTGCTCTTCTTCAAAATAGTACCATGAGATCTTTAAGCATGTCCTGCTGATGTTTAAAAATTCATTCATGAGATGTAGGTGTTGGTGGCATTCATTCCTATCCCTAATGGCCCTAGAGAAGCCTTCTTGAACTGCTCCAATCCATGTGGTATAGGTACACCCACAGTGTTGTTGGAGGGAGTTCCAGGATTTTCCAGGGCCTGGAAGGTGCTGTCTAAGGAACCTTGATGAGTTCCTGCAGTGCATCTTATACACGGTACACACTGCTGCCACCGTGCATCGGTGATGGGGGGAGTGAATGTTTGTGGATGGGGTGCCAATTAAGTGGGCTGCTTTTTCCTGGATGGTGTCAAGCTTCTTGAGTGTTGTTGGAGCTGCACTCATCCAGGCGAGTGGAGAGTATTCCATCACACTCCTGACTTGTGCCTTGTAGATAGTGGGCAGGCTTTAGGGAGTCAGGAGGTGAGTCAAGTGTCGCAGGATTCCTAGCCTTTGACCTGGTCTGATAGACACAGTATTTGTATGTCTGGTCCAGCTCAGTTTCTGGTCAATGGTAACCCCCAGGATATTGATAGTGGGGGATTCAGCGATGGTAATGCCATTGAATGTCAAGGGACGATGGTTAGATTCTGTCTTGTTGGAGATAGCCATTTCCTGGCACTTGTGTGGCGTGAATATTACTTGTCAGCCCAAGCCTGGATATTGTCCAGGTCTTGCTGCATTTGGACATGAATTGCTTCAGTATCTGAAGAGTCGGCAAATGGTGCTGAACATTGTGCAATCATCAGCGAACATCCCCATTTCTGACCTTATGATGGAAGGAAGGTCACTGATGAAGCAGCTGAAGATGGTTGGGCCGAGGACACTACCCTGAGGAACTCCTGCAGTGATGTCCCGGAACTGAGATGACTGACCTCCAACAACCACAACCATCTTCCTTTGTGCTAGGTATGACTCCAACCAATGGAGCATTTTCCCCCTGATTCCCACTGACTCCAGTTTTGCTAAGCCTCCTTGATGCAGTCAAATGCTGCCTTAATGTCAAGGGTAGTCACTCTCACTTCACTGATGGATTCTCTCCAGTCTTTTTAGCTGGGTAGGCAGCACACTCACCCCTGAGTCAGGAAGCTTTGGGTTTAAATCCTACTCTAAATAGTTAAGCAAACCTAAACTGACTGTCCCAGGCAGAGCTGAGGGATTGCTGCACTGTCGAAGGTGCCGTCTTTCAGCTGAAACATCAAACCGAGGATCTGCCCTCTCAGGTGAATGCAAAAGATTGCATGTCACTCATTTCTGAAGAAGGGCAGGGGGATTATCCCCTGTTGTCCAGGACCAATACTTTTTCCTCAATCAACATCACCAAAAAAAAACAGGTGATGTGGTCATTGCGGTTTGTGGGATCTTGCTGTGCACAGATTTGCTGCTGGATTTTCCTAGATTACAATAGTGTCTACATTTCAAAAGCACAGCACTGGCTGTAAAAGCACCTGGGGATGTCCTGAGAATTCTATACGAATGCATGGCCTTTCTTTCTATTTGAAAATATTTGGGAGACCTGGATATTATTAATTCATTATTTTTTTCAACTGAGATGCTTTTGCGTTCTTTCGGATGGGACTGCAGGATGGAGGCATGAGGTGTACAGAACACCCATCGGCCCGTAACAGGACAAGGCCAAGGAACATACTCCAGGTTGTCACATGAAACTGCAACACCCATGTCGAGTCACTCGCTGACTGACAAGCCAATTTTCATCCGGACTTTTCGGACGACTGAGCAGCTGTGGTACTCTTACCGGAGGCCAGTAACCATGGCGACGCTGGAAAATCAGCACGGCAGTGTTGCAAAATGAAAAGAAAATTCTGTTTAAAAAATAAATTAAATTTCACGAAAAAAAAACTCAGTCTTAAGGCCCCTTTTTAATTGGTGGTTCATTACCGCTGCCATTACCTCCTTTTTACGAGAGTGTGTGAAGACGTGGAAAGCATTCTGCAAATAAAAGACAAAACGAAATTCAGAGCTTTGTGGGATTTGGCAAATAAAATTGATTTTCATTCAGTGAGGCTGTTCTTGCAGATGCTAAGGTGTCAGTCCTGTGATTCATTTGGCAGACACTGATAATCCTCAGGTGACTGTCTGGATATTTGACTGCCGTGTCGACAGCTGCTTGACAATTGCTACCATCGTACATCAGTAGCAAGAATATTCCTTCATCAGCATTAACTAGACAATTAAATTTAACCTTCAATATTTTCCTAGCCATTTAAGTTGGTGGACATGTTTGCTGTGCTCCTAATCTATTGCTTTGCATCTTCCAAGGCAGGTGCAGAGTGAAACTCCCTCTAAGCAGTCCCATAAAAACACTCCTGGGGAGTACTGCAAAGGTTGGATACAGAGGAAAGCTCCCTCTACATTGTCCTCATTAAACACTCCCAGGGCAGGTACAGCACAGGGTTAGATACAGAGTAAAGCTCCCTCTACACTGTCCCCATCAAACATTTACAGGGCAGGTACAGCACGGGGTTAGATACAGAGTAAAGCTCCCTCTACACTGTCCCCATCAAACACTCCCAGGACAGGTACAGCACGGGGTTAGATACAGAGTAAAGCTCCCTCTACACTGTCCCCATCAAACACTCCCAGGACAGGTACAGCACGGGGTTAGATACAGAGTAAAGCTCCCTCTACACTGTCCCCATCAAACACTCCCAGGACAGGTACAGCACGGGGTTAGATACAGAGTAAAGCTCCCTCTACACTGTCCCCATCAAACACGCCCAGGACAGGTACAGCATGGGGTTAGATACAGAGTAAAGCTCCCTCTACACTGCCCCCATCAAACATTTACAGGGCAGGTACAGCACGGGGTTAGATACAGAGTAAAGTTCCCTCTACACTGTCCCCATCAAACACTCCCAGGACAGGTACAGCACGGGGTTAGATACAGAGTAAAGCTCCCTCTACACTGTCCCCATCAAACACTCCCAGGGCAGGTACAGCACGGGGTTAGATACAGAGTAAAGCTCCTTCTACACTGTCCCCATCAAAAACCCCCAGGCCAGGAACAGTCAACTCTTTTCTTCTCCACCGATGCTGCCAGACCTGCTGAGTTTTTCCAGGTAATTCTGTTTTTGTTCAGGAACAGTATGGGTTAGATACAGAGTAGAGCTCCCTCTACACTGTCCCCATCAAACACTCTCAGGGCAGGTACAGCACAGGGTTAGATACAGAGTAAAGCTCCCTCTACACTGTCCCCATCAAACACTCCCAGGACAGGTACAGCACGGGGTTAGATACAGAGTCAATCTCCCTCTACACTGTCCCATCAAACACTCCCAGGACAGGTACAGCACGGGGTTAGGTACAGAGTAAAGCTCCCTCTACACTGTCCCCATCAAACACGCCCAGGACAGGTACAGCACGGGGTTAGATACAGAGTAAAGCTCCCTCTACACTGTCCCCATCAAACACTCCCAGGACAGGTACAGCACGGGGTTAGATACAGAGTAAAGCTCCCTCTACACTGTCCCCATCAAACACTCCCAGGGCAGGTACAGCACGGGGTTAGATACAGAGTAAAACTCCCTCTACACTGTCCCCATCAAACACTCCCAGGACAGGTACAGCACGGGGTTAGATACAGAGCAGAGTTCCATCTACACTATCCCAACAAACTCTCTTGGGATCTTGTACATGACTTCGGTTTAATATTTCATCCTTAATGTTTCCTATGGTGGATGGCTCCTTCAATACTGCACTTGGGTGTTAGCTGGATAATGGGTTCAAGCCTCTGAGTTACCCACTGAGCAATGACTGAGACAGTATTTTGGTGAAAAGCCTGGCTGGGATGCCCGATGGTCAAATAGCCCATTGACATTCACTGTATTGGGGTGAATGGTATCTGTGGAATCTGTAGTGAATGAGGAGAGAAGGAAAAGGATAGGTGAAAGGATGGGCCACCTCACTCATGATAAACAGGCTTGTTGAAATATCACCACACCAACTATAACAGAACTTTGAACCAACAGCGAGAAAACTGTGCAACCTCTCACCCAATTAGCAAAATGCTGCAAAAGTGCAAGTGAGCACAATTTTAAACAAAACAGCCTCTGTTAACATTCCGAAGGAGCCTGGTGACTGCCCTTATCACCCCAACACACAAAAACATTCCCACTGATTCTAGTGACACTGAGGTTAGTAAGAAGATCCAAATTCCTGAATTAAGTCAGCAGCGCTGACTGAGTGATGCTGCACTTTTGCCTCTTCCACTCCACTCTGCTCTGCCTCTCTTCCCTGCTCTGTATTCCTCTTTTACCACTTTCTGTCTCTCCTTTGCCTTTCCCTCCCCATAGATCATTTTCTTCCCCTTGTTCTTTCTCACTGCCCCTTTCACTCTATCCGTTTCCTCTCTCTCTCTCTTTTACAGTCTCTCCCCTTTTGGCTTTCTCAGCTTTTTTTTCTCAGTCCATCCCAATTGCTTTCTGTTACTCTTTCTTATTCTGCCTTCTTCTTCCCTCTATTTTTCTCTCTCATTTTTAAGTCCCTTGCTCTATCAGTTTTTATCTTTCCCTTGCGCTCTTTGCTTGTCTTGCATTATTTCTCTGCTTCCCTCTCTTCTGTCTCTCTCTCTCTCTCGTGTCTCTGACTCTTACTTGATCACTTCCTTCCCCCTCCTACTGGCCAAAGGCTGGGCTTCCAGTGACCTGATGGTTGGTCCTGAATCTGTCTAAAATGAGCTAGAGGGGGCCACTAAAGCCCCGGCCTTGGTCACAAACCAGACGGCGAGAAAAGTGTCCTCGTTGCCTGTGGTTCCTCAAGTGGGGTGAATGACCAAAACAAAGTAGCTGCTTTGTCTTGCCATCAAAATGAGGAGATGGTGGCGTTGTGGTAATGTCACTGGACTGGTAATCCCAAAGCCTAGAGTAATTCTGGGGACATGGGTTCAAAGCGCACCACGGTAGCTTGTGGGATTTAAATTCAATCATCAAAAAAACCTGAACTTGAAAAGCTAGTCTCAGTAATGGTGGCTTTGAAACCATCAATGATTGTCGTAAAAACCCATCTGGTTCACTATTGTCCTTCAGGGAAGAAAAGCAGCCATCCTTACGGTGCAAGGTTCTGGTATCAGTCACGTGGTAGTGGAAGGGGCTCTGCGGAAGACAACAGCAGATAGAATCAAGTGAAAGGAAGTAATTTGGTTCGCTTGGCCTATGCTGTTTAGTCCCACTATCCCAGCTTTTGCAACATCCGTCAGATGAGCTAAAAACATAAACAATTCCTGCTTTCTTTTCTTTCCTTGGAACTATAAAGAAAGAGGGAAATATTTGCATGGCAGCTTTCGTGACCTCAAGAAATCCCAAAGTTCTTTACAACCAAACAAAATTCTTTAATTTTGAAGTGTAGCCGCTGTTGCAGTGAAAGAAGCACGGCAATTATGCACGCAGCAAGCACCCTCAAAAAGCAATCTGATAATGGCCAGATAATTGTTTTAGTAATGTTAGTTGAGCAATAAATATTGTCCAGGATATCTCGCTGGATATTCTTTGAAATAGCTCCATGAGCTATCTTATATCCACTTTGACAAAGCAGATGGGGCCTCGGTTTAATAGCTCACTCAATGCTTGCACCTCCAATTGTTCAGTGGTTCTGTCCTTAGTACACTGGGAGTATCAGTCGCAACTTTCTACTGAAGCCTTCAGAGGGGGTTGTCTATGAACCCACAGCCCCTTGGCTCAAGAGGCAAGATGGCTCCCCATTGAGCTATGGCTGCACATCACACTAACAGGAGAGGAAGGGATCAATGTAGAAAATCAGAACAGATGATCAAATTTAGGTTTACAGCGATAACATCCTCGAAGGAAACGTCTTTGAGGGAGCCTTTTTTGTTTGTCTAACCAACCCCTTCAACTTGAGTGACAAGGTTGGGATAAAACATCAAACGGCCATCCACGACATTGTCATGACTACATTGGGCACCCCTCTCCCAATGGGCACTGAACGTGATGTCCCTTTAACTGGGGTTTGTACAGGCAGTGGATGGGTTAACTCCAAATCTAACATTTAAACCAAGACAACCAATAGCAGCAAGAGAAAATAAAAGGGAAGAATAGCTCTATTTAAAAATTAAAAAGAGACAAAATGTCTCTTGACAGCGACTCAGGGTAATATAATGATTAAAAAAAGCAGAGCTTTGATTTTTTAAAAAAATTTCTATCGAACGTATAAACCCGGGGTGTGTGTTACTGCCCCAGTGATACCTCACTACCACTGCAGCGAGGGCTCGGCTGATAGCTTCAGACGCCAGTTAATGAATTCGTCTGGTCCAGTCTAGTCTGCCTACCAGTGATGACTTGATAAAATTGCTAATATCTCTCTCACTTTGTATTCATCGCATGCACTTCCCCTTCCCTCTCCCTTTCTCTCTCGATCCCCTCTTTCTTCTTGCCGAAAGGGCTTTGTTTCTTGTTAGTTGATTTAAAATGTGGATGTCCTTCTCGAATTGCAAAGAATAATAAATAGAAGTGCAGCCTGGAAATAATTTGATTAGTACAATTTTATCTGTTTGGATTTGGGGAGCTGGGGGGTGCGGGGTGGGGGGGGGGGGGAATGACGACTGTGTGGGAGGAAAGGGCTGATGGCTGATGGAGGTGGGAGATAGAAGGGGGAGAGAGAAATTGCAATTTCTTACACCCAGGGGTAAATCAAGTTAGCGATTCCTCTCAAGGCAAAGAGATGAATTTTATTTTACAAAATGTACAAGCTACGTGATTTAAAAACAAATGGAACAAATGACTGCATCATCAACCTATTAATCTTCCCCCGTCTTTTGTTCCTTCAAAGATTTCTTTCTCCCCGGTGCATGCTTGCCTAGAATATGTCTGATCCTTTATGGGGGCTTTGAGGTGCTTGGTGCAGGGATGGCTCTGCATTCCAATGAGCACCAATAGGGTGGGATCGTGCCAGCGTTCCGATCGGAAGGTCTATTAGCAATTTTCCTTCGTTACTCTTTTTGTCTGGCGCCCAATGTATTCCCCCCCCCGGCCCCCCCACCGTCTCCCGATCCGCTCAGTGTGACTGGGCTTTGAACTACCACAAATGCTTGTGGAGGAGCGAGATCAAGTTCCAGATTGATTTAGAAGGGAACCACCATGATTGATTGGAAACAAATTAAAGGCATTCTTCACACCCCGTGCTTCCTGACCTACATTGACACCTGGACTGGCCACGCCTCGATCTGGAAATTCTCATCCTTGTTTTCAATCCTTCCATGGTCTTGACCACCACACCCCCCCCCCCCACCCCCAACACCCCCCCCACCCCACCCCACTCATTATCTCTGCAATCTCCTCCAGCACCACAACCCTCCGAGTTATCTGCACTCCTCCCATTCTGGGTTCTTAAGCATCCCTTACTTCGTCAGTCCTCCCTACCGATTCCCTTCCTAAAGCGCTCTGCCTCACTAACTCTCTCTTGATCATTAGGTCCCTTCTTAAAACCTACCTCTTTGACCAAGCTTTTGGTCACCTGCACTAATATTTCTTCATGTGGCTCAGTCTCAACTGTTGCTTGATAATGCTCCTGTGAAGGGCCTTGGGATATTTTGTGATGCTAAAGTCAATATATAAATGCTTGTGTTTTAAACCAAGAGCAACTGGGAAAAGCTACGCAATATTAACCTGGCACGAAGATTCAAACCGTAGAAATATAGAATTGTAGAAACTTGTACAGAAGGAGGCTGTTTGGCCTGTCAACTCAATGCTGGCTCTTCGAAAGAGCGTTCATGCTTACTTGCCCAAGCCCTTGCTTTCCTTCACGAAAAATTATTAAAACATTTTTATTGCTATCGTTATTAAAAGATTTTAAAAGAATTTAGTGATTTTATAACTGACTCAAAGTTGGCATGATTCCCTACCCCAGATGCACTGCTCCCTGTCCGAGTCACACAGGCCATTCCCTCACTGTCCCTGAATCAAACTCCTGAACTCCCTAATCCAACAGCACTGTGTACCTTCAACATCTGTCTCCAGTGGTTCAAGAAGGTGGCTCCTCACTAGCTTTTCAAGGGGAACTAGGGAATGGGCGACTAAAATTGGCCCCTCCAGCAATGTCACATCTCAAGAAGGAATTTTGAAATGTTGAAGTATTAGGAGGCCCATGTCACTCCTTCATTTTATCCATTTCCACACCCTCCCCACCATCAACTGGTTACAGAGCACTATTAGGATTAATGAACCGGGGTTCTGCTTGCCCCCATATCTGGACGTCTGGGGAGGTGGTGTGAGGAGAGGGGGAGGGGTGTGGGGTCTGGAGGGTGGTTCGGGTGGGGCTCAGGTCAAGTGTGACGGTAATTGGTATGTGGAGGGAGAGGTGAAAGTTGGAAAAGCGCACTGATGTGACGGGAAGCATTGTTCACGTCTGTTCCCCAAGACCTGCTCATTCTAATCCTGTTTTGAGAAGCTGAGCACACAGCAGGATCACTGACTCCTGTCAGTACTTGTGGCCATTAGCGGGAAAGAATTCCTTTGATCTATTATAATGATCAAGAGAGAGAGGGAGAGAGAGAGAGAGAGTGAGAGAGGGGTGGGAGAGAACTAGTTTGGGGAAGAGACTATCTTTTTGATACTGGTTGGTATGCTAAAATGTTACCTGCCAAAGATATCATTACCTGATACCCTCTGTGAAGTTTGTGCAATGATGTACAAGCCATCATTATTGTTTACTTAGTAGGCACAATGCAAAATAGAAAAATAAATCAAAAACAAAAGGTGATAATTTTGTTAATTGGTCTAGACAGTGAATATTTCTGTGGGGTGACGACAGGAGCTTGACTAAGCATATCCTCCCCTCGTAAACTATTCCATCCATCTTCCTTCAAGTGTTGTCTGTTTGGCACATGAGCTGCTTCCTATGGCACTGAGCTCCTTGCCCATTCAAAGCCAGGGTTCCAACTTGCCTCAATGCCTCCCGATCACCTCTGCTTCCTATTAATCACCCTGAAAGGCTTCCGTCAGAGTGCAGCTGGGATTGGTGAGCAGGGTGCCTGTGGTCCCTGTGTCTGGGCAGGTTGGAGAGTGTGGGGTGGGGTGCGGTGCAGGGACTGGGTGTGATGCCTAAAGGTCATCGGCAGGTAGAGGGAGGGGTGCAAGTTGAAAGTGCACACAGGTTTGATGGGAGACTTTGTTCCCTCCTGCTCCCCAAGACCTGGTGGTTTTAGTGCCACCTTGAAAAGAAAATGGAACCATTTGCTGGAACCAAACCCCTTCCCTCACACACATCACGAAAAGAAATAGACAACATGACAGGAAAGAAATAAGTAAACTCTTGCAATTCTATAGCACCTTTCACAACCTCAGGATTCCCAAAAAGCTTTGCAGTCAATGAAGTACTTTTGAGGTGCAGTCACTGTTGAAATGTAGAAAATATGCACACAGGAAGATCCCACAAACAGCAATGTGGTAAATGACCAGGTAATCTGTTTTATTGAAGTTGGTTGAGGGATAAATGTTAGTCAGCACACCAGAGAGAACTCCCCCGCTCTTATTCAAAATGTTGCCATGTAATCTACCCAAGAGGGTAGCCTGGGCATCAGTATATTGTTTCATGTGAAAAATAGCATTTCCAACAATACAGCACTGCACTGATGGTGCTTAAGGAGACTTCACATGCAGGGTCTCTAGTATGGGGCTTGAACCCATAACCTTTTGGTTTTAGAGGCAAGAATGTTGTCTACTGAGCCACAGTTGACTCGAATGAGTCGAGCTGTCCTCCATCTTCAACAGCTAAATAGCTTACCAATGCTTACAGAGAGGCTAGTACGGAGAGGCCTTGCATGAACAGTCATTAAGGAGGTGAGGTGAGAAATCATGTGTTAGTGTGCTGAGACACATGTTGTTTGGGGTGGAGGGGTGGGGGGTGGTGGGGGTGGGGGCAGGTAACCTTTCCGAGGGGACAGGCTGAACCTCCACGTTATTGGAACCAGACCATTTCATGCGTGGCGGCCCTGTTTTGGGAGCTAAGTGGGTGGAAATTGCTGAACACACGTTGGTGGGACCCACCCGGTTTTGGAATATGGGCACTTGGCACAGAGCAGAGCAGGACCCAGGAGAAGTGGGGGGAGGGGGGAGGGAGTGTGCATGGACAACAGGGCAGGATGAGAAGGAAGGATGTTATCAAATCGAAAACAGGAAAGGAAATAAATTGATTGGAAGGCAAAAGGATCCTGAGGTGAACTGAGAGGAAACAGGGCCTCTGTTCAAAAGGGAAAATGCTCAGTAAGGGGCTTGAGAGAGTCCATGGAGGGATTTTAAAAATCTGCAAGGCCTGGGCAGGGTTAAAAATATTCCTTTGTGACAAAGTCATTGGTTTAATTCAGACAAGTGCCTCAGTGAGGCTATTTCTGAGGTGAGCGTAAAGGAGAACTGAGGGACTGTAGACTGACTGAGTCTTATAGGCTTAGTCTACAATGAGTCAGGTTTTCTCAGTAAATTTCAAGTAGCTAGGTTTTCTATTCACAACACTGGATTTGGACACAGGTTGAAACTATTAACGAGGATGATATTGTCTCCTATCCCCTTGCTCTTTTGCATTCTTGATCACACTAACTTCTCCTCAACTATCGATGCTAGGTTTGCCTCATTCCCCACCTCCACCCATTCTCTGAACAGCTAAAGACATCCGAAGCTGTACACAGATCCCTCACCCACCACCTTCGCTGCTCACTTCATACCAGAATGGTGGGGATAGGCAAAGATTTGCAACCTTCAGCCTCACCCACCACCACCACCACCCCACCCCAAAAAAAATGCTTTGGTAACAACTGGTAACTAGACCACTGCTGTCGGTTATAAATGGGCCCCCACTTCTCCGCTACAATTTCCATTCTCCTGCTTAAGTCCAGACACCTCGTATTCATAAAGCATCTTGCACACGGGGAAATCATAAACCGTCCCCCGGGGGTGGGGGGGGTGGAATTGTTTTGTGAATTGGTGGCGGTTAACGTTTCACAACCGGGGGATTAAGAACTGACGCAGGGGCCTGACTTCCCACACCACGATGTTCCTTCATGTCAAGAGGTCGGCCGGAGGTGGGGGGCAGGGGTGGGGGAGCGAAGTGTCCTCACCTCCCCCCAGGAGGTTGACAGTGTCCTCCGCCCAGATCCCAAGAACCTAACTTGTGATATTTAAAAGAGGACGGACTCACAAGTTAGGGTCTCAGGGACTGGGAGAAGTTCCTCAATCGTCTTCAGCCTTCTCCTCAGTTTGTCCGGACCGTGCTGTTCAGAGAGTCTCACACACGCACTCTCACACACCATCTCCTCACACTCTCCGTTCTCGTAGCTGCGAACCTTTTTAACCACTCTCCATTGCCCACCCCTCGAGAACAACTCATAATTAAGGGGAATAAACTAATCTTTCCCCCGTCAACTGGCTCCCTCCCCCCACGGCTTCACAAGTACTACTGTCACCAGCGGGGAAATACACAATCTTTTATTTAATATTTAATCACTTACAAAGCAGTTAAAAGGAGGAACGACACACTCGGCTTAAAGCAGGCAGCACGATTCCGGAGCCAGAGCTTCTCGCTTCACCCTGACGCACTCTCTCCCACCTCCCCCCCCCCCCACCCTAGTTATCCTCTTCGGCATCCTACAGCATACTCCTGATTGATTTGATTTTTCGGTATGATAGGTGAGATAAAGTGCAGGTGTCTCAGACAAAAAGCTGTGGCTTCCCCGCTATCAACCGACCTCTCCGATCCCCCGGTCCACAGCCATCGGGCCACGATCCCTAAGGTTTTAAAAATACTTTGTCGGTAGGAGACGAGACTGTCAGTCTCCTCTCATGCAACCCCCAACACCGATCTCAGCAACAGAGACCATAAGTGGACACCAATGGACACCAGACAACCCCACCCACCACCGAACGCACACACACATACACACACACACACGTACACACACACTAGCTAGCCCCTGAAGAAATGTGCAAGGTGCTTACGGGCACATCTTATCTCAAAAAGCGGTTAACATATTCGATGGGGATCACCAAGGTCAGTGCAAGGCAAATGCGACGACACAGAAGTGTAGACGAGAGCTTGTACCCTTATTCAGGGCTAAAGAGGGAGCGAGAGAGGGAGAGAAGAGAGACAGAGAAAGAGAGAGACAGAGATAGAAAGAGAGACAGACAGACAGAATGTATCACTGCAGTATCGTGCCTGAGAGGCAGCCCCTGGGAATCTCGCCCAGCTTTTGCTTAGATCATTAGTCTGTCTGCCGATGCATTATAGATCAATATTCGCTGTTGTTTTCTCCTCTAAATCGAGACGTGGAAAACAATAAAAAAAAACCCCACACACAAGCACTCATCAGCGACCGTAGAAACGAGAGCCTTTAAAAAGAAAGAAAAGGAGATGGCAATATTTCTCTTTGTCTCTTTTCCCCTCTTCCTCTTCCTCCCCGCATTTCGTTTTTTTGCCGTGTAGCAGAAAAATGAAAGCTTGTCTGTCACTGCGTCACCTCGCTCAGATTGCCAACAAAGTACACATGCCTTCTAAAAGACTGCATTGCAAACCAGCTCAGTCCGATTCCTATCCTCGCCCTTGCTCTGTTTCGACACTCCTGTACTGTCACATTGAGACCGTACAGCATCGTTTGTTTAAGAGAGCAGCGCTCTGTGTTTCCGTGAGAGAAAAAAATAGGTGTCGCGAGAATAATTCAAAAGATGTTTAGCAAAGCATTTAATTATTGTTTCTTCTTTTCTAGCACTTTCTGCAGCCTCTGTGCAGCAAAAAGCGATGAGCTGTAAAATAAAATACATTTTAAAGGACTGCTTTTTCTCTCTGTTGCGATGTAAATGTGATCTTAATCAAATGCTTCCTCTCTTGCTCTCCCCCTCCCCCCCGCCCCCCCCACCCCTCCTCCTGTGGGAATAGATCTCAAGCTTCAAAGATTAAAATCAGTCGCGTATCATTTCCAACATACCTTGTTGCTGACTGACTTGCCTATCTCCGAGAATGCAGGGGCTCAGGGAGGGATGCTGACTCACACTGGCTGTGTGTGTATGGGGAGGAGGGAGGGGGCTGTATTATCGGCTGGTATTTTGACTGTCTCATCATTAACTCACAGACTTAGCATCCACCCGCCTGCTCAAAGCCACTGGGACTGTAAGGTTTCAGAACAGGGTTGGAAAGCCTGGTCCTTACAGGTCACAGACACAAACATACACACAGATACACACACAGATATACACGCATACACAAAAACATGCACACAAACACACGCACAAACATAAGTACATGCACATAAAGATGCACACAAACACGTACACATGCCATCATTAATAGTCACACACACACACACACACACACACACAGACGCACACGTACACACACGCACACACAGATAAATGCATATGCACGCACACATATGCAGACACAACTACACACATAATAACGGACACACGCAGACGCAAACACATACAGACATGTGCACACAAACAAACAGGTACATTTTCACATATGAGCGCACACACACACATACACACACACACACACAAGTACGCATGCACACAAACACAAAGGGGAAAAAAAAATGCCATTTTTCTCTTTCATTCCCAAGTTCCTTTTCTTTTCCCATCACTCTTCTATTACCTGGTGATTTCTCAGACCGGATATGTCCCTCGCTCCTATCCCTTACAAGGACAGGGGGAGTGCGCTACACAAAATTGACAGATAGACTCCCCCCAACCCCCAGGGCTCCTCCTTCCCCCATTCCATCCTTTCCACTCATACATTTTCTCACCCCACCCTAATTCCTGTACTCCAGGCTCCCATTTTCCCACCTCACCCCCACCATTCCCAAACTCCCCATCCCCCACTTTCCCCTCCCTACATACCTCCTGCTTTCCCACTCCCACTCCTCCACTTCCAGTCCATCCACACCCCTCAGTCCATTTAATTCCCATTCCGCATTCTCCTTTCCCCACCCTGACAGGCCCCCTCCTGCTCCCCAGCTCCCTGCCTCTCTAACACTCCACTGCCCCCTCCTCTATTCTCCAGTCCTCCTACTTCCACTCCTCAGTCCCCAAACCTGCCCCTGCCCACCCCCCCCCCCCACCACCCAACTCCCCACCTACCCTTCTCCGACTTCCCACCTTACTACTCCCCACCACAACTGTCTTGTCTGCCTACTCCAGGATCTCCCTACCCCACAGCCCCACAATCCCCCCAACGCCATACCCTGCTCTCCCACTGCTACCCACCCCCCCCCCCCCCACCCACCACCTCCCCCCGCCCTACACATACACACTAACGCGCCTCCGGCAATCATCTCCCTTCTAATCAATACGATGTATTTCCACATACAGTCGCTGGAGCCAGCCTTGGAAAAATGCAGAAATACTTTCATCCTTTTCTCTGTGCCTCAGCAAGATCACATGATGCAGAAACAGCAGGCTGCCCGCAGATGTTCATACTTGCAGTTCAACAGCAACTTAACATTCTCTATCTGTCAATACGAATGGTCAGGATCGCCGTCCGTCTGCCTATTTATCTAACTACTGTACATATTTCTCTCTCTCTACTTGTCTTCCTATCTATCTATACTTATTCCAAGGGATTAAATGACTATCTTTGGTTCACTCTAAAATCCTGTCTCTGCGTCCCTTTCCCAGTCTCTCTCTCTTCCTGTATCCCTCTTCTCTCTCTCCTCCCCTTCCTTCCTGCATCTCTCCCTCTTTCCAGCGTACTACATGTTTCTCCTCTATCTCCAACCGAGTTGGTATAACCCTGTCTCTCTTTTCTCTGCCTCTCCCTGCCTGTTCCTAGCCCTCCTCCCCTCCTCGTTTATCTTTTGCTCTTTATATCCTCTCTCCTGTCTCTTCCATCTCTCTGGCTGCCACCATCTTCTCCCTACCCATTTCTTTCCTCTCTCTCCATCCATCCCTCTCTCTGCCCTGAGCTCTCCCTCTCCCTTTTGTCTCTTCCTATGTGTCCCTCCCCCCCTCCCTGAGGCTTTCCATACTTTCTCCCAGTTTATATCTCTTTTGTTTTTCTCTTTATCTCACTATCTTTCTTTTTCTCTCCCCTTCCTCTTTATCTCTACCTATTTCTATCCCACTACTCATTCTACCTCCTACTCTCTGTGTCTCACTAATTCTTCCTCTTTCCTCTCACTCTATTCTTTGGTCACACTCTCTCTTCCGCCCTGTATCTTTGTATCTCTTCCTAATGATATCTTCCTCTTCTCTTGATCTCCAGATAATCTTTTCTTGCTTGGCGCACTTAACAACAGGCCGTTCTAAGTATCAGAATTTTAAGCTCCAAGATTCCAAAAACCATCATTAGCCCCATTCTCTGTCCTATTATTCCCAGTTTACTGCTTAAATCATTACGGTTTTAAAGTTCAATTTCGCTTGCTAGAGTGGGGTGAGGGCTTTCTTTGCAGATGTGGAGAGTGAACCCCTGATTTCGGTCATGCCAAGACATATTGTCACATCCCAGCATGCACTGCTGCACCGTAGTTAGCTACCCTGATTTAAAATTGCAGATCTTTGGCCATGTTGCCCACGGTGGGAACTTGAACACCACAAAAGATTGATCCTTTCTGACGAAGATGCTATTTCTTCCCCAGTTCCCAGCCCCAATCTCTCTCCTGCTCTCGAATTGAACAAGCTGTGCTTTAACTGAAGGTGACACTGATCAATCGCCACGGAAATAGCCCATTCACCAGATTAAAAAGGAAGGAGAGTTGACAGATAGGGAGAGAGCAAGAGCGAGAGACAGAGACAGACAGAAAGATAGAAAGGCAGAAAGAGGGCGAGAGAGAGAGAGTGTGATTTAAGAGAGACAGAAAGAAAGCAAGAAGCAGTGAGAAATAAAGAGACAGAAAGAAAGCAAGAGGGAGAGACAGAAAGAGAGTAAGAGACACACAGAGAGAAATAGAGAGACAGAAAGAGCAAGAGGTATAGATAGAGAGCAAGAGAGAGGCAGAAAGAAATAGAGAAACAAAACGAGAGAAAGACAGCAAAAGGGATAGAGAAAGAGAACAAGAGCAGGAGGTATAGATAGAGAGCAAGAGAGAGGCAGAAAGAAATAGAGAAACAAAACAAGAGAAAGACAGCAAAAGGGATAGAGAAACAGAACAAGAGCAGGAGGTATAGATAGAGAGCAAGAGAGAGGCAGAAAGAAATAGAGAAACAAAATGAGAGAAAGACAGCAAAAGGGATAGAGAAAGAGAACGAGAGACAGCGGGAGAAATAGAGAGAGGCAGAAAGTGACAGGGAGAGAAAGATAACAAGAGAGAAAGAAAAAGGCATAGAGAAATAAGGAAGGCAGGACAGAGAAAACAAGGAGGAGGAAGAAAGAGTAAAAGAGATGATGATGGAGAGCAGACAGAGTCAGACGAGGCAGAGAGCAAGATAAATAGAGCCAGAGATGTCAAGAGGAAGCGAGACAGAGAGTCAGTGAGATATCTCGACAGAGGCCAAGCTAGAGAAAGAAGAAAGAATTAAAGAAAAAGATACAGGAAAATGGAGACAGAGATAAGACAGAGAGAGAAACAGAAGGAGAAACAGCTAGCCAAAGATATATAGAGAAAACACAAGACAGAGATACTGAGAAACAGCAGAGAGAGAGAGGGAGAGAGAAAGAGAGAGAGAGAGAGTGAAAGAGAGAGTGAGAGAGAGAGAAGCCCTTAAAAAGGAATGGAGAAATGGAGTCAGACAGACAATTTAGAGAGGAACAGTCAGAAAGATCAGTGAGAGGCAAAAACACAAGAGGATGAGAGCCAGGGAGAGAAAAAAAAATAATCGGCAAAACTAAACTAAAATACAAAGCACAAGCAACAAGAAAATGCACAGCAGAAACAAATCATTAACCCTTACCCTGCTGAGTTAATCAGGAGCTCCGCACAGTGAAGGCTGACAATATGCTGAGCAGTTATTGTTTTGAACCATTTGATTCTTCTGACAATTAAAGAAAAAAAATCACTATTTAAGACAAATAAAAGGAACAGCAAAGCCCTGCTTCCATCTTTAGGTGGGTTGCGTGGGGAGGGATGGATTCTGTCTCCTGGCTGCTACTTGCGCAGGCCCCCCTCCACACCACCCCCCAACCCCCCGCATCAGCTCGGTCTCTCCTGAACTCAGTCCTACTCAGTTAAACCGTTCCGACATCCTTGGCCTTTATCTCTCTATAGAATGTTTTTTTCTCTCTCCCTCCCTCGCTTTACCCACAATGCCCCAGACAAATTGGGGTCGCGACCTCAGTCTGGCTATCACGATAAATAAATAAATAAATAAGTTGAAAAAACACAGTCCGATAATAATAGTTTGGTTAGAGCTTACAGCCAACCTATCTGCCCCTCTCTTGCTCGGACAGTTGCCTCCCTCAGTAGCCACATCGAGCCCTTCACATCGGAGTCAAGGGGAAGCAAATGGATGAACTTGTTTCTCTTTAAAAGGAAAGAAAGCTCGCATGCTTAATGTGGCACAAACACCTGACTGCAGTTGCATACAATTTAAAGAAAATAAATAAAAGGCAAATTAAACGAACTGAAGTCAAGATCAGGTGTTAAAATAACACGAGAGAGAGCAAGAGAGATAAAGCATGTCGACTTGTAATGGTGGCCAGGTTCAAGTATGCTGCCTCCTTTTTGGAAGACTGTGAATCCCGTTGGGAATGCAGAGCAGATAGGATCAATATAAGACGGAATCGCAGACGCTGTAATCAATCTGCTCTATTACTACTGTCAAGAAAGCCCAAGGAGAGGGTCTCCTCTCTTGCCATGCATCTTTCATTTCAAACAAAGACCCATGACTTAACACTTGGAAGAATCAAACAATTGTAATCTCCTCCAACAGGCTAACAGCATTCAGCTTAAAAAAATATACATACCTACAAGAACACAAATATATATTATACCCACAGGTTCACAAATACACACACATATCCTTTAAAAAGACAGACACATGCATGTATATACATACAAAGGCATATACAGATGCACGCATATATACACAAATACATATTATAGAGACACACACAAAACTGGGTTCCTGAATTGTCTTCTCAGTCGAAGATGCAGGATTCTTCCGTCGGTCTATTTTTTCTTCCTCCACCGCCACCCCCCGCCCCCCCCCACCCCGTTCCCACCCCTCCCCCCTCATTTTCAAAAAATCAATGGCATTGATCTTGTGCGGGGTCTAGAGGCTGCACCTTCATCAAGCAGTGAAGAAAGCTTGTGACACAGCGTAAGGGAAGCTGCCAGTGCCAGACAGATCGATTAGCTCCCTAACTGCAGAGACTGAAGCTCCTGTGAATTGATGACTGCATCTGCTGTGGTAGCAAAAAAAAACCTTCTACCTCGCAATTACTACAGGAATAAAATGCCAATTCCCTTTCATCGCCTTTGACAAATTTACCCTTGTTTGTCTCTTCTGATGGTGATGGGTACCCCTGGGCTATGTGGCCACAGACACGGAGGTCCAAGAGGTCATTCTGTGCCTGAGAAACCCAGGTGTTGAGTGCTGGTGGATACTTGACTGCGATGGCATCTTCCCAGCGTTAAGTCAGTGGATAGCTATCAAAAGAAGGCGGCTCTCTAGGGCCAGAGCCACTGAGGTCAACCGTACCGACTGGCCCTAGCGGAGATTAGCTTACTTGGCACAGATAGGCAACCAAACCCGGGGCATTGTGGGTTGAGCTGACCTGAGCCTACCAACACTTGGGCGCAATCACTGCATTCAGTGCTGCTTGTTCAGGGAGGGGCGAGGCATCAGGGGCTTGGGATTGGTTTCTTGTTGCTATGCAGATACCCACTGGCCTGGAAAGTGCACAGGTGTAGACTCATGAAAGTTAGGAAATACTTCTTTGTGCAATAGAAATGCAGAGCTTAGCTCGTCAAAGGTATTAAGGGATACGTGGTTGGATGGATTTGAAATATAGATCAGTCATGATCTCATTGAATGGTGGAATAGACTCATGGGGCTGAATGGTCTCCTTCTGTTCATCTGTTGTGATATCCCACACCTGTGGTGGAGCTCAGTTTGGTTGATTGTGGTGGGGTGGTGGTGGGGGGGGGTGCAGGGGGAATGGCGGGATTGGGGGGCAGGGACGGGGGAGGGAAGGGGGCCTTGATCTAGCACGTTGGTTGAGATGGCAGGTATCTAGGAACTGGGGATTACCAATGCATCCTAGTCCAAAGTCAAAACCGGGAACCGTGCAGACCCATAGGCAAGTCCTAGAGGTTGAATATGGGCTCAGAGGTTCCTTGGAGTGAAATGGAGACTGTTCCCCAGAGCCAAGCTTGGTCAACACAGCTACATGAATGAAGGCACTGAAAGAATAGCAGCAAAAAGAGGGAATCAAATTGATTAAACCTTACTGGATGCACTTAGTCAGGAATTCTTGGATAAAAATGAGCAAATGCATAGGCAGGGTAGAGGGGTGATGACAATCAAGTTAAAATGCCCATTTGGATGATGTAGCAGACTTCAGCCTCAGCTTGTGGGTTCATAGTGAATCAGCACCTTCTGGAGGGCAGGAGTAAGGAGAGAAAGACTTACATTTCTTTAGCATCTTTCACACCCTCAGGACATCCCAAAACACATGACATCCAATTAGTTACTTCTGAAGTTTAGTCACTGTTGTAATGTAGGGAACACAGCAACCAATATGTGCACAACCATCTCGCACAAACATCAGTGAGATAATGACCAGGACATTTTTTTAATACTTTCACAGGATATGAATGTCATTGGCCAGGCCAGCATTTACTGCCCATCACTAATTGCCCTTGCAAAGGAGGTGGTCAGCCATCTTCTTGATCCACTGCAGTACATGTGGTGTAGGTACACACACAGTGCTGTTAGGGAGGGAGTTCCATGATTTTGATCCAGCGACAGTGAAAGAGACCATTCAGCCCCTTGAGACTATTCCACCAGTTAATGAGATCATGACTGAGTTCCAAGTCAGGATGGTGAGTGACTTGGAGGGGAACTTGCAGGAGATGGTGTTCCCATGCATTTGCTGCCCCTATCCTTCTAGGTGGAAGAGGTCATGGGTTTGGAAGGTGCTGTCGAAGGAGCTTTGGTGAGTTGCTGCAAACATCTTGTAGATGGTACACACTGCGGCCACTGTGCACCGATAATGGATGCATCGAATGTTGAAGGTGGTGGATGGGGTGCCAATCAAGCGGGCTGCTTTGTCCTGGATAGTGTGGAGCTTGTTGAATGTTGTTGGAGCTGCACTCATCCAGGCAAGTGGAGAGTATTCCATCACACTCCTGACTTGTGCCTTGTAGATCATGTACAGGCTTTGGGGAGTCAGGAGGTGAGTTACTCTGTAGAATTCCCACCTCTGACCTGTTCTTGTAGCCTCCGTATTTATATGACTGGTTCAGTTCAGCTTCTGGTCAATGGTAACCCCTAGAATGTTGATAATGGGAGATTCAGCAATGGTAATGCCATTGAATGTCAATGGGAGATGGGTGGATTCTCTCTTATTGGAGATGGTCATTGTCTGGCATATATGTGGCGTGAATGTTACTTGCCACTTATCATCCCTTGCCTGAATGTTGTCCATGTCTTGCTGCTTATGGGCATGGACTGCTTCAGTACCTGAGGAGTCACAGATGATGCTGAACATTGTGCAATCACTAGCGAACATCCACACTTCTGACTTTATGATGGATGGAAAGTCATTAAGCAGCTGAAGATGGTTGGGTCTCGGACATTACCCTGAAGAATTACTGCAATGATGTCCTGGGATGGAGATGATTGACCTCCAACAACCACAACCATCTTTCTTTGTGCTAGGTATGTCTCCAACCAGCGGAAGGTTCCCCCCCACCCCCCCCCCCAATGATTTCCATTAACTACAGCTTTGCCAGGGGTCCTTGATGCCACACTAGGTCAAATGCTGCTTTGGTGTCAAGCGCAGTCACTCTCACCTCATCTCTTGAGTTCAGCTCTTTTGTCCATGTTTGAACCAAGGCTGTAATGAGGTCAGGAGCTGAGTGGCCCTGGCAGAACCCAAACTGAGTGTCAGTGAGAAGGTTATTTCTAAGCAAGTGCTGCTTGATATCACTGTTGATGACGCCCCCATCACTTTGCTGATGATCAAGAGTACACCGATGGGGTGGTAATTGGCTGAGTTGGAGTTGTCCTGTCTTTTGTGGACAGAACATACCTGGACTATTGCCCAAATGTTGTCAGGGCCCATAGCCTTTGCAGGATCCAGTGCCTTGAACGGTTTCCTGTTGGCTTCCTCACCGCTTGCCGCAGACCCAGCCTATGTCCTTTAGGCCTTGGCCAGCTTGGTCAGTAATGGTGCTACCAAGCCACTCTTGGTGATTTACAGTGAAGTCTCCCACCCAGAGTACATTCTGTGCCCTTGACACCTTCAGTGCTTCCTTGAAATGGTGTTCAACACCGCTGAAGGGGTACTGATTCATCAGCTGAGGGGGAGATGAGGTTGGTGGGGGGCGCAGTGACCAACAGCAGCTTTTGTTGTCCATGTTTGATCTGATGTCATGAGACTTCATGGGGTCCAGAATCAATATTGAGGGCTCCCAGGGCAATTCCCTCTCGACTGTTTACTACTATGCCACCACCTCCAGCGGATCTGTCCTGTTGGTGGGGCAGGGCATACGCAGGGATGGTGATGGTGTTGTCTGGGACATGTAAGGTATGATTCGGTGAGCATGACTATGTCAGGCTGTTGCCTGACTAATCTGTGGGATAGCTCTCTCCCAATTTTGGCACAAACCACCAGATGTCAATAAAGGGTGAAGGGTTCCAGAAAGGGGATACGTAGGCTTACAAAGCGAAAGAATATGGCAGCCTTGCAGGGCAGCTATGTAGCTAATGATGCCCAGGATGTGATAGGAAGGCACAAAGTGTACAAACATTAAAAAAATGCAGCAAATAGGGGCAAAGGGGGATAAAATGTTTAAAAAGGCAAAATTAACAGCTCTTTACTTAAATGCACGTAGTATTCGGAACAAAATAAATGAATCAACGGCACAAATAGAGGTTAATAGGTATGATCTTATAGTCATTACGGAGACATGGATACAAGGAGATCAAAGCTGGGAAATAAATATTCAGGGGTATGTGACTTTTTGAAAGGACGGGCAGGAGAAAGGAAAAGGTGGTGGGGTAGCTTTGTTAGTATGAGATGGAATAAGTACGACAGCAAGAATGGATCTTGAATCGGAAGATGTACAATCCATAAAGGTGGAGGTAAGAAATAACAAGGGGAAGAAGGCACTGGTGGGAGTACTCTATAGGCCCCTGAACAGTAGCTATACTGTAGGACACACAATAATCAGGGGATAATGAGGGCATGTAGAAAAGGCAGTACATTAATCATGGGTGACTTTAATCTTCGTGTAGATTGGGAAAATCAAATTGGCAGAGGTAGCCACAAGCAAGAATTCATAGGGCAGCATTTTCCGGTCAGCAAGTGGGGGCGAGGCCCACTAGCCGGAGCGTAAAATGACCCGGCTGACATAGGGCGTGCATCCCAACGTCACCCCCGCGTCATTTAGATTCTCAGTTTGGCAGGCACGCAGCCAACTCAGCTGCACCCCTGCCAACCTGTCACCGGCCTATCAAGGCCATTAAAAAAGTAACTAAAATGATTAATGGACCTGCCCGTCCAACCTGAATGTTGGCGGGCAGGCGAAGAACCCAGGCAGCCGTCAGGAACAAGATGGGTGGGATAAGGTTTTATGAGGGATTTAAAATTTGAGTTACATTTTTAATAAAAGTAACTGACATGTCCCAGCTCAGGTGACAGTGTCACGTGAGGTGAGACGTCAATAAAATTTTTCTCATCGTTTATTATCTTTTTAAAAGAACTTTGCCTCAGGGAGATCTGTGCGTGTGAAAGAGCGCACTCCTATCTTAGGGAATCCGCACACACCCCCTACCCCCGCCCGCACAGGGAGCGCATAGCACATGGCACATGTCACGCTGGGTGGGCCTTAAATGGCCCGCCCACATAAAATGGCGGCACGCTCCTGACTGGGGGTGCTGATTGGGAACCTGCCCGCTCACCTCCACTCCCACCCACTCCACCCAACGTTGGGGGTTGGGTGGGGGGGAGGGGTGGTAAATGCTGCCCATAGAATGTATTCGGGACAGTTTCCTAGAACAATATGTTGGGGATCCAACCTGGGATCAGGCTATTTTGGATCTGGCATTGGCGTAATGATGCAAGTTTAATAAATATCTCAGAGTAAAAGAAACCCTAGGAAACAGCGACCATAATATAGGAGAATTTAGCATTCGGTTTGAGAGTGAGAAACTTGGGTTGGAAACAACTGTGCTAAACTCAAATAAGGGTAATTACAAAGGAATGAGGGCAGAGTTGCGTGGAGTGGATTAGGATCGGATTTTAGCAGAAAAAACGGTTGATGAACAATGGTAGATGTTTAAGAAAATAGTTCATGATTCACAACAAATATATATCCCAGTGATGAAGAAGGACTCAAGGAAGGGGATAAACCAACCATGGTTAACTAAGTAAGTTAAGGATAGTATCAAATTAAAAGAAAAGACATGTAATGTGGCAAAGATTAGTGGTAAAGCAGAGGATTGGGAAAGGTTTAAAAACCAACAAAAGATGACCAAAATAATAGAGGGAGAAAATAAACTTTGAAGGTAAACTAGCAAGTAATATAAAAACAGACAGTAAGAGCTTCTTTAAATATATAAAAAGGAAGGGAGAGACCAAAGTGAACATAGGCCCCTTAGAGAATGATGTTGGGGAAATAATAATGGGGAACCAGGAAATGGCAGAGGAATTGAATAATTACTTTGCTTCAGTCTTTACTAATAGCATTCAAATACTAAGTAATCAAGGGGCAAAAGAGGGGGAGGAAATAATTACAATAATTATCACTAGGGAAAAATTACTATAGGCTGATAAGTCCCTTGGACCTGATGGGTTTCATCCTACGATATTAAAAGAAGTAACTACAGAGATAGTGAATGCGCTGATAGTAATCATCCAATAATCCTTAGATTCTGGGAACCCTTATTCAAAAAGGGAGGGAGATGAAAATCAGGTCAGTGGGCCTAACATCTGTCATTGGGCAAATGTTAGAGTCTATTATAAAGGAAGCAATAGCAGAGTATTTGGAATTACATAATCTAATCAAGCAGAGTCAGCATGGCTTCATGAAGGGAAAATCATGCCTGACAAATTTATTAAAATTCTTTGAGGAGGTAACTAGTAGGATAGATGAAGGGGAACCAATAGATGTAATATATTTGGATTTCCAAAAGGCATTTGGTAAAGCTACTTAATAAGATAAGAGCCCATTTTGTTGGGGGTAGTATATTAGCATGGATAGTCGCTTGATAGAAGACAGAGAGTTGGGATAAGGGGGCATTTTCAGGATAGCAACCTGTAACTAGTGGAGTGCTACAGGATCAGTGCTGGGGCCGCAGTTACTTACAATATATATTAATGACTTAGATGAGCGAAGTGAACGTACTATTGCCAAATTATTGAGGATGATACAAAAATAGGTGGGAAGGCAAGCGGTGAGGATGACACAAAGAGTCTACAGAGGTATATAGACAGGTTGAGTGACTGGGCGAAAACTTGGCAGATGGAATATAATGTGGGAAAATGTGAGGTTATGCACTTTGGCAGGAAGAATAGAGGAGCTGATTATTATTTAAATGGAGAAAGACTGCAGAAGGCTGCAGCTCAGAGGGATTTGGGGTCCTTGTGCACGAATCCCAAAAAGCTAACAAACAAGTTCAATAGGTAATAGGGAAGGCAAATGGAATGTTGGCCTTTATTTCAAAGGGAATGGAGTATAAAAATAGGGAAGTCTTGCTAAAACTATACAAGGCACTAGTTAGACCACACCTGGAATACTGTGAACAGTTTTGCTCCCCTTATTTAAGGAAAGATATACTGGCATTGGAGGCAGTCCAGAGAAGGTTAACTAGGTTGATTCCGGGTATGGAGGGATTTTCTTATCAGGAAAGGTTGAGTAAGTTGGGCCTGTACTCAATGGAGTTTAGAAGAATGAGAGGTGACCTTATTGAAACATATAAGATTCTTAGGCGGCTTGAGAGGGTAGATGCTGAGAGGTTGTTTCCCCTTGTGGGAGAGTCTAGGGGCCCCCCATTTAAAACAGGGGTGAGGAAGAACTTATTCTCTCAGGGGGTAGTTAATCTTTGGAATTTTTTTACCACAGAGGGCTGTAGGAGTATATTGAAGACAGCGGTAAACAAATTTTTAATCAGTAAGGGAATCAAGGGTTATGGGGAAAAGGCAGGAAAGTGGAGTTGAGGATCATCAGATCAGCCATGATCTCATTGAATGGCGGAGCAGACTCGATGGGCTGAATGGCCTGCTTCTGCTTCTACGTCTTGTGGTCTTATGCTCTTATAGGACGACTTTGCGGGGTCAACAGGGCTGGGTGTGCCGTTCGTGGTTCTGCTGCCTAGGTCGATGCTGGGTAGTCCTTCCGGTTTCATTCCATAGGGACTTCGTAGTGGTTTGATACAACTGAGTGGCTTGCTGGGCCATTCCAGAGGGCATTTAAGAGTCAACCACATTGCTGTGGGTCTGGAGTCACAAGCAGGACAGACCAGGGAAGAACGGCAGGTTTCCTTTCCTAAGGAACCTGTTTTAGTGCTATTCGCCGAAGGATAAATACGGGGGCCAAGGCACACCTGTTCTTCTTCAAATAATGCCATGGAATCTTTCACATCCAGCTGAGGGACAGACTGGGGCTCCATTTTAACATCTCCTCCGAAGGACCACTCCTCGGAAGGTGCAGCACTCCCCTCAGTGTTTGGACAGTCAGTTAGGTTTTTGTGCTGAAGACCTTGATCGGGTCTTGAACACCCAATTTTCTGACCGCAGGGTCAAGGATGAACCACGGCTGACATGGAGGACAAAAAGCACGACGCAAGAAGTCCGAACCCTTCAGGAGTTTACACAAAAACAGATGGAGCAAATTGGTATCAAAACGGGTTTAAGGTGGTGCCTTCAGCCTCTGCTGAACACCTTCAGCCCCTGCTCGACAAAACAGCCATTTATTATGGTTCCCTAATCTCGCAATAAACTTTTCAACTGTCACATCAGTGGAAACACAGTTGTAATCAATGACTTGCACAAAAAAAAAAATCCGGGTCTTTGCCAGCTGGATCTACTTTGGCTGAGACAGCATAATTTTTTGCATTGTTTGATTCTTGTACATCTGGAGAAGGTATTTGTAGGTTCAAAGGTGAATGAACGCCTGTTTGGATTTGGAGGGGGCCTTCCCCTACAACCAATCCTCTCCAGGGGATCCAGGAGCTGCCTGAGGATAGTAATTTTCTGAGAAAATTGTGTTTTTTTTTTAAATGGAGGGGGTTTGCAATGGATGTGCTTTATGGGTGTATGGCAGGGATTTCTCTGCTGTTCTGAAGCATGGAACCCCTTTATCTCTCTTACCAGGACTAAGAAGGTTTCCCTGAGGCTGATACCTTTAACAGTTCAGGGTATACGGTCTGAAAGCTGTGGAGAGCTCTATTGATTAAACAATGAAATTCTCATTCCCTTTACCTGTCTCTTTTTTATACTTTCATGGGAAGCGGGTGTCGCTGGCTAGGACAACATTTATTGCCCATCCCTAATTGTCCCTGAGGAGGGGGTGGTGAACCTCCTACACAAAGCCTTTTCTCTTTTTCCCTGAAGCAATTCATGCTGAGGCACTCTTGGTCTCTGTCTTTCTTGGCTTAACTACCATGTCATCCTGCCTCTGTAAGCTTTGCCAGACTTTTGGAGCGTACGCAGCCTCAAAAACCAGGATCGATTCTTCCCCACCATGATGATGTAGAAGTACCCACAGCATCCAGCAGGAGGCACTGGAGAGTGATCAGGTGGGGGCAGGAGCGCCTGGATGAATTTTCACTTCTGAAGTCCAACAGGGTGGAGGCTATCGAGCGCTATACTAGCTGAGAATCACAGTGGCGTTAAAGGCAATGTCTTGCAAAGTCCATTCCTAGCTTCAACTATTCAGCGGGTTGCAGCATTGGCTGCATCACTTCAGTTTCAGCACTCTCAATTTTCCAGCTATTAATTTTAATTATTAAAAATCATTGTGAGTCCCAAATTAGGGAGACGGGGGAGGAACATAATGCCTAATTCTCTCATCTGCTTTGGAGTGAGATTATGTGCTTGGCCCAAAGCTCCATAGATTTGTTCCACAGTCTTTGCACAAGGCACTGAAAATTCACCAGAGTTCTGATTACAATGTTTTCCGATTCTCAGAGTACGATTCGGTGTGATAGAATCATAGACTGATACAACACAGGAGAAGGACATTCAGCCCATCATGCTTGTGCCGGCTCTTTGGTAGAGCTATTCAATTAACCCCAATCCCAGTCTGTTCCCCATGGCTCTGTATTCTTTTCCCTTCATATTCCAATACTCTTTTGAAATTTGCTATCGAATCTCCTTCCACCATCCTTTCTGGCAGCACATTCCGGATCACACCGGCTCACTGTGCTAAAATATATTTCCTCATGTTGCCCCTGGTTCTTTTTCCATTCGCCTCAAATCTGTGTCCTCTGGTTATTGATCCTCTTGCCACCAGAAACAGTTTCTCTTCATTTACTCTATCAAAACCATTCATGATTTCAAACGCCTCTAACAAATCTCTTTCTCTGCTCTAAGGTGCTTCTCTAGTTTCTCCATGTAACTGAAAATTCCAGAAAATCTCTTTTGCACCCTCTCTAAGGCACATAGTAAACACAATACTCCCAGCCATGGTACACCAAAAAAAGTGGCTATTCAGCCCATTGAGTCTGTGCTGGTTCTTAGAATTTAAAAAAAAATATTTATTCTTTCATGGGAAATGGGCATTGCTGCCAAGGCCAGCATTTGTTGCCCATCCCTAATTACCCTTGAGAGCAGTTAGGAGAGAACTACATTACAGTGGGTCTGGAATCACATGCAGGCCAGACCAGCAAGGACAGCAGATTTCCTTCCCTAAAGGATGTTAGTGAATCAGATGGGTTTTTACAACAATCAATCATGGTTTCACAGGTACCATTACTGAGACTGGCTTTATATTCCAGTTTTTTTTTTAATTAACTGAATTTAAATTCCACCAGTTGCAGTGGTTGGATTTGAATCCCTACCCCCAGAGCCTGGGCATTGGGATTACTAATCCAGTCACGTTACCAGTACACCACGGTATAAAGCACATTTGACTACGGCATGCATTTGAGGTGTTGCCAACCAGCGGTGAAGCTATGGCACTGGCACTCTGGGCGATTTCCTTAGGTTGTTCCAGATGGGGCTATAGCATGGTCTGATATTACTGGCATTCAACAACAATGGCAAAGCACCTTTAACATAATAAAACTTTGAAAGGCACTTTCAAAGTGAGTGTTATCAAACTAAATTTGACACTGAGCTCTATAAGGAGATATGAAGAGAGATGACCAAACATTTGATCAAAGAGGTAGGTCTTTGGAGGAGAGGAAGGTAGAGAGGTGGAGAGGTTTAGGAGGCAATTTCAGAGCTTAGGGCTTAGATAGCTGAAGGCTCGCTACAGCGATGAAATCAGGAACGAGTAAGAGGCCAGAATCGGAGGAGTGCAGATACCTTGGAGAGTTGTAGGGCTGGTGGCGGTTACAGAAATAGGGATTTGGAGGGAGGTGGAGGGTGGGGGGGGGGGGGGGGGGGGGGGGTGTTGGGGGGGGGTTATGTGTGTGTATGGTGGAGGTGGTGAGTGGGTGGCGGGATCATGGAGGGATTTCGAAACAAAGAATAAGAATTTAATGTCAAGCTGTTGCAGACCTGCCAATGTCGGTCCGCAAGCCCATGGCTGATAGGTGCACAAGATTTCCTGTGGGTTTGGATACGGGCAGAAGAGGTTTGCATAAGTGGAAGTTCCTGGGGTGTAAAGCAGGAGGTGGGCCAGGAGGATTGGAACAGCTGAATTTGTAAGGATAACAAAGGCTCGGTTGAGGGCTTCAGCAGCAGTGAGCTGAAGCAGGGACAGAGACTGGGTGATATTACAGAGGCAGAAGTAGACAGTCTTGGTGACGGAATAGATAAGGAGTTGATGCTCAGCCCAGGATCAAATAGGTCAAGCCTGAAAAGTACGTTTTCCAAGTCTTCCCCTATAACTTGACCCTCTTAAATGTAATATTCTGGGAATTGTACTAAAAATGAGCTAAACAGCTTTTGACTTTCAACAAGAACCCTCAGTGTGACATTTCTCCATACATCAGCCTTCCCTGGTACTCCTCTGATCCAGATCAGTAATTTTGTTCTATGTCTATTAAGGTTAGAATTAACCAGATCATTTACTCTGGGATTCTCACTGACAGAATCTTCCATCCCATCAAATTGAACTAGATTTGAACCTCGTCTTGTGAAATGAATGGATAGCGTGTAAATCATTAAAGGTTCATTGTCTGCTCTAACACTTTTCTTCACAGGGTTGTGGAACTTCTCTTCTCCCTCTCTTCCAGACTTTTAAATCATGAAACTTCTCTCTCTTCATGTAGATCCTTGTCAACCGAGGGTTGCTAATCATAGGTTATGCCATGGGGCAAGGTGACGTGGGCTCCTAGAGCTATGGGGATTGAACCTGGGCTGTTGGTATTATTCTGCATCACAAACTAGCCATCTGAGCTAACTGAGCTAAGTGGCCCCCATCGTGAAATGAGTCTGCAAACTCCCGAATTAGTTCATTATGAGTGAATCTCTCTCTCCCACTAAGAAGGGCTGTGTTGTAGAATCACCCCATATAGAGAACTCCAAACCTCCAGGGTAACAAGGTCTTCCAGCTCATACCAACTTATCCTAGACTGACGCAACACAAGAGCAGCTCATTCGGCCTGTGCTGGCTCTTTGAAAGAGCTATCCAATTTGTCCCATTTCCTTGCTCTTTCCCCGTAGCCTAGAAAATGTTTTCATTTTCAAGTATTCATCCAATTATTACCATTGAATCTGCTCCTATGGCCCTTTCAGGCAGTGAGTTCCAGCTGATTATGACAAGTCACAGTATTAAACAATTCTCATCTCCCCTCTAGTTCTTTTGCCAATTATCTTAATTCTGTGTCTTCTGGTTTCTGACCTTTCTGCAGTGGGAGCTGTTTCATCCTATCTGCTCTAGCAAACCCCTCATTATTTTGTACATCTCTATTAAGCACATTTGAACACTTCCCTTTAACCTTCTCTGATTTAAGGAGAAGAATCCGAGCTTCTCTGATCTCTCCTCAGATTTAGTTTATAGAGGCCCCCTCATTTAGATAAAACATCTCAGAATGCTTTATTGGCAGGCCCAGGTAGGCATTAAGAAGTTCAAGGAGGGACAGCAAAGAGGTAAGCTTTCAAGGAGCTTTTAATCATAGGAGAGATACAAAAAAACAGTATTCTTTCTATTACAATGGCCAATATTTAGCCCTTGACTAACATCACTAATAAAAGGATCTATAGTCATTGTCCTATTGCTGTTTGTGGGATCAAATGTGATGTTCAAATGGGCTGCTTCATTCCCTACATTACAACAGTGACTACACCTCAAAAAGTACTTAATTGGGTGTAAAATGCTTTGGGAAATCCTTAGGGTGAGAAAGGTATTCTAGATGTAAATGTTCTTTCTTTCTTTCCATGATCGCCTCAATTAGACTATTTTGCCCCGTTACCTTCCTCCATCGTATAAGAACCACTAAATAGTTCAGCAAATGTTGATTGTCTCCAATCACAAGGGTAGGGTTCAACTCTCCTCTTACCTGCTTCCTCTTTGTCAGCACACTTCTATCTTCTAAACAAAGGCACTTGGTGGGAGGTAAAGGCAGGCCAGATACTCCTTGAAAATTAAGTCTAAATGGAGCAGGGGAGCAATGAGATCTAGGGGTACAGATTCACAAATCATTAAAAGTAGCAACAAATCAACAAGACTATAAAAATGCAAACAAAGCACTGGGGCTCAATACTAGATACAATTGAAAAGCAGAGAAATTTTGAACCTTGTTCAGCCACATATAGGCCCCACTTCTAACAGGGGTGGGTTACATAGGCAGAGGCATGGGGTGTATGTCATGGGTGCCAAGCTTTTCCGGCATGCTGTGGAGTTTTGAATCTACAGGCTGTGACATTTTTTTCAGTGAGTCCTCCACCTGGAAGTCAGCTTAATTGACAGGCTTGGCTGCAAGTTGAGTGGGAAGCAGTCCGGAGCAGGCCACAGTACAGGTGAGGAGACTGCAACTGCTAATGGGAGAGTCCGACGGGGTCTGATCCTCGACCCTGTGGAGGAGTTTGGTCCTTGACCCTGGGGGAGGCTTGATCCAAACTCTAGCCCTGGGGGACCTTCGTATTGGGGAATGATCTGACTGATGGGGAGGTTTGGAGGTTGGAGAAAAGTGCCTTGTGTGCATGCCTCCTGGTACTTAGCTTCTCCCCAAAACTGTCCTCGTCTCCCTTCAGCTGTTAGGTTTCCTGACACCCAGAAACTCAAGCAACCAGTGTTAAACCTGCAAAGGAACTTCAATCTGAAGCTGCAAGGCTGATTATAATATTCAATGGCCAACTTTTTTCTACCCTGAAAGTGGGTTGGCTGCCCACCCAGTTATCCTGCCTCGTTTAAAACTGATAGTGGGCAGCTTGGAGACTGATCAGGTTGGGGATATGTGATTTTAAAAGTTTTAATACCTCATCCAATCCCAACCGGCTAAAATTCAGCTTGTAGCGTACTGTGTACAGTTCTGGTCTCTATAATACAAAAAAAAAGAATATGTAGGAGCCAGAGAAGGTGCAAAAAAAAACATTTTCAAAGGTGAAATCAGAACTGGAAGGTTATATTTATCAGGAAAGACTGAACATGCTGGGACTCTATTTTCCTGGAGAAGAGAAGGCTGAGGGTGACATAATAGAGCTTTGTTTAATTATGAAGGAGTTCAATAAGAAAGATTTTAGGAAGGCATTTCCATTTGTGAGAGATCCCAAAACTAGGCATCAACAATATAAGCTAATCACTAATAAATCTAATAGAGAGATCAAATGAACCTTTTTTACCCAGAGTGGTTAGAATGGGGAACTTGTTACCATAAGGAGTGGTTGAGGTAAATAGCACAGATGCATTTATGGGGGAAGCTGGATAAAGACAAGGGCGGAAAAGGAACAGAAGGTGATAGGTTGATAGGGCGAGATGGAGTAGGTTGGAAGGAGGTCGTCGGGAACATAGTGACAATGTTAGAAATGCAGGTCTCTTTAAAAGTGAACCAGGATAAGCTTCAGAGTGAACTGAGAGCAGGGGGTACTCATTGAAGCCCGTACTTATGAGCTGGGTTTTTCCACGGTAGGGGGTTTTGCTTCTAGGCAGGGAGTGGATTCAGGAGGGAAGATTGGAAACTGATATTTGTACTGAACTATAGTTTAGCAATAAACCAGTTGTGGTTCATGGAATGTTGTCTGATTCGGTAAATGGACATCCACCTATTAGACACATAAATGGCACGGACCAAAGAGCAATTCTGCTGGATGGCAAGTGCACAGATGTATTCTGGATGGTGGACATCGATGTCCCATTTTCATACTGAGGGTGCTCGCCACTGTTTTGTGTCACATTACCACCGTGCTAAATAGAATAGATTCAGAACAAATATAGCAGCAGAATTCTGGGCATCCGTAGGCACTGTGGGCCATTCGCAGCAGCAGGTATTCAACCATAATCACTAACCTCTTGGCCCAGCATATCCTCCACTCTACCATTGCTATCAAGCCAGGGGAGTAACCTTGATTCAATGAAAAGTACAGGACAGCATGCCAGGAGCAGCACCAGGCATACCTTAAAAACGAGATGTCAATCTGGTGAAGCTGTAACATAGGGCTACAAACATGCAACACAGCGTTAGCAGCATGCGATAGACAGAGCTAGGTGAGCCCACAACTAACTGATGAAAGAAAAGCTCTGCTGCCCTGCCAGATCCAGTTGGGACAATTAAACAACTGGAGAAGGAGGCTACAGGCACACCCCATCCTCAATGATGGAGAAGTCCAGTACATTAGGCTGCAGTCATACCTAGCACAAAGGAAGATGGTCGTGGTTGCTGGAGGTCAATCATCTTAGTCCCAGGACATCACTGCAGAAGTTCCTCAGGGTAGTGTCCTCGGCCCAACCATCTTCAGCTGCTCACCAATGACCTTTCTTCCATCATGAGGTCAGAAGTGGGGATGTTCGCTGATGATTGCATAATGTTCAGCACCATTCGCAACTCCTCCTGAAGCAATTCATGTTCAAAAACCTGGACAATGTCCAGGCTTGGGCTGACAAGTGGCAAGCAACATTTGTGCCACAAAAATGCCAGGAAATGACCATCTCCAACAAGAGGGAATCTAACCATTTGATGGCATTACCATCGCTGAATCCCGCATTATAAACATTCTGGGGGTTACCATTGACCGGAAACTGAACTGGACTAGCCAAATACTGCGGCTACAAGAGCAGGTCAGAGGCTAGGAACCCTGTGGCGAGTAACCCATCTCCTGACTCCCCAATGCCTGTCAACCATCTACAAGGCACAAGTCAGGAGTGTCATGGAATGCTCCCTACTTGCCTGGATGAGTGCAGCTCCAACAACACTCAAGAAGCTTGACACCATCCAGGACAAAGCAGCCCGCTTGATTGGTACCCCATCCACAAACATTCACTCCCTCCATCACCGACACACAGTGGCAGCAGTGTGCACCATCTACAAGATGCACTCCTCACTAAGGCTCCTTAGACAGCACCTTCCAAACCCAAGACCACTACCATCTAGAAGGGCAAGGGCAGCAGGCACATGGGAGCACCACCACCTGGAAGTTCCCCTCCAAGCCGCTCACCATCCTGACTTTGGAACTATATCGCCGTTCCTTCATTGTTGCTGGGTCAAAGCCCTGGAATTCCACCCCCCTCTACCAGCACTATTGGTGTATCCACGACATGGACTGCAGCGATTCAAGGAGGCAACTCACCACCACCTTCTCAAGAGCAATTAGGGATGGGCAATAAATGCAGGCCTAAACAGCAATGCCATGAATGAATAAAAAAACAAGGCTGAAGCATTTGCATCAATTATCCCTCCTGGCTTCCTCCTGAGGTCCCCACCATCACATGCTAATTTGATTTGCTCCATGCGATATCAAGGAATGCTGAAGGTGCTGGATAGTGCAAAAGCTATGGGCCCTGTCAAAATACAAGCTGTAGTACTGAAGACTTGTGCTCTAGAACAAGCTTCTAGACAAGCTGTTCTAGTACAGCTACAACACTGACCGCTACCTGACAATGTAGAAAATTGTCCATGTGTATTCTGTTTATAAAAAGTAGGGCCAAACCAATCCAGCCAATAGCACCCCATCAGTCTTCTTTTGGTCATCAGAAAAGGGATGGAAGATGTATTAGACAATACTATCAAGTGCCACCTGCTCACTACCAACCTGCTCATCGATGCTCAGTTTGGGTTCCACAAGAGACACTTGGCTCCAAAACTCAATCCAGCCCTGGTCCAAACATGGACAAAAGAATTGAGTTCAAGAGGTGTGGTGAGAGTCATCAAGACAGAATTTGACCGAGTATGGCATCAAGGTGAATCCTAGCAAAATTGAAGTCAATAGGAATGAGGGAGAAAACTCTTCACTTTGACTTCTGGAATCAAACCTATCAGAAAGAATGATGATTGTTGTCAGAGACAATCACCACAGCCCAGGGCATCGGAGCAGGAGTTCCTCAGGATAGTGTCTGAGGCCCAACCATCTTCAGCTTCTTCAACAATGGCTTCCTCCATCATAAAGTCAGATGTTTGCTGATGATTGCCCAATGTTCGGTGCTATTTGCAACTCTTCAGATACTAAAGCAGTCCGTATCCATATGTTGCAAGACATGGACAACATTCAGGCTTGAACTGATAAGTGAAAAGTAACACTCATGCTGTGCAAGTGCCAGGCAATGACTCTCTCCAACGAGAGAGAAACTAACTCTCTTGCCTTGACATTCAACAGTATTACCATCATTGAATGCCCCAATATTAACATCCTTGAGGTTACCACTGATCAGAAACTGAACTGGACTAGCCATATAAATACTGCGGCTACAAAAGCAGGTCAGAGGCTAGGAATTCAATGGCGAACAACTCACCTCCTGACTCGCAAAGCCTATCGGCCATCCACAAGGCACAAGTCAGGAGTGTGATGGAATGCTCTCCACTTGCCTGGATGAGTGCAGCTCCCACAACACTCAGGAAATTCAAAACCCTCCAGGACAAAGCAGCCCGCTTAATTGGCGCCCCATCTACCACCTTAAACATTCAGTCCCTCCACCACCGACGCACAGTAGCAGCAGAGTGTACTATCTACAAGGTGCACTGCAGAAACGCACCAAGGCTCTTTTGACAGCACCTTCCAAACATGCAATGTCTAACATCTGAAAGGGCAAGGGCAACAAGTACATGGAAACACCACCACTTGTAAAAAACCCTCCAAATCACAACTCATCCTGACTTGGAAGTATATCACCATTACTTCATCACAATTGTGTCAAAACTCCCACTCTAACAGCACTGTGGGTGTACCTACACCACATGGACTGCACTGTTCAAGATGGCAGTTCACCACCACCTTCTCAAGGGCAACTAGGGATGGGCAACAAATGCTGGTCTTGCCAGCTATGCTCACATCTTATGAGCAAATTTTAAAAGTCTGTTATTCTATGTAACATTCTGTCCACCAACAGTTTTGGCAACAATCCTTTGCCTATAAAAGGATTCCTAAGGATTCTTTTAGCGGCAAACATTACATTAGTGGATATTAGTTGGTTATTTTCCATTTTACAATGCAAAGTAAAAACAGACAACTCACAGCAGCCTGCTTTCATTACGACTCATGCTTTTCCCAGTGTCATCTCCCCATACACGCACAACAGACACTGGGATCTCATAATAAGCAGCTCACCGCGGCCTGGTACTGTAGGTTCATGTGTGCCTCATTGTCCTCTCTGGAAGAAGATGGTCCCAGTCCTCCCTGGTTCTCCACATGTGTCTTAATGTCCATTGAAGGAGTTCAAGGAGGAGGTTTGCCACCACTATCTCAGGGCATTTATGGATGGGCAAAAAATTCTGACCATGCCAGAGTCATGTGGTTCCTAGGAACCAGTAGAATAATGGAATAACACAGCACAGCATGATGCCATTCGGCCCATTGAGTCTGCACGGCTTTTTTGAAAAGCAAACCCAGTTAGTCTTGTTCTGCTGCACTTTTCCCATTCCCCTGCAACTCTTTTTTCCTTGTGAAGTATTTATCCAATACTCCTACACATCTACATGGTAACATGATGCATTTACCATCTCCATGGTGAAGTTGCTGTTTTAGTGGAAGATAAATGCTGCTTGTGATGCAAGGAGCAGCTATCAATGAGTCTAACATTCAGAAGGGTATTGCAAACGTGGCACAAGCCAATATTACTGGTTAGTTAAAGTAAATACTGCGGATTCTGGAAATCTGAAATAAGAACAGAAAGTTCTGGAATAACTGACCAGAAGACTCTTCCTCCGAAGAAGAGTCATATTCGACTTGAAATGTCAACTCTGTTTTTCTCTCCACAGATGCTGCCAGACCTGGTGAGGTTTTCCAGCACTTTCTGTTTTTATTACTCGTTACTAATTCCCTTATCTCTGGAGCGTTTACATTGGTAGTCTCAGGCGAGGGCTGTCAACTCTCTGAGAGCCTCCATTAGGCACGTATGTAGGGAACCAAACCGGACTTCGTTGTTCCCCTAAACATCTCCTTTCGGAGAGGACAATGAACCACACATAACCATACAATACCAGGCGGTGGTGAACTACTTACTTTGAAATCCCAGTGTGTGTTGTGCATGTAAGGGGAGATGGCGCTGAGAATCTTGAGGATTAACTTGCAGGACAATCCTGCCAGCAATATGCGACATGTCATAGGGGTAATTAAAAAAATGCGCTTTTCTTAATATTCTTTGAAGACTTTCATTTGTTAGTTGCAAAATTATTGGATTAATAGAATTAATGGTTGGATTATAAAACTCTGTTTGCATTCCAATTGGCTGTGGGAAGGCTGTGGAGCCTGGAGGATGGGCCAATGGTAGGGGTGTGGGGGCAGAGTATTTGTGGTGGCAGGTTATGGGATTGAGACCTACAGCAATACACGCAACCAGAGTTGGCAACACTGTTCACTGCAGGACTGATTTACTTTTCCATCTTCCTAGAATGGGAATCCTAGGAATGGCTGCACAGAAAGAGGCTATTGTGCTGGGAATACTGAGGGTGGGGAAACAGAGACATAAAATTGTGACTTTGGCATGTTGTAAAGAACATCCATCATAATTGATACTAGCAAAAGCAGCCTTTTGCCAGGGTCACTGTGGACAATTGCTGTGGCATAAATTACATCATGGTGATTTAAATTAAACTAAATTACGCAGATTAGTACAACATATTGAGTAAAAGCCAACAAGCCATCTCTAATAAAAGTGATCCTTGGTTGAGTTAATTAATCAATCTTAGCACTATTGGGCAATCCTGCTATGGTTGCCAACTCGCAAGATTGGTCTGGAGTCTCCAGGCATGACAGATCAACACTGAGAAACTCCAAGGAGGAAAACGAATCCTAGAAATGTTAAACAAATACTGATTTTCTTTTACTTATCAATTATTTAAAGATTGGAGATTAGCAAAAAGGCTATTTGACTAGGTGGGGGAGTTAGAGGCAGAAACTCACGTGGTAGAACCTCTATAGCAACCTCTATAAAACCTCTGAGCTCTTTTCTAGGATCCCATGGCTCCAAATTGTCTCTTAGTGCTGGTCTGAAATCATGGCTGCCATGGAAACGCTCCGGCAGGAACGCGGCTGTTCCCGATCACACAGTGGCACAACAGCGAGCGAGGCACAACCTCACAGCTCGGAAAGGGCACGAAATCAGATTCTTTCACGTCCAATATTTTTTTTCTCCATGAAGCACCTATTTGAAAAACTGAGTATGTTCACACAGAAAGAAGCAGAATGCAGGAGGCCATTCAGCCCACCACACCTGTGCCAGCTCTTTGAAAGAGCTATCCAATCAGTCCCACTCCCCTCTTTTATACCGCAATCCTTTTCTTTTCCGATTATATGCCCGATTCTGGGTTGAGAGTTATGAATGAATCTGCTTCCACCGCTCTTTCAGGCAGCACATTCCAGATCACAACAACTTGCCGGGTGAAAAAAGAAAAGCCCCTCTACTACCCTCCGGTACTTTTGTCAATTATCTTAAATCTGTGTCCTCTGGTTCCTGACCCTGCTGAATTTGGAAACATAGGGTGGGATTTTCCACACCTGCCCACTGCTGGGATCTTCCCATCCCGCCGCAAGTCAATGGACGTCTGGCTGGGACCCCACCTCGCCCGCGGAGGGGGTCCAGCCCGCAATGGGGCCGGAAAATCCCGGCCAGCATCTCCTATTTACTTCATCAAAACCCTTTTTAATTTTGAATACCTCTATTAGGCCTCCTCTTAACTTTCCCTGCTTTAAGGAGAACAATCCCAGTTTCTCCAGTCTCTCCACATATCTGAAGTTCCTAACCCCCGGTACCATTCCAGTAAATCTCCTCTGCACCCTCTCCAAGTCCTTGACAAGCTTCCTGAGGTATGGTGCCCGGAATTGAACCAAGTATTGCCGCTGAGGCCTAACCAAGTGTTTTATAAATGTTTAGTATAAATTCACTGAACTCTGGACCTGCGATATGGGTCACAGCCATACTGGATTCACAGTTCTTAATATTTTGAAATAAAGAAATGAAAAATCACTTCAACAGATGCTAGCAATTCCGAATTAGATTGCTCCCAATTTACTGATGATTTGTTTCAATGACTGGAAAATCTGATGCAACTGAAATTGGACATAGATTCTCAGTTGGCGTGCTCCCAGTGAATGACTTGTCAGGGTAGGAGGATGTTAATTGGCATTGTTATACCCAGAGGATAGCTTGTCCAGTGTGAATATTGATTGGGGTCCTGCGGTCCGGATAAACAAATTAACAGTCTTGACAGTCAGGAATTACAGACACCATCTTTCATTTGAGTAAACTATTGACTGCAAGAAAACTTCATTTATAAGGATGGATCTTGGAAATTTGAAGAACTACATAACTGCTTTATTTGTTTTCATCAAGGGGAGAGGTATTAGCCCTCACTTTCCATTTCAAGCCTGCATAGCCACATTCCCGGCGATACTCCCAATATGGAGCCTGACCAGATGGGGATTGAGGATCTCAGTATCATCCCTGGAGCCTCTTTTCTCCCAACTGTGCAACCCTCTGCCTAAGTTCCATACTGGGAGAAGAGCCTTTCAAATTTGCATCTCTCGTGCTTAACACCGCTCCTGAGGAACTGAGTGAAAATCTACTTAAACTGTCCCAAAAGTGTGCCTCTGAGGAATGCTCCCTACTCCAGCACTGTGAACATTTTTCAAGGTGTAAACTGGGGCTCAGGATGGACCACTCTTCCTCAGTCAGACAGTCAGAAGGTTGTGGGTTCAACTCCCTGCTCAGCGCCCCTAACCCAAGTTGACACCTCAATACCATACCGAGCCTGCACTGCAGTGTTGGATGTGTCGAACTTTGACTAAAGAGTTAAACTGAGGCTCCCTCTGTCCTCTTAGGTAGAAATAAAATATCCCATGTTACTAGTTTGAAGAAAAAAATCCAGGGTTGACAAGTGAAAAGTACGTGGAAAATTCCTCTCCGACCTCCTTAGGCAATTGAAAATAGTCCAGGAGATCTTACACTGCGACTCTTGCTACAACAAGCTTGTTTTTCTGTAGCACCTTGCATGACCTCAGGAAATTTCAAAGCACCATCCAAAGTAGGATGTCCCAGTGCTTCCAGCATGTACTTCTAGTACAGTAGTCACTGTTGTAATGTAGGGAAATGCCAATTTTCACACAGCAAGGGCCCCCAGACAGAAATGAGATAAACGACCAGATCATGGCGCACACACCCTTGGTTTACTGCCTCATCTGAAAGACGGCACCCCTGACAGCAAAGCACACCTTCAGTACTGCACTGGAACTGTCGGTCTAGATTTTGTGCTCAAGTCTCATGGATTGAGCCTTGTACCCATGACCTGCTGACTTAGAGGCAAGGACATTGCTCACTGAGCCAAACTGACATTGGTGTTGAGTATAGGGAGGATTGGGCATGATGCTTTTTACTGTCTAATAGATCACCGTCTAGGCTCATACCTGAAGGCTGGCCAGGTGAAGCCATTACAATAAGGTCAGCCAGCACATGCGGTATTAAATCCTGGTCCAAAGCTAGCACATTCAGGTCAAGATGGGAGAAAATTGGGATGGAGAAGCTTTAACTAAACCTAACTTGGGTTTAGTGGCCCTTACCTCTTAATTTTTTTTTGTTGCTGCCAACTAGGGTTTCCAACCCTTCAGGATTGCCTAGGAGTCTCCAGGAATTAAAGATTAACCTCTAGGATATTGCTGTGGGCAAAACCAGGAGAAAAATCGTAGGGAGCATTAAAAACCAACCATACTTAGTTTTCATTTTCTTTAAGCACTTTTCATGTATTGGTAGAAAAAGTATTTCAGTTGTGGAAATTGGCTAGATGACTGAAAGAGTCATCCAATCAGTATTTCCATACACTTACACCTGCCCCATCACTCCCAACATTACCTACGGCTGAGGGGGCGTTGGGACGAGTCGGAAATAATCAGTTCACTTTACCCTTAGAGGAAGGTGGTGCATTGCAAGGGTGTTTGCCTTGATGGTGGCGGGGGAGGGGGCTAGCAGGATGGTTGGAGACAAGCGATCATGTGATAAAGTTGGCATCCCTACCGCCACCTGAACTGGCTTTTGAAGATGTCAAGGTTAATAGCCCCATTTTAGGCAATAGTTGCTGTTGATGCTGGCAAGGGCTAAATTTGAAAAATTCCTCTCACCCTGAAGCACCGGAACGTGTCCCAAATCTGAGAGAGGTCGTGCTTTGAATTTTTTTTTTTTTGCGTGCCGAAGGATTTGTTAATTTTTTTCAAAAGCGAAATGTCTGCCTCGGACCGTTGCAGCGTCGCGTCTCTCGATGGATCATGCATGCTCCGGGGAAAGCTAGGAGATTGTACAGTTAACTCCCGTGGTGTAATTCTAAACTATACAACCTACTACCTCAACCCGGACACAAGCAAACGCTTCCGACTCAACACCACATATCGTTTCTTCGTTTCTTCGATTTATAAATCCCCTCATCCTTTCATAAGTTCTGAAGATCATCAGAAACAGGAACAGCAATAGGCCATTCAGCCCTTCGAGCCTGCTCCGTCATTCAATAAGATCATGGCTGATCTGATTGCGGCCTTAACTCCACTTTCCTGCCTGTCCCCCATAACCCTTGACTCCCTTGTCGATCAAAGATCTGTTGAACTCAGTCTTAAATATCTTCAATGATCTGGCCTCCTCCACTGCTCTCTGAGGAAGAGAGTTCCAAACACTAATAACCATCTGAGAGAAGAAATTCCTCCTCATCTTTGTCTTAAATGGGGAACTGTTTGCTTTTAAACTGTGTCCCCCTAGTTCTAGATTCCCCATGAGAGGAAAGATCAACTCAGCATCTACCCTGTCAAGCCCCCTCAGAATCTTCTGTATTTCAATAAGATCCCACCTCTCATTCTTCTAAACTTTAAGGAGTGCAGGCCCAACCTGCTCAACCTTTCCTCATCAGACGATCTCTTCATCCCAGAAATCAGCCTAGTGAACCTTCTCTGAACTGGTTCCAATGAAGAGTATCCCTCCTTAAGTGAGGAGACCAGAACTGTACGCCATACAGTCCACGTGTGGTCTCACCAATCCCCTGCACAGTTGTAGCAAACCTTCCCGACTTTTATACTCCATCCCCTTTGCAATAAAAGCCAACATTCTATTTGCCTTCCTAATTACTTGCTGTGCCTGTATGTTAATTTTTTCTCATTCATGTACAAGAAGGTGCTGATCCCTGTGTATTGGAGCATTCTGCAGCCTCTCCATTTAAATAATATCCTATTTTCCTATTCTTCCTGCCAAAATAAACAAGTTCAACTTTTCCCATATTATACTCCAACTGCCAAATTTCTGTCTACTCAGTTAACCTATCTATATCTCTTTTCAGGCTTTTTGTGTCCTCCTCACACCTTGCTTTCCTACCTAGCTTTGTATCTTCAGCAAATTTGGCTACAATACAGTTGGCTCCTTCATCCAAGCCATTAATATAGATTGTAGCTGAGGCCCCAGTACCAACTCCCGTGCCATTCCACTTGTGGAATGCCAACCTGAAAATGACCCTTTATCCCGACTCTCTGTTGCCAGTTAGTTAGCAATCCTCTATCCATGCTAATATATCACCCTAACACCATGAACTCCTATCTTGTGCAGTAACCTTCTCTGTGGCACCTTATTACATGCCTACTGGAAATCCAAATACACTCCATCTACTGGTTTCCCTTTATCCACCCTGCTTGTCATACCCTCAAACAACTCTAATAAAGTCGTCAGGCATAATTTCCCTTTCACAAAACCATGTTGGCTCTGCCTGATAATATTACGATTTTTTAAATGTCCGGCTGCTACCTCCTTAATAATGGACCCCGCCGCAGCCATGTGGGTGGTGGGGGTGATGGGGTGCGCGTGGGTGTGTGGAAATACATCCGAGCTGTGTCTCAGAGTTTCATGTACCTCAGACAACAATAGACCTGTGGCAGAGGCCAATCTAAACAGAACATCGGTTAAACACATGAGTGAGAAAGGAATAGCAGGGGATGCCGATACTGAGATGAAAAGAGAGGGAGAAAGCATAAATACCAGTATGGACCAGCTGGGCCAAATGGCCTGTTACTGTGCTGTACATTTTGCAGCACATGCATAACCCAGATTACTTGCCTACTTCAACATAAGCAAAATACTGCAGATGCTGGGAATCTGGAATAAAAACTAGAAAGTGCTAGAAACATTCAGCCCATCTGGCGGCATCTGTGGGAAAAGAGAAGCAGAGTTAACATTTCAGGTCAATGACCTTTCATCAGGACTGGAAAATGCGATAGGTTTTAATCAAGTACAGGAATAAAGTGGGGAGGGAGGAAACCAGAGAAAGGGAAGATATGTGACTGGGTGCAAGGCAGGAGGGATTAAATGATAAAAGGTATGAAAAGATTGGTGGTAATGGGTGAAAAAAAGAAACAAAAAAATGGGTCCAGAGGAGGTGTAAATTGTGACAGCAGAACTATGAAAACATTGACTGCTACAGCATAAAAGGAGGCCATTCGGCCCATCATATCTGTGTTGGTTCTTTGGTAGAGCTATCCCATTAATCCTACTCCTTCCCTTTAATTTTCCCTCTGTCTAATCTCTCTTCACAGGTGCTGTCTGATCTGACCTGCTGAGCATTTTCTAACATTCCCTAACTTTTCTACTTCTCTGTTATTTCTGATCTAGACGTGTATTCCCGCACTTTCACTGGTTGTATTGCAGGTTATGATGGCATTTCTGTGCTTCCTCTATCTGTGTAATTAATGATTGATATTCTCCATTTCATTCTGTTTAGCTATTGATGCTCAGAGGAGTCACTCCAGATTAGACAGTCTTCCTCCAATTGTTTCTCCCCTCTCTCTTTTCAAGTTTTATTTGGGAAGGGGCGCCCCAAAAAACTGACTTGACAATCTGTAATGGTGGTCAGACTGGGATAATACAAACCCTGTACGCAGCCTGGAGGTGCATCGCAGGAGGTAATTCATCTTAGGGACATAGGAGCAGGTGCAGGCCATTCAGCCCCTCTATCCTGTTCTACCATTCAGTTAGATCAAGGTGGATCTCTATCTTCACTTCATTTAATCACTTTGGTTCCTTTGTCTAACAAAAATCTATCAACCTGGATTTTTACATTTTCAATGGATCCTCAGCCACAACAGCTTATGGTGTGGTGGGTGGGGAAGCATTCCATATTTCCCCTTTCTATGAAGAAATGCTTCCTGATTTCACCCCTGAATGGCCGATCTATAATTCTGAGGTGATGTTCTGCCTCGTTCGGGACACTACAACCAGAAGAAACAGAAACAGTCTCTCTCGGCTGAATCCTTTAATCATCTTAAACACCTCAATTAGAACTCTGTCTTAATATTGTTTCCATTGCCCACATAATTGGCCCATCTGGCTCAAAGCTAGACAGGCAAACACACGAATATCGGGGAACATAGGAACATTCATCCCCTTGAGCCTGTTCCGCCTTTAGGGGTAAGAGGCAAGAGCTCCAGATTGCCAACAGGGGAGGGGTGTCCGTGGGAATGCGGCACGTTGGGAGAGAGAAAGACAAGGGGAGTTGCGGGCGAGAAAAGAAATGCACATTGGAATGGAACAGGAACCAGCAGAATGAATGGTGGATGAGGGAGCTGGAGTCCCGTCCGAAACCCTGACCACAAAACAAAACAGAAAACAAGTAGGGCTTGAGCTCCTTGCTGTGTGAGTGGTGACCAGCAAAGGCTGACCAGGACCCCGGCGGCTATAGGACCACATTGACACAGACCCATAGAAGCGAGCTTGCGTACTAGACTTCACCACAAGATCGGATCTACGGGTTTATGGCGACTGGCAGTGTCTGACGATGGCAGGATGACGTAGCTGGGAAATTCAGTCCATGTGATTCGAGCGGCAAAATGAAGCGAGAGAGAAAAAGAGAGAGAGAGAGAGAGGCGAAACAACACAAAATTATATTTAAATATCCAACAGTCAACCCATTAGCAAACTCAGGCTTCAGGATACAGATTAGTTCAATTAAATTTCATCCAGCACACATATATATTCACCAAAAGTATATGTCCTTCAGTTTTATTTTTATTCTTAAAACCTTTTCCATACTATTTCCTGATGTACACTTTCATGGGCAGATGGTTCAATAGGAAAAGGAAGAGGCGATTCAGATCCTCCAGCCTGTTCCATTCTTCAGTTCGATCATGGCTGATCTGCACCCTAACTCCATCCACCTGCCTTGGTTCCCTATTCCTCAATACCCGTACCTAGCAAAAATCTAGCAATCTCAGTTCTGAAATTGTCAATTAACCGCTGGTCGCAGCAGCTTTTTGAGGAGCGGAGTTTCCACGACCCTTTGTGTGATGAAGTTCTTCCAGACGTCACCTCTGAGGTGCCTGGCTCTATTTTTAAGGCTGGGTTCCCGTCACAGAACCACAGGATTTCTACAGTGCAGAAGGAGGCCATTCATCACGTCTGCACCAGCTCTTTGAATGGGCAATTTACTTTGTGCCATTCTTCCACCTTCTCCCCGTAGCCCTGCACAATGTTATTTTTCAAATAATAGTCTAATTCCACTTTTTTTTTGAATGCCTTGATTGAACCTGCCTCCACCACACGCTCGGGCAGTGCATTCCAGACCTTAACCACTCGCGGCGTGAAAATGAGTTTCTTCTGGACTCCCTCCAGCAGAGGAAATCCATCTCTATCGACCCTATCAAATCCTTTAATCCTCTTAAACACGTCTAAAACTCCAGTATCTCCACCAACTCCTCATTCTGCATGATTGCACCCACCCCCTCACTCCTGTTCAGCTCAGTAGGTAGCGAGTATTCCTACTCAGGGTGTATATTGGCACCACTGTGTCAGCCAGTGAGGGAGAGGCAGTTGGGACTTACAGTCTATTTACCCTTCAAACAGAGAGCAGAATCAACTTACCCCTCAAAGGGCAAACAGTCTGTTTAAAAAGACTCCAGGCACTACATCAAGTTGAGCTCAAGACTGAAACTCCCCATAAAAGCAGAAATTTTTCTAAAGCAAAACGCAGTGAATGGAGGATAGCTACGGGATACAATTTATAAAATCAATCCCAATCTCTTACAGTAGAGTGGTCTCCAGGGTGTGATTGAAGGTAGAATTTGCCAATCATCTCCATTCTGGCTGGGAATAGTTGTGTTACTGTACAAAGGTTATTTTTTGCCAAATTGGGCGTCGGGGACATAGGGCGGAATTTAATGCCCTCTCCCAAGGAGGGTTTGAAAGTGGTGGGGCATTTAATCCAAGTAGAGGGTATGGGTTGGGGAGTCTGCCACCTTCCTGCCTCTGCTCAGGTTAAGTCCAAGGTGGGAAAACTCATGGACGGCCTTCCAGCACTGATGTCAATTAATGCCATTCATTGGGCAATTAATACCCACTTAAGGGCCTCATCCTGCCGCCACTGATATTCAATCAGCGGCAGGTGGGGAAATCGCTATGCAGGGACCCCGAAGAGGGTGGGGCAGTTGGCGATTCCCTTGTTGTTGGGGGTGGGGTAGGGCGCTGCCTGACGAGAGCTATTTCCCCATCATTGCTTCCCGCTCCTTGTCCTAGCCAGAAATCCCCTTTGGGCGATCGCTAACCCGCTCTCTCACCCATCTGTGACCCGGGGTCCCTCGCTGATCCAGGGCCGCCGTTGGGTGCTTTGCCAGCAGCAACCACTGGTCCCGGCGCTGCTGCCCGCTGACTGGCTGGCACTTTTCAGGGGGTGGGATTTCTTCCCCCCTGGGCCCTTGTTCCTAGGGAGGGCCCACCGCTGGCTATTTAAGTGCCCGATGTGCACTTCATACGATGGGCTTTCCCCAGAAGAGACGACGCAGGGCTCTCTCACCAGCCCGGCGGCTGGCGAGAGAGACCCCCATCACCTGGATTAAATCCTGCCCAATCAAACCAAAGTTAAGAATCGGCTGAAAAATCCATGAGGTGCTCCCTCATTACCTGATTGAGAAGGCTATTTGCAGATGCAAGTTAGAATCATTGTGTAACCCTTTTGTCCCCAAGTCAGAAACTTTTGGTTTCAAGCTCCCTCTCCAGACTCAAGTACAAAATCTAGGCTTACATTTCAGTGCAATGTGGAGAGAGCTCTCATTCCAGGTGAGATTTAAGCTGAGGATTTCTGTGTCTGCCTGTTCAAGTGGGTATAAAGCATCCCATTGTAGTTTTTGAAGAAGTGTGTGCTTACAATATCCTGACAAACATTTATTTCTTACCAAAACACTGATTATCATAGCATCATACAGCACAGAAGGAGGTCATTCATCTCATCTTGTCTATGCCAGCTCTTTGAAAAAGTTATTCAATTAGCCCCACTCCATCCCTCTTAATAGCTCTGCAAATTTTTCCAATTTATCCAATAATTATTTAGTTATCCAATTCCCCTTTGAAAGTTGCTTTTGAACCTGCTTCTACCACCCTTTCAGGCAGTACATTCCAGATAATAACAACTCGCTGACTAAGATAATTCTCCTCATCTCTCTCTTGGCTTTTTTGCCCAACTACATCTCCGCTTCTTTAGCTCACTTTCCAACTTTAAGATGCCCCTTAAAACCTACCTTGTTGATCAAGCTTTTGGTTATTTGAGCTGACATCACCTCATTGTATTAAAGGTATAAATTATGGTTGCAATGGTACCTAAAATCTGTGTCCTTTGGTTACTAACCCTGAGAGAAAAAACAACTTCTCTCGATCTACTCTCTCAAATCCCTTTGTAATTTTGAACACCTCTATTAAATCTTCCATTAATCTCCTCTGCTCTAAGGAGAACAATCTTAGCTTATCTGCTCTCTCCACCTAACTGAAGTCCCTCATCCCTCCAAGTCACTCACCATCCTGACTTGGAAATATATCGTCGTTCCTTCACTGTTGCTGGGTCAAAACCCTGGAACTCCCTCCCTAACAGCACTGTGGCCATACCTACACCTCACTGGCTGCAGCGGATCAAGAAGGCAGCTCACCACCACCTTCTCAAGGGCAACCAGGGATAGGCCCGGCCAGCGAAGCCCAAATCCTGTGAATGAGTTATTAAAAAAACCTTTGCATCCTCTCCAAGGTCTTGCTATCCTCTGAAGTGCAGTGCCCAGAATTGGCACTCCAGTTGGGACCGAGCCAGTCATTTATAAAGGTTTAGTGCGATTGCCTTGATCATGATATGGTCATTTCCCTTGCTGCTTGTGGGACCTTACGGTGCTTAAAATTAGCTTTCGTATTTGACTGTGTTACAAATGTCACTGCACTTCAAGAATGGTTAATCGGGTGTGAAGCTTTTAGACAAACATGTTGGGTAGCTGTGGTGACATGCATACAGGGAATGATCCCAGTGCCAAAATGAGTAGGCCCAAGCCACACCAGATATTAAGCCTTGGGCCAGATTTAAATGAGGCCTCTCCAGAAAGCTCACTGGCAAAAAAAGCATCTGATTTCAGGCCACAATGTCACTATCAGTGGCCTTCAGCTAAATCTTTGCAGGAGGGACGGAAATGGCTGCATTCCAGGTAATACGACCCGACTGTGTTAAAAAAAAATCTTATCTCGCCCTGTTTCTTTGCCAGTTTCCCATGGTTACTGACATTCCTGCCAGTGGAACCAGTTTCTCCCCATCTACTCTATCAAAATCCCCTTCATGTCCTGGGAGCGTTTCTCCTCTTTCACTTAGTCATAGGAGTTAATCCTGGGCAGTCTGTTAGCAGACATCGACAACTCAGCTGAGGCACGCCCAGATCATCTCAACTGATGCCTAATCAGCTGACCTGCATAAGACACTGGGTGTCAGTTGGAGTTCAGGAATACCAGATACTGGGCTGTTCCATATCAACAAGGGTGAATGTCCACCCTAACTGGATATTTTTCGAGCTGGAGGCAGGTTTGTAGTGGAGCTCCCCAGGGGTCGGTATTGGGATCCTTGCTTTTCCTGATATATATTAATGATCTGGATCTTGGTGAGCAGGGGACAATTTCAAAGTTTGGGGATAATACAAAACTTGAAAGCATTGTAAACTGTGAGGAGGACAATGTAGAACTTCAAAAGGACATAGACAAGTTGGTGGAGTTGCAGATAGTTGGCAGGTGAAGGTCAATGCAGAGAAATGTGAGGTGATTCATTTTTGTAGTAAGAACATGGGGAAACAATATAAAATAAATGGTGCAATTCTCAAGGGGGTGCAGGAACAGAGGGTGTATATGTCATTAAAGGTGGCAAGACAGGCGGAAGAGCAGTTAAAAAAACATTCAGTATCCTAGGCTTTATTAATAGGGGCATAGAGTACAAGAGCAAGGAGGTTATGCTGAACCTGTATGGGACACTAGTTAGCCCTCAGCTGGAGTACTGTGCACAGTTCTACGATCTTACAAAGGATGTGAACTCATTGGAGAGAGTGCAGAAGAGGTTTACAAAAATGGTTCCGGGGATGAGAAATTTCACTGTTGCTGGGTCAAAATCCTAGAAATCCCTCCCGCACAGCACTGTGGGTGTACCTACACCACATGAGAAGGCATCAAGAAGGCAGCTCACCACCACTTTCTCAAGGGTAATTAGGGATGGGCAATAAATGCTGGCCCAGCCAGTGATGCCCACATCCCATAAATAAATTTTAAAAATAGATTGGAGAAATTTGGACTGTTCTCCTTGGAGAGGAGAAGGCTAAGAGGAGATTTTATAGAGGTGTTCAAAATCACGAGGAGGCTTTACAGAGTAGATAGGGAGAAACCTTTCACACTCATAAAAGGATCAAGAACGAGAGGGCATAGATTTAAAGTGATTTGCAAAAGAAGCAGCAGCGATGTGAAAATAAACGTTTTCACACAGTGAGTTGTTCGGGTCTGGAATGCACTGCCTGGATGTGTGGTGGAGCAGGTTCAATTGAAGCATTCAAGAGGGCACTAGATGATTATTTAAATAGAAACAACGTGCAAGGTTACAGGAAAAAGGCACTGAGTCATAATGGAGAGCGTCTGAGCTCTGGGTCCGTTATTACGCAAGTCCGGCATATAGCTGGGGCTCGGACATGTACAGTGACTGGTGAGGCAAAGTTATCAATATTTGTGGGTCAAGAACGCAGTCTGGGGCTAAGCTTCTGCCTGGGCAGCGGGTGAGTGAGTTTGTTGTGCCAGACCAACCAGGATAGGGTGAGCACAGGCCGGTGTTCCGCTGAGGCGGAAGGGGTCGGTGTGAGGTACAGGGACGATCCTGTGCAGAGCAGCAACCATTTACATTGTTAGTGACCCCAAAAGCAAAAATACCAAACGTAAAAGCGTCTGGTACAGGACGCAGGAACCAGCTGAAAACCAGAGTGTATCAAAACAAACAGGTGGCCACCCTAACCACGAACCAGCACCTCAAAGCGTGGAAAATGAACTCAACGCTTTAGGTTTAGCTCTTACAAAGCGAGACTTTAATGGTCTGGAATGCTCTGTCCGAATGGGCGATGGAAGCAGGTTCAACGGCGACTTGCAAAAGCGAATTGGATAAATACTTGAAGGGGGAAAAAAATTGCAAACAAACCTGGCTGGGCAATCCGACTTCAGTTCGTGACATGTGTTTTGACAGTGGGAAGCCTGCTGTCTATCACAGTCTGCCATGTCTGGCACAGTTCACTATGTCTGACACAATTTGCCAAGGCAACTGCTGCCATGGAAACTGCTGCCAGCCAAGAAAAGCAAAAAGCAGCTTTGAACAGTGTTCTGCTACTCCTAGATTTTCTAGCTGAGAAGTCCCAAGCGGGACTGAGTCATACAGGCTTAGAGGCCTCCGTGTACAATTCCTGCTGATTGCTGTCCGACGACTGCGGTTAGGAATGGTGGAGCGAGCAGATATTGGGTCAAGTGAGGATCAAGCTCAGGAGTGATAACCTCAAATGGCCTGTGGACACTCACTGTCCAGACACTGAGGTGAGGGACAGAGGAGCAGATAGGGTTCTGCACCCATTAAGAGTCAGTGGGGTTGATTTTCACTGACCTTGCCTGGCCTTAAAATGGTCGTGATGGTCTCAAAATGGGGCAGGCTCCATTTTGAAAAGACAGGCGTGCAAAACATACACCTGTTTCAGACCCTCCTTTGATATAGAAACTGGATCCTGTGACATGAATAGGACCCCAGTCATCATGTTCAGTTGGAGCGTGGGCTGTGCTCATTCTGGGCGTTGGAATCAAAGATTCCCTGGCCAAAGGGAAATGTCTGCTTATTTTTTTTTGGGGGTGGGTGGGTGGGCGGCGTGCAGGGGGTGGCCCTCAATGTCGCTGCTACCCAGGAACCCCACCGCCCCCAATTGTGACTCCCCCTCACACATTTCCCCATCTGACAACCCAACTTGCTGACAACCTGTTTGCGAGCTGCACCAAGAGTTTGCCCATTTGGCATTCAAAGGTCACTGGGGTCAGCTATATCGGAACATAGGAGTAGGAGGAGGCCATTCAGCCCCTTGAGATTGTTCTGCCTTTCAGTGGAATCATGGCTGATCTGTGCCTTAGCTCCATCCACCTGCTTTGGATTCATAATATTTTAATATCCTTGACCAGAAAAAAAGAAATCTATTGATCTCAAATGTGAAATGGTTAACTGAGCTCGAGCTACTGCTATTTGTGGGAGAGAGTTCCATACTTCGGCTGCTCTTTGTGCAAAACAGTGTTTCCTAACTTTCTCTCCTGAATGGCCTAACTCTGATTTTGGGCTTATGCGCCCCCCCACCACCGCCCCCCCACCCCCACCACCCCCCCCTGCACCCCCCACCCCCCCCCCCCCCCCCCACCCCTCCCCCCCCGTCCTTCATTCTTTTCATACAAGCAGTAGATATGGAAGAACATGTATAAGAAGTCCCACTGAAAGCTGGAAAGTGATTGGTTTGAAAGGAAATCTCCCTTTTCTGAATGAGGGAAGACAGTTCCCAAACTCGCCACTCCCTTCCCTCATTCACCCCCTTGCCCCTACCCTTCCAGTAATACTTTTTTACAACGTACAGAGTAACTTTGCTCTTAAAACACTGTATGAGATGAAATTGGTGTATCAACCCAGAGGCTTCTTGATGTGTGTGGGCCTTGTGCTTACTCCTGGGATTGACACAGGCAAGCCAGCATGGAAGTCAGAGACCATGTATTCTTTGCTTATGAAGAACAAATAATAAAACATGTACTACCTTTACTCCAATGTCCAATTGCAGCATCTGTGATCAAGGTATGGATTCTGTAGATGTAGCTTTATCTGTATTATATAGAAAGGAAAGTAGATGTTTAGTCTTCCTTTGTCAGGATGTGACGAGTCATAATACAGTTCGCCCTGAATCACTGAAATTAGAGGTCTTGATACTGCCCATTAAAGACGTGCAGAGAACATAGACTCACAAAGACAAGATTCTATTACCTAGGTAATCCCAAGGCATCAAACTACTTAAACAGTGACCTCAGTGATACAACTAGATTGCAGTCTGTAACTCACTCCCGAGTACCTGTTGTTCTACATATAAATTTCCTGACTACCTCCCTTGATTAGATCACAACCTGTAACTCACTCTCGATTATCCATTGCTCTAAACATAGATTTCCCAGATCTCTCGATTACATTGCAGCCTGTACCTCATAGACTCTTACATTAGTTACAGCACAGGAGGAGGTCACCCACACCAACCCACCGCCTCCCAGCACACCACACCCCCCCTCCCCCCCCACCATCCTTTCCCAGGTTCCTGCAACTTTTTTCCATTCAGGTGTTTATCTAATTCCCTTTTGATATCCAAGGTTGAATCTGCCTCCATCACACTCTCACACAGTGCATTCCAGATGCTAACCACTCGCTGAGATTTTCCTCATGTCACTTTTGGCTCTTTTGCCAATCATCTTAAATCTGTGTCCTCTAGTTCTTGATCCATCTGCCAATAGGAACAGCTTCTACCTGTCTACTGTGTTTAAACCTCTATGACTTTGAGCACCTCTATTAACTCTCCTCTCAACCTTCTCTTCACTAAGGAGATCAACCTTAGAAGGTTCTCCAATCTATCTATGTAATTGAAGTCCCTCATCCCCAGAACCATTCTTGTAGATCTTGTCTACACTCTCTCCAATGCCTTCACATCCTTCCTAAAGTGCGGTGCCCATAATTGTACACAAGACTCCAGTTGATGCTGAACCAGTTTTTATAAAGGTTCATCATAACTTCCTTGTTTTTGTACTCTGCGCCTCTATTTGTAAAACCCAGGATCCCATATGACATTTGAACCACTTTCTCAACCTTCCCTGCCACCTTCAATGATTTGTACACTTGTGCGCCCAGATCTACCACATTCCCTTTATTTTATATCGCATTTCCTCACTCTTAAACCAAAATATATCACTTCACACTTCTCTGTATTAAATCTCATCCGCCACATGTCCACTCATTCAACCATCCTGACTGTGTCCTCTTGACCCTCTCACTATCCTCCTCACAGTTCACAACACTTCCAAGTTTTGTGCCATCCGCAAATTTTGAAATTTTGGCCTGCACACTCAATTCTAGGTCACTAATATAAATATCAGGAAAAGCAGTTGTCCTAACACCGACCCTGGGGAACTCACACCTAGGTATATGTTATTCTATATATAAACCAAGTGAATCCCTCGATTAGATTCCAGCCTTTAACTCACTCCCGTATACACTCTAATCCAGGTAGAAACATCATCACCTTCATGAAACTGCCTGCTGAAACACTGATCCATCTCTGATGTTGTCCTTTACCACAATTTGTAACAATCCGATAACATCCCTCTCTCCTGCTTTAGGAGATGCTGCTCTGTGTATAATTCACCATCTTTACCCCATTTCTCTATGTGAAAAGAAAGTGACTATACACAGCAGAGGGACTGAGATTTACTCCCCTCACCTGAGGTCAACTTCTCTTTTCCTCTCCTCCTTCGGCCTGAAGATTTCAACTCAAGCTGATTTCTGACCCCTGACTTGCACCTAACTTGTTGGTGGGAAATGGAGAGGTGGGAGGAGCAAGAACATTCAATGTCCAGACACTTAGGTGAGATACAGAGGAGCAGATAGGATTCTGCACCCATTAGGAGTCAGTAGGGTTGATTTTCGCTGACTTTGCCTGGCCTTAAAAGGGTCGTGAGTTTGTGCAGATGTTTGGTTTTACACCGCACACATTTTTACCCTCTCCTGAAGTGAAAATGAGCGGCCGACCCCAGTCCTCAACATTCACTTCAGGCAGCTTAGGTTTAGATTGGAGTTATGATTGGTGTGGCATCCTTTACCTTCCTCTACCCTGTATGTAAGACTAAAGTGTGTAGGGTGGCATTACGATTCAGACCAATTCTATGCACATCTAATGTGTACACACACACACAAACACAGACACACACACAAGCACACACAGACAGACACACACACACACACACACACACAGACACACACACACACAGACACACACACACAGACACACACACACAGACAGACAGACACACACACACACAGACACACACACACTCCCTGACATAAGTATAAGCCTGGAGGATTGACGCATCCTTAATGCAGGGGCACTGAAGCCAAGCGTATAACCTCTGACCATGCCCTGGCTGTACACTGGTTACTCAGCTTGGATCAAGGATTGAACCTGGGATCCTCTGGTTGCACATCACACCCTCAATTTGAAATACTGACTTGCAAAATAACATGAGATTTCTCCAGGCCCTGTTGCTCCATATCAGAAGCGGAGTATAATTCCTTTAAAAATTAGAGACAAGCCTATATCAAATTAATTAGATGTTGGATAAACAAATAATTCAGTGTGAGCATCGTTAAGACAAAAATGAACACAAACACTGAGCACTGTTATATAGTTCACCATCTCAAAAGCTCATCACACTAAAGGGTCTGCAATATGCTGCACATTTAAAGGCAGAAAGACTTTAATATGGCCTCTTTCTCCAAGTCTGGATGACCCAAAGTTCTCTATAGGTGATTAGGTATTTTTTTGAAGTGTAGTCACTGCTGAAATGTCAGGAAAAATGGTAGTCAATATGTGCACAGCAAGATCCCACAATCAGAAATGTGATCATCAGCAGATTGCCCTGTTTTCCTTTCGTGTCATCTTGGCTGAGGAGATGAATGTTGGCCAGGGCATTCCCACTGCTCTTCTTCGAGTTAGTTCCATGGTATTTTCTACTTCGGGAGGTGAGAAATACCACTGAGCCCCAACTTCATACTGAGCTCTCAACATAGCGAGATATCTCACAAATGGTTGAGACACTGAGCAATACTTGGGCAAAAATGCCATGAAGTTGGGGGGCGGGGGGGGGGGGCCTGCTGGGGGGAGGTGGCTGTGATGATTGAAGTCATGGTTAAACAGGCAATTTTTTAAGGTCATTTTGCAAACTGGAGCCATGTAATGTGTTCATGTAATTTGGGAAGAGGATTCTGGAGTCCGGGGTTGTGCCGAGTGAAGGTTCAGTCACCAGTGGTTCAACTGAGTGGACAAGGTACCAAAGATAAACAGAGCAATGGTGGTACTTGATTAAAGCCCCCCTCTCCCACTCTCTCACTAGGGGTCCAAGTGCATGAATTGCAAAAGGCTACTGTGCAGGTACAGCAAGTAATTAGGGAAGCTAATAGAATGTTATTGTTTATTGCAAGGGGAATTGGATATAAAATTGAATTTAATAGTAGGGAGGCTATCCTTCCATTGTACAGGGCACTGGTGAGACCACATCTGGAGCACTGTGTACAGTATTGGTCTCCTTACTTAAGGAAGGATGTAAATGCATTAGAAGCAGTTCAGAGAAGGCCTACTAGACTAATACCAAGAATGGGTGAGGAAAGGTTGGATAGGATAGGTTTGTATCCGCTGGAGCAAGAGGTGACTTGACTGAAACCTTTAAGATCCTGAGGGGTCTTGACAGGGTCGGTGTGGGAGAATCTAGAACCAGGGTCACTGTTTAGAAATAAGGGGTCAGCCATTTAAGACAGAGTTGAGGAGAATTGTTTTCTCTCAGAGGGGGGTAAACCTTTGGAACACTTCCTCGAAAGGCAGTGGAAGTAGATACTTTGAATTTTTTAAGGCCAAGGTAGATAGATTCTCGATAAACAGGGTTAAAGGTTATTGCGGGTCGGCAGGAGGTTACAGTCAGATCAGCCATGATCTTATTGAACCAATTGGACTACTCCTGCTCCTAATTTGTATGTGCGTATGATCGTACATACATTTGAGCATCATAGAATCTTACTTCGTAGAAGCAAGCCATTTGGCCCATTGCACCTATGCCGACTCTTTGAAATTAGCCTCAATTCCCCTCCCCTACATATATTTTCTACATTGATAATCTCACAAACAGCCTATCCTACCTGCAAATTACATACTTACTTCCTGTCACACACAATTGGTCGCTCTCTTGCCTCTCACACCAGAGACTTGAGTAGATAGTCTAGGCTAACATTCCCAATGCACTATTGAGGGAGAGCTGTACAGCTTGGGATGCTGTCTTTTGTATAAGGCATTAAACTGAGGCTCTGTCTGCCCCTTTAGGTGGGTGTAAAAGTTCCCATGGTGCTATTCACAGAAGAACAGGGGAGTTCTTTGCAGTTAACGTTTCGAGTCCGAAGGACCGTTCAACAGAACTTCGGACTCGAAACGTTAACTGTGTTCCTCTCCGCAGATGCTGCCAGACTTGCTGAGTTTTTCCAGGTATTTTTGCTTTTGTTCTGGATTTCCAGCATCTGCAGTTTTTTGCTTTGATCTTTGTTCTTTGCAGTATATTGGCTGGTATTTATCCCTCAACCACCAAAAAACTGCTTATCTGACCATTATCACATTGCTGTTTGTACTTTACTGTAAATTAACTGTGACATTTCCTACATTACAACAGTGACAACAGTGGTTATAAAGCACTTAGTGACCCTTTGAGATCATGAAAGGCACTATAAATACAAGTCATAGAGTCATAGAGTTTTACCACAGGGAAGAGGCCCTTTGGCCCATCAGTCTTTGTTTCTTGTGTACAAACCTTGCTTCTTTTGCTCATCATGTTTTAGTCATAATTTTGAATAAACTTAAATAAACATCTCTATTAACCTTCAGAATGGAAACTTACTATGTAAACTTGTCATGCTGTAATGATACCCTCCCACCTGTGATGGCCCCACAATGCCTCAATTCTGCATTCTACACCTCCTCAACTGGAACTGGAGGTAAATTTCTTAGTTTCAACCAGTGCTACATCTCCGCCTCTCAAGTTACTGTCAGTTCTGTTATAGAACTATAAATAATAAATATTAGCGAGTCAAAGTATAAAAATAAGGTCAAAATTGATCCCATTGCTCTGCTTTTTCCCCACAGCTCTGAATCTTCTATTGCATCAGAGCGTTACTTATTCTGCCTTAAAATGTGCAAAGGTTACCTTAGCTAATTTCTACGACAAAACATTACATGCTCCAACAACATTCTCCATTAACATGTCACCCTTCGCCAGAGAAGCAAAATAACCATTTTTTTTTTAAAAAAGGAGAAAAAATATCAGTGGTTTAAAGTAGTTTACTCCTGACCTGCGCCTGAACTGACAAGCAGTTTGTAATATGCTAAGCCGAGCCCACACAGCCATTAAACTCTCATTCACTACAGTTTCTGTTCACTTAACAATGAGATATTATGATCTTAAGATCTTGAAAACTAGAGCAAGAACGACAGTGTGACCATTAACCTAACGCACTGTTCATTCCAAGCTTGCAGAAGAACTTTTTTTTTTTGATTCGTTCATTCATGGGGTTAGAGTGTCGCTGGCTGGGCCAGCAATTATTGCCCATCCCTAATTACCTCTTGAGAAGGTGGTGGTGAGCCGGCTTCTCGAACCACTACGGTCCTTGTGGTGTAGGTACACCCACAGTGCTGTTAGAGAGGGGGTTCCTAGGCAGGGACTTACTGTGCATTGCAGCCTTTGAGGGGCACACCCTGGCAGTGGATCAATGCGTCAGGCCACACTGTGTTGAAATAGTAGTGTGTTAACAACACACACTGTTATGAATGCGGAAACATCCAGGAAGTTCTCTGGATTTAAGAGGTACTGCACGAGTTGAGAGGTTCCAGAATTTGCTGGATTTGCACATTAATTGCCAAATCACAGAAAGTTAAATTTGGTCATTAAGTGTGTAAGTACCCTTTTAACGACATGATAATTATAAACATAATGCCAATTAATCTCTCTGCAATGGAAAGGCAAGAGTTTAATGTCTTCTGTCCCATTCCAGCAGTTAGTAACTGGTGGTATAGATTTAAACGTGCACCATATTTATTTTATTTCCCCTTTTTTATTACCTTTCCTTTCTGTCTTATCACTTTCTCTCTCTCTCTCTTACTTCAATCTTTCTTTCCTGCTCTTTATTTTTCTATCTATACCCTAATTTGACTCTAATTCACCTGCCTTTGCCATCATTCCTCTATTTCTTTCTCAATCCTTAAATCCCGCTGGTTAAGGAAATTCACTCTGGTCCCACATTCACTGAGGTACGTCAGCCGCGCTGTGCCATTAACAGCTCACACTTTCAGCAAGCTATACAACAAAATATTTAGAACTGAGGGTGCAGGAAAATGGGCACTATGTATATCAGGTGTTGTGCAGATATAGCTTTGTCTTTATCAGGCAATGCACAGATCAAACAGTGTGTATATCAGGTGGGGATGTGTATACCAGGCAGTGTGTAAAAGGGGTGATGTGTACATTGGACATTGTGCATATTGGATGTGTGCATATCAGACAGTGTGTATATCAATTGATGTGTATACAAGTGGTATGTATATTGGGTCATGTGAAAATCAGGAGTGTGCATATCGGATGATGTGTATATCAGGTAGCGTGCACATCAGATAGCATGTGTATATCAGGCAGTGTGTATACCAGGTAGTGTGTATTGGGTGATATATATACCAGACAGTGTGTACATTAGGCAGTGTATGTACTAGTGCAATGTGTACATTAGATGATGTGTTTATCAGGTACTGTGTACATCAGGCAGTGTGTATATCAGATAATGTGTATATTGGGTGATGTATATATCTTATGGTGTGTGCATCAGGTGGTGTGATTATCAGGAGGCTCATCTGCTACCACTAATTTCCCACCAGTGCCAAAAGTTAAACTGACTTCCGCAATGTATGTCTACTTTATAAAATGTTATCCCACTTTTTAAAGCTACAGTTGAGATTTTGAAGGCTGTAACCTATTCCCATTTGACAGTAAGAGCCAATATTAATTGCGCACAACTGTGAAATGCAGGTTCTAATTTATAACATCCATGATACAGAGTGAAATGGACTGCATCAGAGATACCTACGAATAGAGAGAAAAGCAGGCTTTCTTTCCTCATTCTAATTTGATTTCTTTTTCAAGCCATTTTGAAATCAGACAAAGCCCCTTTAAGGAAAACAGATAGGAAGCTAGGGTGAAAGGCAAAAGAAGGAAAGAAATTGATTTGAGGGACAGAGACCTTTTGTTACCTGCCCTCAAAGGGAGTGTGTTATTATTACTGAATATGTATGAAGTTTAAGGGAAGGTGAGTGACAACAGAGCAAGAGAGAGGGAAGGACAAAGTGGATGAAGTGGGGTAGTAATGGGAACAAATTGGTGGTGGGAAGTGGAATGGTGAGTGCTAAGGTGAAGGGGTAGGGAATATGATGAGACTGGGGTAGGGGGGTTGGTGTGAAGGAAGTATGAGGTAATGGAAGCGAATCATTTTCCTCAAGGCTCCCCAATCCAAATCCTGCCGACAGCCACTGATGGTTCCTTGCTTTCCCTCTGCACTACATTATTACATTCACAACCTCTCACTCCCAAAACAAAAGAAAAAGAGAGAGGGAGAAACCAAAGGAAGAGTCAACAGGAGATGGAGCCAGAGGAGGAGAGGGAACCAACAACACAAAGATGCTAGAGATGCGGAAGAGAAAGATCATAATCTCTGACTAAAAATGTGTAGTAGCATGAGAGATCAACTATAATTGACTTCCTTTTCTGGAAGCACTGACTCTTGCTGAAGTGTGACTCATTGCCGGTAGCTGCCCTTTTGTGCTTCACCCAAGTGACCATGACTCACAGGCAAGTCTAGACAGTGATCGTGGGCAGGCTCTTTGATTGCAAAATCAGCAACAGTTGAGTCTTCTCCCGTCCACATCCCGATACACTCCAACAGTTAGCTGGGTAGCCACAAGAAACACCTGACTGACATCCAGGCCGCCACCTCACGAGCCTGCACTAAGGGCCAATGGTGTATGGCGTGGGGAGAAAAGAGGCCGAGCCCCTTTCTGCTCCACATCGCATCAGATGCTGCCTGTAATCCACCTGGTTACTAGCACTGTGTATAATGCACCGCTCTCACTACCAGACTGCCCGCTCTTCCTATAGCTGTGACAGGTCAGCACCAAAAAGGGAAGAATAAGCAAATCTCGTTTAGGATTTCCTGATTCCTACGTTGCATGCCTCCACCTTCCTTGCCAGTGTTCTGTTCCAACAATTGTTTGCATGCTGCTTGGGCCACCAGAGTGTCTCACTGTAATTCCTTTTCTTTTTTGGATGGTTGTTCTAGAAAACTCTCTCAGTTTTCAAGGTATCGCCAACAGGCCACCAGTGCCAACTTTAGGAGAATGAGAATCACGCAGCACCCGAAACAAAAACAGTGGACTGCTCTCTGACCTTGAATGTGCAAGATTCATGTCGAAATGAGAACAATGTCACCATTACTTCGCAACCATCGCAATTACTGATGCTGCAAACATCGTGGAAACAACCGCTCCACTTTATTAAAAAAAAAACCTTGAACAAGCAACTTAAAAATATACATCCATTGGCAGAAATACTTCAGTTGTCTGAAAAGTAGTTCGTTCTTTTAAAAAGTATATTAAAGAGAAAGAGGTTCTGTACCTGGTCCGTAAACAAAATGCTCTCCCCCATCGCGGAGAATGGAAGAGGAACAGTTCCTAACGTCCTGTGCAAGTGATGGCTGGAACTCACCATTTTAAATTTTCCAAAGGAACAGGAGAAGGAAGGAGGGAGGGGGAAGGGGGAGAATGGGGGGAAGAGGTCAGAGGATGGTGGGGGCGGGGGTGGGGGCGGGGGTGGTGTGGTGTGTGACCATGGTGCTTCCCTGAAGATCCACAGCAATGGTGCCACATCTTTGAGGATCCCAGCAGCAGCACATCCTCCAGCCTCAGGGTTGTAGGGTCAGAAAGGGGGAAGAGTTTAGAACTGAGCCCAGCACCTCCCCACCACAAACCTCCCAAAAAAAAATCTCTTCCACCCTCTCACCAAACCTTTGGAAAAGAAAACTTTAAAAATAAAAACAAAAATGACAAATTCCAGATGGTTTATCCAGCACAGATCCCATCTCGGAGGAAATGTTGGAATCCTTAATGTCCGATCCCAGTTTAGATTCCAGGCACAAGGCATTCTGCAGTTAATATTACACCAATCGTCTCACCTCCCCCTCCGCACCCTGCACACTGCTCTCAGAGGGGGAGTAAAACAGGAGGCGCTTCAAACGGACTGAAACGCCTCTGATTGCTTCAGTTCCAAATTTTTTTCACATGAATTTTTTTTTTCCCCCTCTGGTTAGAGAAGGATTCCACCAGTCTTTGAAAAAGCATGCAACATCAAAGACGAGGGAGGTGAGGGGAGAAGAGGGTGTGGAGACAGCTCGTTCCAGCCTCCCTTGCTATGCGACAAACTTTGGTTTCTTCGGTTTGCCCACGGCCAAGCCCTTTGTTGTGTCCTGTCACAAAGATTTTCGAAACTTACCCCTCCCTCCCCTCCAGGAAAGCCAGTTTTTTTTTGATATAAGAAACAAACCCCCGCCAAAAAAAACTTTTCTCTCATGACCATTGACACAATCAGTTTCAGATTCCTACTTTCTTTCCCCCGACACCGTGCTCCCTCCCCACCACCCAACACCCCCCCCCCACACACACAGCCCCTACAACCCCCACACACCCCCACCGCTCAACTTTTCCTTTTTTTCAGGGGAGAATGAGGAGATAAACAGCAGAATTTCTCAGGCATGAAGAGGACAGCCTCCTGGTGTTCTGCCAAAAAAAAAAGGGAAAAAACGACAGCGAACAGCATAATGGCAAAGTTGTGCTTCCGAACTGAACCGCTCTCCCAGCCTGGGTATGGTCATTGAACTGTCCGCCATTTTGTGTATTGTGCAGATATATGCTGCATGCGTGCCGATCTCCATAGCTAACGCTATCTCTTCCTCTCCCTATGGCTTTCATTTTCCCTCGTTCTTTCTCTCTTCCCGTGCCTGTCACACTTCCTCCTCTCACTTTCTACGATCTATCGCTTTCATGCCCCTTTGTTTCACTCATTCTCTATCCTCACTTGCTCTCTGTTGCCGCATCCCTAGCCATTCATCTTTCTCTCTCTCTCTCTCTCTCTCTCTTGCTCTCTCTGCCTCGCATTTTGTTTTTAACTGCTTCTTTCTCTCCTTTCTTACTTTCCATCTTTTCTCTAGTAGCTTCTCCTTTCTCTCTGACTGTGCCTTTTTCTGTGGTTCTGTTTGCTGTTTTCTTCACCTGCCTTATACTTGTGAGCACCTCTGTTTCTCTGCGTCGCTACCTCTGCTTCTCTCAGACCCTACCTAACTCTCTGTCTATCCGTCCTAGTACATCCTGTGTTTCTCTCCCTCGGAATTGTGTCCGTGAGTCTCTCTTTCTAACTGCTTCCCATCTGATTGGCTCTCTGTCGCAATCTCACCTCGTCTCTGCTTCTTTGTGCCTCTGTTTGTATCGCACTCCCTACATCTGTTTCTGTCACATTCTCTCCTGTTTCTCTGTCTCCAGCCTCTCTCTTTGGCAAACCTACTCAGATAAAAAGTCCCTTGTCCTTAACACAAGCTAGAGAGATAGTTCCCATAAATCAATGTCTCTGAACCTTACAAAAAAAAACAAAGAATGAATCCTTGCCACACAAGATCGACTAGTTTGCATCCTGACAGCAGCCGACAACTTATAGAATTAGGCAAAATGCATCACCTTTGGGAGGTTGGTGCCATGGCAACATCTGCTTGGCACACTGCCCGGTGCTCTTCACTATTAGACTGACGGTTTTAACTGGTTGAATTCCAGAAGTCCCCCCCTGTTCCTGACGTTGGGCCAAGCTTTTGTACCTTTGAGCAGTGCTGCCCATTGAACCGAGGTGGCACCGCCTCTGTTAACCGCCTCTGCAAAGGGTTGTCTATCTGACACATGCACCATCTCTTTGGCTGGGTGGATGGGGTCGGTTGCGGGAGGAGGTGGGTGTGGGAGAGCAGGGGGTTTGGTGGACAGCTTTTCTCCATCCCAGACCACAAGAACACCCTTGGTCCGCCAACTACCCCCACCCAAAGTGAGGAGCTCAGATCCATGCAACCAATCCTTGATCTCCATATTTATTTTTTGGTTAAAAAAAATTTATTTGCTAATGCAAAAAGGGGAGACTGAATAGAGGTGTCCTAAATTATATAGGGTTAAATCATAAAGAATAAATAAGGTGAGACTGTTTCCACTGGCAGATTTAATAGTCAATTTCATAAGGAAATTTGGTAAATAATTGAAAAGGAAAAATTTGCAGGGCTAAGTATGGGGAAAGAGCAGGAGATGTCTGGGACTAATTGGACAGCTCTTTCAAAGAGCCAGCACAGATGTGATAGCCCAAATGGCCTCCTTCTGTATTGTAAAATTCTACGATTCTATGAATAGCACTTGAGGGACAGCCTCCCTGTTTTGATGTGCAGTCAGTGTAAAACCTGGCTTATCACTACCAAGTTATACAGCTTTTTGTTCTTTATACCGTTCTTCCTGGCAAACAGGGTGAGTGACCACCAGGTCCGGCATCCAGCTGGCTGGGTCAGGAGTGACTGCCTGCACAGAAAAGGGCCTGGTTCTCCAAGGCTGGACTTTTGTAAAAACAATGCATGATTCTTTCCATCATAAGGTCAGGAGTGGGGATGTCCACTGATGATTGCATAATGTTCAGCACCATTCAGTTCATGTTCAAATGCAGCAAGACCTGGACAATATCCAGGCTTGGGCTGACAAGTGACAAGTAACATTTGTGCCACACAAGTGCCAGGTAATGACCATCATCAACAAGAGAGAATCTAACCATCGCCCCTTGACATTCAATGGCATTACCATCGATGAATCCCCCACTATCAATATCCTGGGGGTCACCACTGACCAGAAACTGAACTGGACTAGTCATATAAATACTGTGGCTACAAGAGCAGGTCAGAGGCTGGGAATCCTGCGACGAGTAACTCGTCTCCTGACTCCCCAATATCTGTCCACCATCTACAAGGAACAAGTCAGGAGTGTGATGGAATACTCCCCCCTTGCCTGGATGAGTGCAGCTCCCACAACATTCAAGAAGCATGACAACGTCCAGGACAAAACAGCCTGCTTGACTGGCACCACACACCTAAACATTCACTCCCTCCATCACCGATGCACGGTAGCAGCAGCGTTTACTATCTGCAAGATGCACTGCAGGAATTCACCAAGACTCCGTAGACAGCATCTTCCAAACCCATGACCACTACCAAACAGAAGGACAAGGGCAACAAATAGATGTGAATAACACCACCTGGAAACTTCCCTCCAAGTCACTCATCATCCTGACTTGGAAATATATCGCTGTTCCTTCACTGTCCTGGAGCTTCCTTCTTAACGGCACTGTGGGTGTACCTACATCACAGGGACTGCAGTGGTTCAAGAAGGTGGCTCATCCCCTGAATGAATAAAAAAAGCAACCACATGTGCATGTGCAAACATGGTCTACTCAAAAGATGTCAGAACGTGCAGTTATAGAGCGCCATTCACAGCCTCTGGACATCCCAAATGCTTATAAGCAATTTTTTGAAGCATATCATCACTGGTGTAATGTAGCAAATAATGCAGCCAATTTGCATACAGCAAGATCCCACAAATAGCCATTATGACCAGATAATCTGATGACCTTAATGGTTAGTTGAGGGATAAATATTGGCCAGAACACTGGGAGAACTCCCATGCTCTTCATTCATGTAGTGCCATGGGATTTTTACATTCATCTGAGAGGATAGATAGGACACAAATAATCTATCCAGAAAACTGTACCTCCAATAGTGTAGCATTCCCTTAGCATTACACAGGAGCATCACATGTCTGTAAGCTCCTAGGATGGGCCATGAGCTCTCAATCTTTTGAGTCAGAGTTAAGCAGGCTTCCACTGGACTAAGCCTGGCACAAAAATAAGCAGATCAATTTGTGCATATGTCACTGCCATTCCCCCCTACCATCAGATTTTGTACTTTGTTTTAGTCAGTGTCTGACTGATGTTTGAAACCCATTAATAGGCTTAAACTCCTCAAAGCCAAAACTACTGACTACACTATAGAGGAAGAAGGAGCATTCCCACACACTCTCTCTCTCTCTCTCTTATTGGGAACCAGTTGTGAGTCCTAATTTGGCTCAGCTGGTAGCGTTCTCACCTCTGAATCATATAATTGTCTTAGATAAAGCTCTGATTGCTGGAGTGCATCATGGGGGCTGAGTTCAAATCTCACAATGGCAAACTACGAAACAATGTAACTTCATCTGAAAAACAGATGGAAACGGGTTTGTACTCGAAAGAGTTACATTGACTGAGCAACTTTCGGCTTGGCCTAAATAGCCAAGTGGTTATGGTACTGGGTTTGTAACCCCAAGATCAAGAGTTTAAATCTCACAATGGCAAACTACGAAACAATGTAACTTCATCTGAAAAACAGATGGGGGCTGACAGTTCAGTGCAGGGCTGAGGGGAGTACTGCACTGACAGGAATTCCTCATTTTCAGGCAAGATTTTAAAAGCCATGGGCTCAAGTGAATGTGTAGCGTCCAATGGCACTAACTGAAGAGGGATGGGCAGAATTCTCCCTGCCTTCAGCAAACCATCAAAACCAGATTGGCCGGTCATTCATTCAGTCAGGGCTTTTGCTGGACATTGATTTATTACAACAATGAATGCATTTCAAGGACAGGGCTCATTTGGCCCATTAGCCTCTGATACGGAAGATTGTAGGGCCAAGCCCCACTCAAGGACTTGAATGCAAAATCTAGGCCGACACTTCCAGTGCCGTACTGAAGGAGGCTGCTCTGCCAGAGTGCTGCCTTTTGGATGAGAAATTGAACCAAGGGCCTGGCTTCCTTCTCCAGCTGCTGTAAAACATCCTGTTGCATTATTTTGCAGGGGAATTTTCCCTGGGCCAGGATTTTGCCCTTGGCGTGCGGGCTCAGTGGGGGCGGTAGTGACGCCAACTGCTGCCCGCAATCGGGCCTGGAAAGCCAACTAAGACCCGCCCAGTGTAAAACGCGAGCGTCATCTCGTAGAGCTGCCTATGCGGGAGGGGGAGGAGTGCGAGCGGGGTGAGCGTGTCCTGCCTAATCTCCCTGAGGCAGAGAGCTGCCTCAAGGAGATGAAACTGATTTGAAAAAGAAAATTAAAGATTCGATAGATGTTATAAAACATGCTCCCCTCACATGTGGCTCTTTCACAGCAGCAGGGACATGTTATTTATGCAAAGTTAAAGTCTTTATTTAATTTTCATTCTCTTTTGGAAACCTCATCCCGCCCGTGGATGAGGTTTCCAAAAAAGTGCAAAGGCCGCTTGGTCTCTTCGCCTGCCCCGCCAATCGTAAGATTGGAAGGGCAGCGAAAAATGTACTTCAATTACCTTTTGAATGGCCTTAAACAGGCCTTTTTGTTGTTAGCGGGTGCGCTGCTGACCCTGGTGCCCGCCCGCCGAACGAAATATCGCCTGGACACTCGCCCGATGTCACGGCGTGTCATTTTACGCTCGACCGGGTTGGGCGCGCGTCCGCCCATCGAGCTCAATGTTCTGCCCCTGGTGTCCTGGCCAGAACTCATCCCTCAGCCCAATGAAAACAGATTGTCTGGTCATTGTCATCGTGCTGTTTGTGGGGAGCTTTTGGCGTGCACATTGTCTGGCTGCCTCTCCTCCATAGGAACAGTGGGAAGTGCTTTGAGATGGCCGAAAGTTATGAAAGGCGCTGAGTAAATGTTAGGATTTTAATTTTTATAATTCTCAGCTTGTTTTCAATTCCCTCCATGACCTCACTGCTCCCTGTTCTGTAATCGCCTCCAGCCTCCTAACACCCTTTGAGATATCTGCATTCAGCCAATTCTGGCCCCTTGTGCAAATCCCAATTTTCGTCACTCTACCTCTGGCAGCCATGACTTCAGTGCTAATTAGACTCGAACAAGAGGCAGCATTCTGGTGTGGGATCCATGCCAACTGCAAACAGGATTGAGATGGTCTCAAAATCATTTCACGCAGACACCTTCCAGACAACAGAGTGAAGAACCTGTCACAGAGCTGAAAGGTTAGAGTTTGGGTGACAAATATCTATATATTTAAGAGGGTATTTAGTTCGCTGGCAAGCACTCTGGGATGTTTTAAGGTCATGAAAGGCACTATAGAAATGCAAATTCTTTAATGCCATAATGTTTATGTTTAGCTTGGTAAGAAACAGGTTCAAGTACCTCAAAACAAGTGCAGGGTCTTATGAGGAGATGGTGACATAATGGTGATATCACTGAATGAGTTATCAAGAGATCCAGACTAATTCTCTGGGCTCATGGGTTCAAATCCCACCAGGGTTGCTAGTGGAATTTAAATTCAATTAACAATCTGGAATTGAAAATGTATCTCAGTAATGTGACCATGAAACTATCATTGATTGTTGTAAAGACCTGTCTGGTTCACTAATGTCCTTTAGGGAAGGAAATCTGCCATCTTTACCTGGTCTGATTTCCATGTAACTCCAGACCCACAGCTATATGGTTGACTCTTAACTGAAATGCTCAGTTTGGAAGATTTTTTTCAGCCTTTGATGAACTTTTGAATCTTGAGCCGATCTCCCTGAGGCAGCACTTTGCCTCAGGGAGATCTGTGCGCTCTTTCGTGCGCATGCAGAGAATCCTGTTCTCCACCACCCCCCCCCCCCCCCCCCCCCCCCCCCGGCCTGCTTGATTGGTTAAGCCTGGTTAAGCACAGAGCTTCCAGATGGACGTCATGCTGGGCGGGCCTTAATTGGCCTGCCCACACAAAATGACGGTGCACCCCCCCCCCCCCCCGACCGGGGGCATTGATCGGGAACCCGCTCGCTCGCGCCTGCTCCCACACCTCCCCCACGACAGTGGGGAGGGGGATGATGTTGCCCATGGAGTAGACATTTTAAAGCACTGTGAATAAAATTCTGTTACATACATAGAAATTAGCGTCGTTTCTGAATTGATCCGAGATACAAAATATCTGACACTGTCTTTCAGATGCAATGTTCAACCAAAGACCTGCCTGCCTGTTTGGCTGGATGAAAAGATCCCATGGCACTACTTTGGAGAAGAGTAGAGGAGTTACCCCTGGTGTCCTGGCCAATTTTAACTCCCAATTAACATCACAAAAATATTATTTGGTCATTATCACAGTGCTATTTATGGGAGTTTGTTGTGTACACACTGGCTGTTGCGTTTCTTACATTAAAATAGTGACTACACTTCAACAACTACTTAATTGGCTATAAAACACTTTGAGACATCTGACAGTCATGCTATATAAATGCAAGCCTTTCTTTATTTTAATCCTACTCACAATCTTGGGCCCTGTCAGTCGGTGGCACAGTACACAGCCACATTTCCCACTGACCCTCTGGGGCAGCTTATTGCTGACCAACAGCAGCAACAACAACAACAACAACTTTTATTCATGTAGCACTTTTAACATAGCAAAATGTAGCAAATCTGAAGGTACTTCACAAATATTGATCATCAAAACAAAACTGGCTCCGAGCCACTTAAGAAGATGTTAGGATTTGTGACCAGAGGCTTAGCGAAAGAGATGGTTTTTAAGGAGAGTCTTAAATGAGGAGTGAGAGGTGGTGAGGTTCAGAGAGGGAATTCCAGAGCCTAAAGCCCAGGCAGCTGAAGACACAGCCACCAACGGAGCGATGAAGTTAGGGGATACGCAAGAGACAGGAATTGGAGGGGCACAGAGATATTGCAGAAAGCCAAACAACTTGTTGATCTGATTTGGCTGAGGGATAGGATAATGGGAGAGTTCTGAATTTTTCTTCACATAGTGTCCTGGGGTGTTTTTTTTTCAACATCCACCTGAATGTGCGCACGGGCCTTGATTTAACATCTCATTTGAGAAGCAGCAACTCCCACGATACAACCTTGAGCTTTAAACTTAGATTACGTGCCAAAGGCCCTGGAACGGTTCAGGGACAAGAGTGGTACCAACTGTGTCGAACCGATAGGGCTGAACCTTCCGGTCGGCGTGGGGGAGCGGGCCCGACAAGCTGAGCTCCCACCAGAATGTCAACGGCCTATTATGGCCATTAAGAAAGTAATTAAAATAGTTCAGAATGCTGCCCGTTCAACCTTAAGGTGGGGGGGGTGGGGGGTGCAAACGAAAAGCCCAGGCGGCCTCCATGATTTTCAGGAAACCTCATCCACAGGCAGAATGAGGTTTCCTGACACTTCTATAAAATAAACACATAAATTTTCCCACCTTTACAAACATGCCCCACCTCATGCGACACAGTCCCATGAGTTGGGACACGTTTGAATGAATTTTTAAATCTATTCTTTATTAATTCTCATGACCATTCAATCTCCCTGAGGCAGCTCCGTGCCTCAGGGAGACTGAAGCATTCTTTTGTGAGCAGGCGTGAAAGAGCGCAAGCCCCCAACTCTCCCTCCTCCCCCTGCCCACACAGGCAGCACCGAGCCCTACCGGCCTGGCCGGGCCTTAATTGGCCCACTTGAGTAAAATGGCGGCGCGGAGCCGATAGCGGGTGGCGACTGGATCCCCGCCGACCGTCCGCCCGCTCCCACCCAACCCAGCCTGCCCACCATGGGAAAAATCCAGGCCAGAGTTCAGCAATAAAACTACCCCGTGAACCGTCGGGTGCGGGGAGGTTTTGGGAGGGAGGGGTAGGGGGTGGTGGGTTTTGAGAAGCCAACCTCCATGCCAACTTTGCAAACAATCTTAAAACCATTTGGCAACCAGATTTACTAACAGAGAGTACCGACACACATCAATGGTCCATGATTTCTTTACAAGAAGAATTGTCACTTTTATTGAAGTTGACAGGCCAGATTGGGAGAAATCATTTCTGGTGCGGGGTGTCCAGAAGAAAGGGGTTTAACCTTAAAATTACAGCTAGGTCATTCGGAGGGGGTGGTGAGGCCAGGAAACAATTCTTCACATAAAGGTTAGTGGAAATCTGGAACCCTCTCCTCCAGGAAGCTGTTGAGAGTGGGGATCAATTAAAAATGTCAAAACTCAAGTTGATCGATTTTTGTCAGGCAAAGGGTATGATGGAACAAGGGTGGGCAAAGAGAGTTAAGATTCAGATCAACCACGATCTAACTGAATGGCTCTGAACAGGGGGCGAATGGCCTCCTCCTTTTCCTATGTCACAATCTTCCACTGCACAAGTGATGGAATATCAGGTATACCCTGTAGCTTAAGCTTGTGTCACATTGTACTTTTCAATGTGACCATAAGTCTATGGATTATAGACTTAGTGTAGACTGTATACCATGGCCGTTTTTGAGTGTTGGCTTTTTTTTAAGCAGCCACCTAGTTTCTGGTACGCCATCATTATTTTACAATGTGCATTTATTTTCTTCAGGTTGTCAAGGATCTTAACTTTGTCAGGTATGAGGCGCAAAACCCAAGCAGCTCTGAGTAAAGTCCAGGCCCAGGTTTTTGTGGCATTAGCTACTTCTCAGGGCTCCTTCCCCACAAGAGCTTTATCTTTCCTGCACTGATGTGAGTAATAATATATCGGATCCGAGCAGGGAACTCTTGCTGATGGTCAGGAGCACTGCTATCTGACAGAGGTCAGTGGTGTTTTCTGTGCTGATGGATGGGTTTAATTAGAAATATAAAGTTAGGTAGGCCCGAGAGGCAGCTTGCTGTATTTAAAATGAGGAAATAAGATCTGCATTCTGTGACCCTCTGCACTCTCCCCCCAACATACACAGAAGTTGTCAGACCAAAAAATATAAGACCCAAGGTTCATCAGGTTTGCTTTATGTAATGCTGCTAGTCACATGACATAATGATAATGGAGTTGTTGAAAAATCATAGCAGTCAATCTCAGTTACCAATGGTGGAGCAATGAAATTTAGGATTGCACAAAAGGCCAGGATTGATAGGAATTGCAGAGAGCTTAGCTGGTTGTAGGAGGCACCAGAGATAGGGAGATCTTGGAGGAATCTGAAAACAAGGATGAGGACTTGGCTAGAGTTCCTATCCCAATCCCATAGGAATGAATGCCTGACGGTGGCACCAGATACAAGAGCTGAAAAAATGGACAGATTTCACAGGAACATAGTAATTGCTAGATAAAAAAAAGGTCAATTTAATTCACCTACTACCATCCTGCCAATCATATGGTACAATGATAATGGATTCATTGACTAACCATAGTAATTAATCTCTATCACTTGGTCTGCACCAGACATGGACCTAGGCCAAGGAAAACCAATGGTTGTGCTGAGCTTCAGGAACTGCAGTTTTCAATTGTTCTGTGTTTGATTGTGTGAGTCTGTTTATTATTGATGCTCACTGTGCTTGATTGGTTAAGCCTGGGTGTGGACTCAGAGAAAAAAGTAAACAAACTGTAGAAGTTGTTGAAAGCTACAGCTGTAAGAATAGAGCAGACTTTTTTTTTAAAACATTGTGAATAAAACCTGTTACACAGATAGAAGCTATTGTCATCTCTGCATAGCTCTAAACTATAAATTACACAAAACAAACAATAGGTCCAAAGTTACTTGTTCCTCCTTAATCTGTTACATTTACCATGTCATGTCTCAAATTACTTACATGCTCCATCCCAAAATATTATTTTCTGAAAGAAATCTAATAATTTATTTTTGAATGAATTGATACTCATGGCTCTACTGTTTCTCCAGGGAGCTCATTCTATAGATTGACCATTTGCTCACAGAAATAATGTTTCCACAGATTAGTTCTGAAATTTGCCCTGCTTCAAGCGCAGGTCATATTCTCTCCGTCTAATGTTCCATATAAGACAAAATAGCTTTTCATGGTCTATATTATCTAATGCCTTTAGGGTCCTAAAAACAGCAATTCTATCACCTCTCGACCTTCTCTTTTCCAGCGAGGAGATAGAAAAAACTCCTGAAGTTTGGCCCTGATGATTGATTCTGTTATTTCACCCAGTACTGAGGCAAGGCTAATGGACTCTATGGTGGACTCTATTAACCTGATTTTCTTTCTGTGCATGTGGGTACTACATTAGCTCCCCAAGCCTCTTTGCTTCTCCATCTCTCTCTTCTCCTTTAGCCAAGGTTATATCCACCTGTTCCAATGGACGGGATTGACCAGCCCTGCCCAGTGATGGGCAGTTGCTGGCTGGGTGGGAAAATTTGGACAGCAGCCAAGTTTTCCTGTCCCACCCGCAACAATGCCCGCTGCTGGCAGGGTAAGGAAATCCTGGCCAATGTCATATGGGATTCATTTCCCACAGTGTGCCTTTGAAAGTAATTCTATTTATCCTCCACTGCAAATATCAGTAAATCAGTTCTCCCAGCCAACCTAGAGTTGCCAACTCTAGTGAGCATGTTTCTGGAGGTTCCACTACTCACACCTCCCAACACCGGTTACCTAAAACGTCCACCCTCACAGTTTAATGCCTGCATTCCCCCATCAACTGAAAGACAAACAGACAGTTGATTGGATTAATTTTGACCTGTGTCTAACCAGTGTTTTTTTTTTTCCAAATCAACAACAGTTTTATAAACTATGAATAAAAGAAAGACACATTTTGGATGCCCAACTTTCTCCTGGAATAATTGTAGCAGTGTCCTGAAAATTACAGTCCCGGAGCACTGGCAACCCTAAGTTTATTGTAAAAGTTTTGTCCTGTGGCTTCTCAAAATATATTTTTTTTATCAGGATCCATTAAGCTAAAAGCTCCATTAAATAATAAAAAGAAATAAGAGAATGAGAGAAAGGGAGCCATTTTGGAGCGATAGATGCTAAGATAGCCTATGTTGGTAGCTAAGCAACGAAACCACACAATGAAAGAAAAGGAGATTACGGATTCCATCTCAGTGGAGTCATTTATATCAGTTTCTCCACCAGTTATATTGAATTCAGTATATGTATGGACAGATGTATAAAGTTAGGGCTTTTTGGATTGGAGGGAGATACACAGTGAAGTTCCCCAGGGATCAACGCTTGGACCACTACTTTTCTTGGTATATATTAATGATCCAGACTTGGGTGTACAGGGTACGACTTTAAAATTTGCCTATGACACAAAACTTGCAAGTATTGTGAACTGAAAAGAGGGTAGTAATAGACTTCAAGAGGACATAGACAGGCTAGTGGAATGGAAGTATACGTAACAGATGAAATTTAATGCAGAAAAGTGTGAACTGATATATTTTGGCGGGAAAAATATGAGGACAGACAATCTAAAATAAAAAGCACAATTCTAAAGGGGATGTAGCGGCATAGAGACCTGAGGGATTACAATGTATAATTGCTGAAGGCGGTAGGGCAGGTTGAGAAAGTGGCTAAAAAGGCAGATGGCATCCTGGGCTTTATAAATAGATGCATGGGGCTGGATTTAATGTTCCCCCCACTGATGGGCTTGAAGGTGAGCGGGCTTATTAAATGCAGCTAAAAGCTACACCCACCCCAGCAGTGGCATTGGGCCAATTGAGGCCATAAAGTGGACAATTAATTCCCACTTAAGGGCCTCATTCTGCCATTCCTCTTCCCAGGGTCTCTCCCTGGCAAGACCACCAAATACCTACCCAAATTGATCCTGCGCAGCAAGCCTTAGTCCCAAGGAGATGGAGAGTTGCCGGTCTCTGATTGGCTGGAAGACCTCTGAGGCAGAAATTCCTGATCCAGAAGGGCTGACATCCCGCCTCCAGCTTATTAAGGGCCAATTATAAATGACTGCGGGGCAGCCAGAGTCCTCCTTGGGGGCTTCTTCCCCAACCTTTTAGCCATTGTGGGGGGTGAGGGTGGGGGGGGGGGGGCGGTGAAACCTGCGCCTCATATAATTCAGCCCAGTACAGAAACAAAGAAGCTCAAATGAACCTTTATAAAATGTTGGCTCAGCCTCAAGTGGAGCATTGTGTCCAATTCTGGGCATTGACCCTTACGAAGGATGTAAAGGCTTTAGAGAGGGTCGAGAGAAGATTTACCAGAATATTTCCAGAGATGAGGGACTTCAATTACGTGGATAGATTGGATAAACCAGGGTTGTTCTTCTTAAGGAAAGATTGAGTGGAGATTTGATAGGGGTGTTCAAAATCATAAGGGGTCTAGACAGAATAGGTAGGGAGAAACTGTTTCCATTGGCAGAAGAGCTGAGAACCAGAATATAAGGTGAATGGCAAAAGAATCAATGGCTTCATGGGATGTTTTACATACAGAGTGGTTAGCATTTGGAATGCACTGCCTGAGAGGGTGGTGGAGGCAAATATAATCATGGCTTTCAAAAAGGGAGATGGACGTGCACCTGAAGAGAAAATTTGCAGGGCTGCGGGTAAAGGGAGGGAGAGTGAGACTCGTTGCTTTGCTTTTGTAGAGAGCCGACACAGACATAAGGGGCCAAATGGCCTCCTTCTGTGATATGACCATTCTACGATTCTACGAAATCATGTGCTCTGCACACCCTCAGCCTTTCAGGTTAGACAATGGGATGACAAGGAGACGGAACTTGGAAAAAACTAAGTACCTTTTATTGCAAGTAATGGCCATTGTCCCTGGGCCTAGAGACCATGTGACTGCTGGTTTTGCACAGCAGCCAAAAGGTTACTTATGCTGTTACCGTTACTGCAGTTGCTTTCAGGTCTGCACCACTGGTTAAATTTTCACTCCTGTCTTTTTAAAGGTAGATGCCATGTCTGACTTGCAGAGTATTTATTTTTAGTATTTTTTGCTGTTTTTGAATCCAAACTGTCACTAATTTTTCTTCTCAACTTTATGTTCAATTAATGAGATTTCCCTTTCATACATCTGAGGCCGAACCTTAATAAAATGCCAGATGTTCATTAGTTGATGTAAGTGTATCTGGAGGTTAATATGCTTCTTACCAGTTGATATAAGTATCTTATGAGCTAAAAAATGGGGTTGGCAAAGCTGACCCTGCTATTAAATTACTGGCATGAGGTGATGTAAGGATAAAGTACAATTAAGTTTACTGAGCAGGGTTTAACAACACGTCAATCTCTAAATTTTTTTATGAGTGAAAATCAATTCATTCCCTTCCCATTCACTCCCATTGCACAGAATTCCAAACGATTGAGCCCCATTCCTCACAAGCCCCATCACCCTTAAGAACATAAGAAACACATAAGAAACAGAGGCTGGTCATTTGGACCCTTGAGCCTGCTCCGCCAGTCAACAAGATCATGGCTGATCTTCTATCTCAACTCCAGCTTCCTGCATATCCCAGTTAACCCTTGATTCCCTGAGTATCCTAAAATCTATCAACCTCTGCAATGAATATACTGAATGGCCGAGTATCCACAGCACTCCAGGGATGGAGAATCCCAAAGATTCACCACCCTTTGAGTGAAGAAGTTGCTCCTCGTCCCAGTCCTAAATGGTCAACCCTTTATTCCGAGACTGCGTCACCCATGTTCTATATTTCTCAGCCAGGGGAAACATTCTTGCAGCATCTACCCTGTCAACCCCCTTAAGAATTTTATGAGCAGACTTGAGCGGGAGTCTTCCTGACTCGCGGACTTTTAAAGATGGTGGGCGAGACATGGAGGTCCGGCCCCCGTTTCAGAGGGTCTTATTTTTGCCAGTAGGGTAAATGGGCCGTGTCATGGCTCACACACGCAGGAAATTCAAACTCAGCAGGGCCGTTTGAACTCAGTGAGTTAAATAGACTCCATTTTCACTGTAGCAAGGTCCTTAACCTGCAGTGTGGGAGCTACAAGTTTATGAAGCAGCCATAAATTACCTTGAAGGGTGGAGATGGTCTGTAGAACTGTCAAGCTGTGAAGTTATTTAAATCCCTAGCCCTTTAAAAATAAAAAAAACATTGCCTGCGTCAATGAGAGTTAAGAAAATCTGTTTTAACAGTTACAATAGCTGTTTGTTGACATTACTCTAAGGGCTATCAATATGCCATTAGTAATGTTTGGCTGCTTTCCACAACCTACAATTACCACAGAAGGGGGCTTGTAAATTCAGTTTGATTCACAACCCAAAGAGGTTGTTAAAGGATTAGCTGTCTTCGGTGTGGGGTTATGATTTGTTTTTATTCAGGATTAAGTACTTGAGGGGCTTTTAAAGTTTTGAGTGGGCTTTCATGAATGGGAGTGTTTCTTTACCATAGTAAAGGCTGTAATAGATATTTAGGTCTTTATTTTATTTAATCTCAACAAGCCCATGGTGGATACTGGATGAGTTGGCACGGAGAATGTAAGGGCAAAAGGGGTGGTTGGGGGGTGTAGGTTGGTATTAAGTGGTGGGGGGGTGTAGGTTAGTTTTAAGTTGGCATGGGCTATAAGAGGTCATGGAGGTGGCTGGGGCATGGGTTGGCATTAAGTTGGCATGGGGGCTAAAAAGGGCCATGGGGTGTGGTTGGGGGCATGAGTTGGCATGTGAGGCACAGGGAGTGGGTGGGCGATGAGTGGGTTTGAGGGCTATAGGGCCTAATGTTTAACAAAACAATTGAGACAAACTCCCAGAAAACCAAGACAAACCTTTTTTACAGCCTGCCTCAGCACTTTGATTTGTATCTGGGGGTGGTGGGCCCGACTCCATCACATACCCACACCTGCACCCCACTGAACAAAAATTGGGTCTGATGGAGCACTTCTTGCTGAAGAGAGTGTAGCAAGCTGGGAAAATTTCCAACTTGCACTATTTGCCTCGGAAGCAAAAATCCAGACCTATATGCTTCACTTAATCATCTCTGATTCCAATAAATTCCAGGGAATCTAGGCTTGGTCTGCTCAAACTCACCTCGTAGGACAATCACCCTCATAACAGGAACCAGTCTAATGAACCTGGCTTGCACTTCCTCTGGGGCAAGCATATTCTTCCTTGGGTAAGGAAACCAAAATTGCACACAGTACTTTAGTGTGGCCTTACTATTGTATTGCTCCTATTAAATGCATCTCTAATTTCCTGATTTATACTCTGCCCTATACTATAGTGGCCTATAAACAAATATCACCAACACTGCACCCTGCCATTTCTTAGCTCCATCCAAATCAATCCTACTTGATTTTCTGAGCTAAGACCATTTCTTCCTATTGTCTTTATGGCCGCCTTTGTTATCAGGTTACCCTTCCTCCTTTTCCCTTTTGAATATCTCTTCTAAAAATCAAGTATCCTGGAATATTTAGCTTCCAACCTTGATCACTTTGCAACCACTTCTACTTTATGTACAGACTCCCATTGTATAGAATTCTAATGAATCAATCCTTTTTCCCATTCACTCCAACTGTACACAATTCCAATGATCCACTCTAACTGTATACAATTCCAATTCCATCATATACACTTTTAATGGATTAAACCCCTTCCCATTCACTCCCATTCCATACAATTCCAAAGGATCAACTACTTTCCCATTTATTCCCATTGTATACAATTCCAATGGATCAAACCCCATTTCTACTCAATTCCATTCTATAAAGTTCTAATGGATCAACTCCCTTCCCATTCACTCCACTGTATAGGGCTTCAATGGATCAAATGCCTTTCCATCCACTCCACTGTATAAAATCCAAACTGATAAAACCTCTTTCCCATTCACTCATTCTTTCTGCAATGCCAATAGTCTGAACACACTTCACAATCACACCAATTGTATAAAATTCTAGTAAATCTAGCCATTTTCCATTAACTCCTATTGTATAGGATTCCAATAGGACCGTTCCGATATCATTCACAGCCACCACATAAAATTCACGCAGATTAAATCACTTCACATTCACTGTTGTTGTATAGTATTCCAATGGACCAAATCCCTTTCCATTCACTGCCAGAACAATAGCCCCAATTCAAGTATTACTTTCCGTCATGGCTTGTGAGCCTGGACGGGTTGAATTTTAATAAGAGCTCTCTTACAAATCAGAATTTAGAGGTAGTTATTAGAAACTGAGGCTCATGAGTTACTTCGTTGGAGTACTGACTGGGAGGAAAGCTAAGTATAATAATCCTTTTCAGCGGAGTTTGAAAAACAATTCTAATTGGTGCATTATCAGATTATTAGACTACACCCAATCATTATTGACCTGATTGAACTTGTTTCCAAATGAAAGTTAATCCACTGCGTGCTTCATTTGTGGCTTTTGTTCTTGACATGGGCAGGCTACACCGGAATATAAAACTAGCATGGAGCACAATTTGCAGACACTTACCTATATTATACTAGGGACAGCAGAGGAACCAATGTTAATTCTTCCCTGCCAACAATTTTCAATCATTTGAACCTGTCTTTCAGTTGCAATCATTCTCCTCCCTATGGAGAATGCTCCTCTGGATTGTTCTCCCTGGCTTCTCTTAAACTGAGATTGCCCCTTGATATGCATCCAACCCCCTCCCCACTATGTTGAAATCAAGGCTGATTGCACTGTATCCTGCTCTGACTCATTCTGGGCAGCACTTCAAAGTGAGAGACTCCTTCCCTCTCTCTGTCTTTCCATCATCTCGAAATCAGAAAAAAATTTGGAACTCGAGCTTGACATCACCTCACCACAACTTCCTCTCTTGCCTCATCTTCTCTCCTGGTGTTCTCTTGGTGACCTCTTCAACTATTTGCCTTGGCCCTTCGTCAATGTTTCTTAATATCGTATGAAAAGTGTCAAGATGCAACACATATGTTATCTTTCCCCTCCTCATTTTGTAAGATATTCCCACAGCTCCTTCATTCCTCTTGTGCTTTGCATTGGGCTTTGATGAGGAAAAGTGCACATTAAACCATATACATGTCCTCTGTGCGCATTCCTGACAACCCAACCACTCAAAAGTGCACTTTAGGTGGCTAAGGCAGAATCCTTTTTATGTCCTTCTCTCAGGAGATTTGCCTGGGCTTACTGCTTCCTCCGGATGAGATCATGAACTTTGTGTGTGGTAGGGTTGGCTGCCAAGTCTGACTCAGCTGGGGGTTGGAGGAGGGGCATAGAATAGGGTTGGGATAGGGCAGAAGGTGAGGTCACAGCCTGAGTTCTAATGTTTAATTTTCCAGTGATGAAAATTCATTGAAAAACCTTAATGAAGCCACAACATTTAAGCAAAAGCAAGTAAAAACAAAATCAAGCCTTTGCCCAATTTTTCATTCCAGAAATTTCCAAAGAGATTCCTCAAAAATCGGCCAGATAGCAGCCTCAACCTCATGTAACTTTTCTCTTTCTTTGTGTTCATTTATTCCTTGCAAAGTGACTTAGGTCATTCAGTGCCTGTGGAATGGAATGGGAGACATACCTTCTAACTTGTGGTCATGGTCCCTCGAGTGGAAACTTTCATTTCCCTCTTGCCTTCACACACATCTTCTCAGAAAGCCCTTCAATTCCTGTAAGCAAAAGTATTTCTTTGAAGACCTGAAAGACAATCCCCCCTCAACCCCCCCGAGGGTCAACGATTTGGTGAGTGGGAGCATAGTGCCTCCGCTGGGATGGTTTCTTACTTTGACTGCCAATGGCAAGCAGGCGCACTGCTAAAGGTAGAAACTTAAGCAACCACCTGCCAAAGAGACTGTCATCCTGCTCCTTTCTGCTCTGTGGAAAGGTGGAAGGACTATTTGCACCATCCCCCACCCCACCCCCACCTTTCTAAGGAGATGGGGAAGGCACATTGAAGATACTCGAAAATGTCTCTGGACATAAACAAATCTATAACCTCAATCTGAGAATGCTGGGTCACCAATAACCTCCGGATCACCAGCTAAACCGCCTCCATGGACCGGAGCCTAGGAGGTAGGGAGCGCTAGTTTTAAGAGTTATTGCTCTATCCCTTCTCCTCTCACTAACAATCCCACCCACACCAACCACCCCCCCCCACCCCCACCTTCCACTCTGTCCTCCCGCCACCACTATAGCACCAGCCTCCTAAGGAGGACAGACAGAAGCCTTGACCCTTATGGGAATATGGGCTCCCCTATGTATGGCCTGTCCAATTCTGCTCTACCTGGTGCAATCTCACCAGAGTCAGGGTGGGAGGATCCACAAGTTTACGACCCCATCATTAGAACAAATTATTTAAGAAAAAACAGTGCAGATCATCCATGATCTAACTGACTGGTGGAGCAGGTTCGAGGGGCTGAATGGCCTCCTCCATTTCTTATATTTGTAAAAACTAAAGGATAAGTTACTGATGGGCAGGGTCACTGATTAAATTAGATATCTGTTATGTTGCTTTAGTTCAGTGGATTTTCATGAGTCATTTGGTGTTGCCATTTTGCGATGGTGGTTCAAAGCCAATAGTCTTGCCATTATATAAAAATGGGTTGCTGTTCTGTCTAATCATGCTCACTGTGTCTTTGGGACTGAGTAAGTCCAATTCCGTTTTATTACATGGGATTTCAGAGATGTTTTTCACGCAATTGTATTGGGAGTTACATTCCGCAATTCTATGCACTGTTCCATCAATACTCAAAACCTTTGACCATGGTGACAATTTCTTTGCTGATGGTATGACCTTTAACTCAAGATCTGACTCTTTAAAGATTCTTGAGAGGCTTTGATTAAGTAGATATGGAGAAACTGTTTCCGTTGGCAGCAGGTGTTGGTAACCAGAGGACAGAGATTTGAAATAATTGGCAAAAGAGCCAGTCGGGGGGGATTAAGAGATTTTTTATAATGCAGTGGGTTGTTTATGGTCTGGAATGCGCTGCCTAAAAGGGTGGGGAAAGTGGATTCAGTGGTAACTTTTGAAAGGAAAGTGGAGAGAGCGCTGCTTGGAAAGAGGGGGAAAAAAATTGCAGAGCCAGGGGGAAGAGGTGGGTGAGTGGGACTAACTGGATAATTCTTTTAACGAGCTGGCACAGGCATGATGGGCTGAATGGCCTCCTTCTGTGCTGCGGGGCTCATCAAGTACGAGACCATAATATAAAAAGGAAGGACTGCTCTCCTCACAGGGAGGGCTGTGTGCCACAGAATCCTGTTTCTGAAAACAATATAAGATTAGGGTCCCAGTCGAGGGTCATGTAAGGATAAGTTTGCTGGCTGAGTTCCTGGAAACACAAGGGCTTCTTGTCAAGTGCTCTCCACACGGGCCAAAAAGCAAAATATCATCTTGATGAATCTTTCTCCAAAGCATGCTGCATTGATAATCTTCTCTCCTGAATTTTTTTTTTGATCTCGGGTTATTATGCTGTCCACCTGGAATTTCCTGTTGGCAAGCAGGAGAAAAAAAACCTCCACCAGCAATATCTCGCTAATTAAAGTGACAAATCAAACAAGGAAAAATTATTCCTTATAAAGCCTTGGCTCAGTGGCTCGCATGATCGCCTCTGAGTCACTAGGGTCATTGGTTCAAGCTTCACTTCAGAGACACATAATCTAGGTTGACACTTCCAGTGTGATACTGAGGGAGCGCTGCACTGTCAGAGGTGCCAGTCTTTGTTAAACTGAGGCCCCGCCTATCCTTTCAGGTTGGATTTAAAATATCCCATGACACTATTTTGAAGTAGAGCAGGGGAGTTATCCTCAGTGTGCTGGCCAATATTTATCCTTCGACTTAACATCTAAAACAGATCATTTGGTCATTATCACATTGCTGTTAATGGGAGCTTACTGTGCACAAATTGGTTTCCCCATTTCCTACATTAAAACAGTAACTAGACTTCAAAAAGAACTTTATTGCCTGTAAAGTCCTTTAGGATGTCCTGAGGGTCTGAAAGGCATGATATCAATGTGTTCTTTCTTTATTGCTCACTTACCTAACCCTTATTCACTCCTAAGACTGGAGCTGCCTTGCACAATGAACTTTCTTGGCTGGAAAATCAGAGTCCTACTGCAGGAAATTGCAAGTGTACTGGGAACTATGAACTGCAGTGACTGAGGGAATTGTTCCTGTCACTCAGTGCAAATCAGTTGCTTATCTTACAAAACACAAAAGCCAGATATAAAGGTATGGCAACATTCTGAACTTATCATACAGCGGGCCCCATTCATGGCTGTCTGTGGCAGTTTTTTGAACAGGGGATGTGGAAGGGGTGGCAACCTTACAATGACAAACGATTGCAAAATCTGTTTCCCTTGATACGCAGTTGGTAAGTAATTGCCCAGTATAGAACTGAGGAATACAACTCAGGGAGATTCCAAGTTACCCCCAGACTCAGCTACAGTATTGCAATGCTTTCCCGGCAGGTTTCTCACCTTGCATCCTCACATAAACTTGAGCGCATCCAAAACTGTTGCCCATTTCCTAACTTGCACCTATTCCTGTTCAACCATCACTCCCTGTGCTCACTGACTTACATTGACTCCTAGTTCCACAACACCCTGATTTTTTAAAATTCTCACCCAATTTTTTCAAAAAGCTCCATCGCCTTGTCCTTATCTCCATAATCTCACCCAGATCTCTGCGCCCCTCCAATTCTGGCCTTCTGATCATCCCTGATTTTCACTGCTCCACTCTGAGTGACCGTGCCTTTAGGTGTCTTGGCTCTGAGTTCTGGAATTCTCTCCATAAACCAGGCTGGTAGGGACAATACAATTAGGGGGTAATCAAGAACAAAAGAACATAATATTAAAACTAGAGCTGGGGCAATTCTGGAACAAAGTCAGGCAACACTTTATCACACAAAAGGGAGTAGAAATCTGGAACACTCTCCCCTAAAGATGCATCACCCATCTTCTTTTCGAAGCTCCTTAAAACCTATCTCTTTGACCAAGATTTGGTCATGCTAGGCTAGGTCTCCATGGCTCACTGGCAAATTCTGCATTCGAATGGGGAGATGGTGGCAAAGTCATGGGTTCAAATCCCACCATGGCAGCTGGTGGAGTTTGAATTCAATCCATAAAATCTGGAATATAAAGCTAGTCTCAGCAATGGTGACCATGAAACTATCATCGATTGTTGCAAAAACAATCTGGTTCACTAATGTCCTTTGTGGGGAAAGAAACCTGCTGTCCTTACTCAGTCTGGCCTACATGTGACTCCAGACCCACAGCAATGTGGTTGACTCTTAATTGCTCCTCTGAAATGGCCTAGCTAGCCATTCGTTTCAAGGGCAATTAGGGATGGGCAACAAAAGCTGGCCTTGCCAATGACACCCACATCCCATGTAAGAATAAAGAAATAAAAAAAGATAATTCCACTGTGAAGTGACTTGGGGGCATTTTACTATGCTAAAGGCACTTTATAAATGCAAGTTGCTGCTGTTCACCATCAAGCCAGTGTTGTGTTAGCTGTTCTTCAGATCAGGCTGGGGGTGACGTTACAATTAGGGCGAGATCAAGAATAAAAGAACATAATATTAAAACTAGAGCTGGGGCAATCCTGGAACAAAGTCAGGCAACACTTTATCAGCCAAAAGGGAGTGGAAATCTGGAATACTCTCGCCTAAAGAGCTGTGGTTGCTAAGGAGGAATCGAAGCTTTAAAGACTGAGATATTTTTGTTAAGGTAAGGTTTTCAAAAGATATGGAGCTTAAGCGGGTAAATGGATTTGAGGTAGGGACAATTGGTCAAATTGGCTTGTGGGGCAGGTTTGAGGGGATGAATGAGATACTTGTATACGTAATGTTCCGACAATTGGCTTCAGTCTCCTTGTCCTGAGGAGTGGGGAATATTAGCCAGGCCTTTTGCTCCAAATCCTTAGATTCATTCTGGAACATTCTCATGTCTAAAAATCAGCTCGTGCTGGACCATAGAATTGAATAGTCAATACAGATTTTCTAGAGTCACCAGGGTCATGTGTCGATAGAACTGAAGCCAAGGATGCTTTGAAAAGGAGAGAGTGAAAGACTAGAAGATGTGCAATATATCATTCCAAGTGATGGGTTAACTTTAAAAAGCCTTTGCTTACACCAAAAAGACCAGACCATAAAAATCTGATTCTCAATAACTTGTCTACTCTGGGCCTATTAAATATTACACTAACAGTACCATGTACAGTTCTACTTGCCATGTTGTAAAGGGAATAACTGGAGACGATGCATAAAGAAAAAGATGTATAAGAACGATGCCAGAACTGAGGGATTATATTGATCAGTAAATATTGAATATGCCAGGAAAAGGGGAGGCTGAGAGCTGACCTGAAAGAAGTCTTCAAGATTATGAAAGGATTTGATAGGGTAATTACAGAGAAGAAAGTCAAAAACCAAGGCCATAAAAAAAGATAATCACCAATAAATTCACCAAGGCTCCTTCAACAGTACCTTCCAAACTTGTGACCTCTACCATCTAGAAGGACAAGTGCAGCAGATGCAAGGGAACATCACCAGCTACAAGTTCCCCTCCAAATCACACGTCATTCTGACTTGGAAATATATCACCGTTCCTTCACTGTCGCTGGGTCAAAATCCCGGAACTTCCTCCCTAACAGCATGGTGGGTGTACCTACACCACATGGACTGCAGCCGCTCAAGAAGGTGGCTCACCATCTTCTCAAGGGCAATTAGGGATGGGCAACAAAAATGCTGGCCTAGCCAGCGATGCCCACATCCCATGAAAGAAAAATAATTTTAAAAATCAATATGAAATTCAAGAGAAACTTCCAAACCCAGAAAGTGGTGAGAATGTGGAACTCGCTACCGCAGGGAGTGGTTGAGCCAAATAGCAGAAATATATTTAAGGTGAAACTAAATAAGGATATGAGGGAGAAGAGAATAGGGGATGTGTGAATTGGTGAAGAGGGGTGGGAGAAGGCTCATGCACTGGTTGGACTGAATGGCCCGGTTCCCTGCTGTACACTCGATGTAATTCTATTTTGGCCCTAGGATCCCGGCTTATGTTGACCTAGCTCAGTGCCAAAGAACTTGTGGTGTTCCAGTGAAGCTCAACACAAGCTTGAGGAACTGCACCTCATCTTTCGGCTGGGCACATTACAGCTTTCTGGACTCAACATCAGGGTGACCAACTCTTGTGAGAAAGTTGAGGGATACCTCGGCTAGGGGTCCATTAGAGCAGTTTGCGGGGGGGGTGCGGTGAGGTGGGGTGCTGTGGTGGGGGCAGAGGTGCAGGCACAGAGGTTTCAGCCAGGGCCGTGAGAGCGGACAAACAGGAAAGAGCGGATACCGTTCATTTGCGAAAATTTAAAGGACTGCATCACGGGAAAATAGTGTCCCAGCAGTATTCGACCCAGGACATGGGGCAGTGGCCTTGTATAAGGGACAATGCCATAAAATAAAGGACAGTTGGTCACCCTGTTGAACACTGAGTTCAACAATTTTAGATCGTAACTTCTGCCCACATTTTTATTTCATGTATTTTTGCTGGTTCAGTTTTTTTATGTGTTTCTTTCTCAATTCCTTGCATTTGGATAGCTGCCATTCACATCTCCTCTAGACACATCTTTACTTGTTCCATTCTCACTCCCTTTCTTCCTGTACCATGAAATCTTTTGTCATTTAATCTCTCCTTCCCTCCGCCCTATTTCAGATCTGCCCTTTTGTTCTTCTCCCCCCTCCACCCTTCTCACATGCTCAAAGCCTATTGCTTTTCTAATATTTCTCAGTTCTAATGAAAAGTCACGGACACGAAATGTTAACTCTGTTTCTCTCTCCACAGACGGTGCCAGACCTGCTGAGTATTTCCAGCATTTTCTGTGTTTAATAACCAGAATGCCTGAGCACATGGTTAAGGCTACAGAATGGAGTTAGTAATCCCCCGTCTACCACTCTCATGCCAACTGTGCCAGCATTAACGAGCAAGCTTAATCAATTCACTGACCCTACCATGCACAGACTCACAGGCCAAGCTATGAATCCACACCAGCGGTAAAGACCCATTTCAATACCTTGTGTTCCAACATTGCTGCTTCAAATTGAATAGGAAGGGTGAAATACAAGAGGTGGCTCCTTTCACAGCAAGGAGACACTGAGATTAGACAGTGTAATGTCTACCATCTACAGGAAGCACTGCAGCAACTTATACAGTGCCCTTCGACAGCACCTTCCAAACCCATAGCCTCCAACACCCCGAAGGGTAGCAGTGCATGGGAACACCACCCACTTGCAAGTTTCCCTCCAAGGTAACATAGTTGTCACGTTACAGAACCAGTAATCCAGAGGCTCGGACTAATGATCTAGAGGCATGGGTTCAAATCCCACCGTGCCAGGTAAGGAATTTAAATTCAGTTAACTGAATAAATCTAGAATAAATGAACCTACTGGATTGTCATAAATCAGGCCTCATTATCACCTTTAGGGAAGGAAATCTGCTATCCTTACCTGGTCTGGCCTACATGTGACTCCAGACCCACAGCAATGTGATTGACTCTTAAATGCCCTCTGAAATGGCCTAGCAAGTTGCACTCAGTTGGCCCAAGGGCAATTAGGAATGGGCCTTTCCAGTGACTACCACATCCTGTGAAAGAATTAACAAAAGTTGTCATGAAGTCCTAGTTATTGTTCACTATCCCAACTGGGCTGCTTTCTCACAAACCATTCTGCCTTTCCCATGTATTGGCCATTCTTTCAACGTGACTGGGTCAAAATGCCTGGCTCACCCTCCCTAACAGTGTGAGGCTGATCCCAAGCACGATGGTGAAGTATAAACTAGACACCGATAATTCTTTTGATAATAGGTTTATTTATAGTATTCAATATGACATATGGCTCCTTCCTACCTACTGACCCAGTGTCCCAGCAGTTTTTCTTTATACATACTCTAGGTACTTAATTAAACAACACCTGTCACCTCTGAATCTTAACAATATGATTAACATACCATTAACAAACAGCACTTTGGAAGCATATTTTCTATATGAACTGCAGCAGCTCAAGAAGGTGGCTCACCACCACCTTCTCAAGGGGCAACTAGAGATGGCCAATACATGCTGACCTTGTCAGTATTAACTAGATTCTGAGAACGAATATTAAAAAAGCATGCAGGCTCAATCCCCAGTCTCCACCGAGTGAGTTGATCTCAGTCGAGGAAGCCATTATCTTATTGTATGTCAAAATAGCCTGTGGGAGATGGTACCATAGTGGTAATGTTGCTGGGCTAGTAATCCAGAGAACCAATCCAATGCTCTGGGGATTTGGGTTTAAATCCCACTGTGGCAGAATTTAAATTCGGTTAATAAATCTGGAATATAAACCTAGTCTCAGTAATGGTGACAAATGACATCAATCATTGGTTGTTGTGAAAACCAATCTGTCTGTTAGAGGAATTAAATCTGCTGTCCTCAACTGGTTTGGCCTACATGTGACTCGAGGCCCAATGCAATGTGGTTGACTCTTAACTGCCCTCTGAAATGGCCTAGCAAACCACTCAGTTCAAGGGTAATTAGGGATAGGCAACAAATGCTGGCCTTGCCAGTGATGCCCACATCCCATGAAAGAATTAAGAAAGGGCTAAATGTCCTATTTCTTATAAAGCAGTTATTGGTGTTGCAATTGGCTTTGACAGCCTGGGTTATGAGAAGGACAAAAAAAAACAGCCAGTATTCCTAAATGCCAATCCGTGACCCTGGCTTGGAGGTGTCACCTACAGATACTTTAAAGGATGGAATCTGCTTCTCTCTCCTGCCATTTACTCTCTATACTCACACGTGAAGACTGGACGCTTTACTGGGAAAGCAGAAGAAAAACAGATTTGCATTTATGTAGCAGTTTTTATAACCTCAGTCAAAGCACATCACAGTCAATGCAATGCTTTTGAAGTATAGTCACAATCATATTTATTTATTCATTCATGGGATGTGGGCACTGCTGGCTAGACCAGCATTTATTGCCCATTCCTAATTACCCTTGAGAAGGTGGTGGTGAGCTGCCTTCTTGAACCACTGCAGTCCTTGTGGTGTAGGTACACCCACAGTGCTGTTAGGGAGGGAGTTCTAGGATTTTGACTCAGCGACGGTGATAAATTTCCAAGTCAGGGTGGTGAATGACCATGCATCTGTTGTCCTTGTCCTTCTAGATGGTAGTGGTCTCAGTTTGGGCTGCACTGTCAAAGGAACCCTAGTGAATTGCTGCAGTGCATCTTGTAGATGGTACACACTGCTGCTACTGTGCATCGGTGGTGGAGGCAGTGAATGTTGAAGGTGGTGGATGGGGTTACAATCAAGCGGGCTGCTTTGCCCTGGATGGTGTCAAGTTTCTTGAGTGTTGTTGGAGCTGCGCTCATCAAGGCAAGTGGGGAGTATTCCATCACACTCCTGACTTGTGCCTTGCAGATGGTGGACAGGCTTTGGGGAGTGTCAGGTGGTGAGTTACTCGCTGCAGAATTCCCAGCATCTAACCTGCTCTTGTAGCCACAGTATTTATATGGCTAGTTCAGCTCAGGTTCTGGTTAATGGTAACACCCAGGATGTTGATAGTGGGGGATAATGTAGGAAAGGCAGTGGTTGATTTGTCCACAGCAAGCTCCCACAAACAGCAATGTGATAACAACCAGATAATCTGCTATAATGTGCAGGTTGAGGGATGAGTCTTGGCCCAGAACATTGGGGAGAACTTTGTTGCTTTTCTTTAACATAGCCCCTTGGGATTTTTTTGTACATCCGTCTGGCTGAGGCATCAGTTTAACATCTCATTCTAAAAGATGGCATCCCTGACAGTGCAGCATTCCCTCAATACTGCACTGGGAGTATCATCCTGGAATATGCGCTCAGGTTTCTGGAGGGGGCTTTGAACCCTGACTCAGCAAGGGAAGGGGGCTGTTGAATGAGTCACAGCCGACACAAAGGCAGAGGTGGTGGTGGGGGGGTGAAAATTGCAGCGGAAGGATGAGTAACAACAAGAGACAAGTCGAGACATGTAGGGCTTGATTTTAACTTTTTGCAAATGGATGGGTTTTGAATGGGTTAAAATTGAGCCGGTGAGTTGCGGAGTGAAGTTCCTAATCTAAACTGTACTTTATTTAAAAAACTGAATAAAATGTTGTTATTTTAAAAAATGGAAGGTTTACGGTGCTCCCAACTGAAGTCTCTGTAAAACACTTTCCCCACCCTGTACCTCTCGACATGGTGGATCATTGCCAATTGAAGCGAATAATCTCGAGTGTAAGGCAAAGGTTTCAAGTTTTTTACAGCGTGCTGTCTCTGTGGAAGTTGACTTTGGAAAAGTGCCACATTTGGTTGTTGGGGCCTCATTGCTGATTCTCAGTACCCTGGAGTGCTGACTGCAAATGTGGCCTGACAGACTGAACGCACTGGAGAGCACGAGGGTGAGGCGCCAGGGGGTCCTCCCTAACAATTCTCTCTCTCTCCCTCGTCTCCCGGTCTGAATTTTCCTTTACCGACCCTCGTTTGCTCGGGGTGGGGGGTCACTGAAGAGTATTGCAGTGGATGGGGTGGTTTGTTGGGGTTGGGGGTTTGGGGTGGGGGGGGGTGGGGGAGGGTTGTGGGGGAAACAGGGGGACGAAGGGAGGGGGTTGGGAGGAGAGGCGACAATGTTCCATGTTGCGGATGCTCTTGAGTGTGACTGTTGTGAGCCCAGAGAGGAGGGGGAGGCAATCCGGACGACTCTAACCCCACCCACCACCCCCCACCCCCCTCAACCCCTCAATTGCCCCGCTTTCACCAAAATTTCGCAACACGTACGATATAGCCCTTAATTTTCCCCGCCAGGGAAAGCTCAATTAACCGCGACACATCAAAAACAACCATTCAAGTTGGCCGAATATTCTGTGGAGAATGAGGGGAGGTGGGGGGGGAGACATGGTTGGATGGTCGGGGCGGGGGGGGGAATTTTTTTTCTTAAATCGCGGAATTCAAAAGTGATTTGACATCTCAAAATTCAAAAGTGATTTGACAGAAAAATCACAACAGATTGAGCGACTGATAAAAATAGCAATGCTATCAACGAGGCAGATTTAATTGGCTTTTCATTGGGAACAGACGCAATATCCGTGAACTTACCTCACTGTAGATGTCTGGAGGCCGATAGAGCAGAGCCTTGGCCAGTCCTTAAATCTATTGGTAGCCCTGATCGAAACACGGAGGACCATTCTTGTTTCCCACCGTTTGATTCTCTCTCTTTAAAGTGCCGAGATCACAGATTGTACCGGGCGATATATTAACATGTATTAAAGTGTCAATTTTCAGAGGGAGGGGAGGTGACGTGAGAGTGGAAATCATAATAAAATGGACAAGGGCTGTCAGCAACCAAACTAAAACTGAGCCTCTCCGGATCAGAACAGTCAGCAAAAATCACTCTTCCTAAAAATTAAAAACAGAGTGAAAAAAAAGAAAATGGACGTTCTAGAGTTGGGAGAGTAGAAGCAGGGTTTTTTGTTCTTTTAAATGAGAGAGAGAGAGAGAGAGAGAGAGCAGGGTGCGGTCAAATCTTGGCTGTCCTCTTCCTTGCTTTCCCCCTTCCCCCCGCCCAAAAAAATGAAGGGGGAGGGTCCTGGGCTCTGTTACTACCTAAATACTAGCAGAACCTGGGAAGGGAGCCAAGACAGTGACTTTCTCCGACCCAGCTGTCAATCTATTGCTTGCCTACAGAGAAAGGCGAAACAGCGGCAAGTATTTCATGCTGAGATCACGGCTGGAGTATTAGACAACTCACTCCCCATTTCCCTCACTCCTTCGTCCCCTCAATAGCCAGTCCTCCTCACGCCCCAGTTCCCTCACTCCTCATCCCCATCTCCTCAGGCCCTTCACCCCTCAGTCCCCTCACTTTTCAGTCCCCTCGTTCGCCAGCCTCCTCACTCCCTGGCACCTTTGCTCGCAGACCCCCTCACTCCTCAGTCCCCTCACTCTCTATTCCCCTCTCTCCTATATCCCCTCACTTCCCAATCCTCTCGCTTCCCCAGTCTCCTCAGTCTGCTCTTTCCCTCGTCCCCTCACTCCTCAGTCCCCTCACTCCTCAGTCCCCTCACTCCTCAGTCCCCTCACTCCTCTCACTCCTCTGTCTCCTTGTTCACCAGTCCCCCTCATTCCTCAGCCCCTCACTTCTAAGCCCCTCATTCCTCAGCCCCTCACTCAGCAGTCCTTTGCTGTCAGTCCCCTCACTCTCTCTCCCCTCATGGAGCTCACTGTGTGCTGTACGTGTAAATGTAGAGGGATAGAGTGGGTTGGTACGAAACGTTGTTTGGGGAAAACAAAAGGAACATGAAAAGGAATATTGATGTGTTTTAGATGGGACATTATCATTTTAAGTATTTTAATGTTCACAGTACAAAGCCTGTGTTGAAGCATCCTTTTAGACCCAGACTTCTGAAAGAATACAATGTGGTAAAATTGATTATTTTCACAATTCCCTTCTCCATTTATCTCCTGAAGAGCATGTTGGATACAGTTAAGGGGAAGCGAGATAAACACATGAGGGGGAGAAAGGAATAGAAGGAATAGCAATATATATTGATGGGTTAGATGAAGAGGGGTGACCGGGGTGTGGGTGGGGGGGGGGGGGGTTTGCTGTCATGGCCCAGTTGGGCTGAATGGCCTGGTTCCCTGCTGTACACTATACGGAATTCTGTGCAGTGGGGGAGTGTTGACATCTACAGAACATGTCCCAACACAAATGGTGGAGATGGGAGAAAAGGAACCCAAAAAGAACCATTAACCAGCTGCTGGCTTCATACTTTTCACAGCCTGCCACCAACCCTACTGTGGACTCAACCCAAAAAAACGTAATCCGCATGGCAATTTTCTACATAAACGCTAGCTAATCCCCTCATCCCCTCCAGAGTATTCACCCCCATCCTCACATCTCTATTAAACTCTGATAGACTTGCCACCTGTCCACTTCCTTCAAGCTGACTCAATTTCTTGCAGAGGATATCTACGTTTTCTCCTCCAATAATAATAATATAAACTGAGCACTGAACGCCCCATGTGTTTTCTGCATTTCTTTGGATATATGGGCTGTCATGAGGTGTTGCTCCCCAGGGGATCTGGACTGGGACCTCTGCTTTGCATTATATAGCCATGGCTTGGATAAAGGAATAGGGACCCGGGTATCCAAAACTGTCAATTACACTAAGTCAATTACACTTACTAAGTTCTGTAAGTGGGAACAGTAAGTTACAAAGGGATGTCAAAAGGTGAACTGGGTGGGCAAAACTATGGCAGATGGAATTTAATGTGGGCAAGTGTGAGGTTATCCACTCTGGATCTGAGAAAGACAAATCAGAACATTTTCTTAGTCATGAGAGACTGGAGGAGGAAAAGGATTTAGGTGTCTGTGTGCGCAAATTATTAAAAGCTGGTGGACAGGCACAAAGAGGCTAATGGAACGTTGACCTTCATTTTGAGGAGACTGGGACATCCTGAGGGAGGAAGGGATGTTTCGATTTTGGAGGTTTGATCAGGGCCCAACCGAAGTCTTGTGTTTGGCCCTTGGGAAAGCTCTATTAGCCTCAGAGAGGGTGCAGCCCACATTCACTAGGATGATGTCCAGGCTTAAGTGTCAGCTGTGGTTCAGTTGGCTGCAATCTCACCTCAGAATCAGGAGATCGTGTGTTCCCGCTTTAGAAACTAGAGCAAACTACGTAAGCGAACTCCACAGTGTGGGAAGTGTCAGGCATGTCCTATCTTTCAGATGAGATGTTAAGCAGCTCTTCCTTTTCAGGTGGATGTGAAAGATCCCACAGCACTAGTTCAGTGGAGAACAGTAAAGCTCGTCCTGGTTAATATTTATCCCTCAACCAACATCATTGAAAAAGTGATTGTCACATCACTGTTTGGAGAGCTTGCTGTGCACAAATTGACTGCTCCGTTTCCCTACATTACAGCAGTGATTACACTTCAGAGAGTGCTCTAGGATAGCCTGAGAAGAGTTCCAATGAAAGGTCTTTGAACTGAAAGGTTAATTCTGTCCTTTCTCCATAGATGCTGTTAACTAGTTTGAGACAAAGGTATAAACTGATCAAAGGCAAATTCAGGACTCATGTCAGGAAGCCATTCTTCAAAAAAGGGTAATATCAACAGCTACAATCTGTCGTAAGTAGAGAAATGGAGGCAGAAATTCTAGGGCTATTCACGAGGTAGTTAGCTGCTGTGATAGTGGAGCAAATAAGGTAGATGGGCTGAATGGCCCTTCTCATCGACGCTTGGTGAAAATAACAGAAAGAAAACAGGAGTCAGCTCCAAACCTGCCTAACTGCCATGCGTTGATCCTCCAGTGATTTATGAATAAATCTTTATTTGTATTAAGGGCTGAAATATAAACTTAAATATCACTGAAAACAGAGACATGTTGCTGAAGCTTTTTGCCCTTTTACAGGAGAAAAGGGGCTGGATTGGTTGGCAAGTCAACTCTGATTGGCCGAGATGTTGCCATGGAGAAGGCATGGGCTTTTTTCCTGTGGTATCAATTGTTGTGAAATTTAGCATTCTTGTGTTTGTCCCAGTGATTGTAAGATGAAAAACTTTGGCAGCGAGTCTCTCTTTTCAACCAAATTCAAGTTCTATATTACCAAGTGAAATATAAACTAGAAAAGGAATCGCTCAGTGGATCAGCTGACAGTCCGGTCCAAAATATACAGTGTCAGTGCCGTCGAATGTAACGTTCCAACATCATTCTTCCTTCTAAATATCCCAGTAAGCTGAATGAAAAGGCAGAAATCAGCCTAACAGGCCTCAAAGGCAGATCCACTAACACCTCCTCCAAAATCCCTTGCCCGGCACAGCTTATCCACTGCCCTTACCCAGGGAAACAGGGCCGGGTTCTAGACGCCTTTCCCAGGAAGGAATTTCCTTCCCCACTCCACTGGGACATCATCCCATTCCAGTTCAGTGGGGTCTTTATTGATCTCTTCAGCCAGAAGCAAGGATCCTGTTTCGCTATTCAAAGGGTAGGGATTTTTCCCCCATGGAATCAGAGGAGTATGGGAATCGCTAGACCAAAAAAAAACCTTCCAGTTCGCCTTCCACCAGCTCGGCAGTCAACAATAATGGAGCTGTTCACTAACTATAGCAACCAACCTGTATCCATGAGTCTACAACAGACCGAATTATAATGTGAAGGGAACCCCAGTGTTGAAGAGCTTTGGGAACCATAAGATCAAAGTCACTTCTCACGAACGCTCCATTCACCACATGTCATATCTCACATTACTCGAACACTGGCCAACATGTATCCTTCACACCCCCCCCTCCTCTGTCCAAAGAACACAGATAAATTGCTTCAACATTTCATTGCTGTTTTCATGGGATTGCTGGCACTGGATAGTTGCTGCTTTTCTCTACATGCTTCAAGGATCCCTCTCGTTCTCATACCTTCCCAAATTTGGTGGTGAGAGCTTTACCTTTTCCACGTCACACTCTCTCCAGATTTGGCTTCTCATGAACTGCCTGAGCCTAGTGAGAGTACAAAGGTGGCTCCTGTGATTGTCTTGCAAGGACCATAAGGCCTCCATTCTGACGCAGGCGGGTTTTGTAAACTGGAGCTCACGGTGGGTGGGGAGGGGTTTTGGTCCCCAACTGCACAGTGTGCGCCTATTCTCTTCTGCAGGATCTGCATCTGGAAGTCAGCCTGACTGACAGGCTTGGCTCCCTGTCAGGAGGTTAGTACTCTGGAGGAGGCCACGAGAGCAGGGGTCAAATCTTTCTGCTGCTGTGTTAGTAGGAGTATAAGGTGGTGTGGGGGTGTGGGGGTCTGTGTGGGGGGGGGGAGGCGGGGTCCGATCCTAGATCCAGGGCAGGGAGAGTGGGTGTAAGTGGGGGCAGGTTCCTCATCTGATCCAGGAATTGGGGAGGGTCTTTGGTTGGGCAGAGGACTCCAAAGGCATAGGCCATGTCCAGGGGACCCACGGCTGGGGTGGGTGGGGTGGGGGGTTTCATTATAATATTTAAATGGTCAACCTGGACCCCCTCTCCTGCCTCTATTAAACCCAAATATAGGCCGGCTGGGATTCGTTTTGAGATTTTGAAAAAACTTTTACATCTCACCCGACCCCAACCCACCCACTTTCATGAGGGGGTGTTGGGGGATGGGGGAGTGGGGTGAGTTGTGGGGGGGGGGGTGGCGGGGGGGGGGAGTGGTTGTGGGTGGGGTGGTGTTATACTTACTGCCAAGATTCTGCGAACTAACACTGACAGAAAGATTATTCCCTAATGACTCTCCGCTCTGGTGTCTTTCAGAAGTTGGTACATGTCACACCCATTCAGCTGATTTCCTGAGGTGCTTGGCTCGGTTTGTAAATCTTACCATGCTTTGGTGAAGAAACCAAATTCCCTCCCTTCCACACTCTCAGACTTACAAACTCAGCCTTGTTGAGGTGGCAAAGCTATCATTTCTGAACAATGGTGTGAAACAACTAGAAGCTGCGTTTATATAGCATCTTTAGCAGAGTCTCTAGGTGTTCCACAGAAGCATTATCAAACAAAATTTAACACCGAGCTACTGAGGGAGATATAAAAACAGGTACCTTAAAGCTACATCAAAGAGGTACGTTTTAGGTAGCATTTTAAAGGAGGAGAAAGAGAGACAGAGTCAGCGAGGTTTAGGGAGGGAATTCCAGAGAGAGAGAGAGTCAGAGAGGTTTAGGGAGGGCATTCTACAGAGAGAAAGAGAGGGGGAGAGAAAGAGAGAGCAAGAGAGAGCGAGAGAGAAAAAGAGAGCAAGAGAGAGCGAGAGAGTAAGAGAGAGAGCAAGAGAGAGCAAGAGAGAGAGAGAGAGAGCGAGAGAGAGAGAGAGCAAGAGAGAGCGAGAGAGCAAGAGAGAGAGAGCACGAGAGAGAGAGCGAGAGAGAGAGCAAGAGATGGAGCAAGGAAGGAAGATTTGAATTTATATGGCACAGTTTACCACCTCAGGATGTCCCAAAGCTCTTTACAGCCAATAAAATACTTTTGAAAATACTGTTATAAGGTAGGAAATGTGGCAGCCAATGTACACACAGCAATGTCCTCCGTACACCAATGACATAGTGACCAGGTCGTTTATTTTAGCAATGGTGGCTGAGGGGTAAATATTGGCTCAAGATACCGGGGAGAACTCCCCTACTTATCTTCGAAACAGTGCCTTGAGATATATATGCACCAGCCTGAGAGAGCAGACAGGCTTCATGTCTCATCTGAAGGATGGATAATAACCTTCACCAACAGAATTAATGAAGGACTGATGATAACCCAAAAGGTTCAGCACCTAAAGTAATCCCTGAACATTGAGAAGAGCAGCAGGCTGCTGAGTCTTGGTTGCACAGAATTTTCATCATGTTTGCTCTGGTGGTAGACAATCTGAAAAAATACCAAATCTCAAGAGGATCACAGCACCCATCACAAAAGTAGGTGGGAAATCGGAATATTAGCAGGATTTGCCATTTCTTTGATTGGAAACCCTGACTGATTTGGTCATGCAGTACCAAATGTTGGCCAGTGGGTGGTGATGTTGTCCCACATGAACTCTATAGTGAATCGCTCAGTGCAAATCCATTGCGACGTGTTGCAAGTGTGACCACTGTTTTCTGATCTCAGCCATCCTACTGCGTATCAATGTAAAACAAAAACCTACAAAGGTTCTTCAAAGGGATGAATATACAAGAATTGGAGAAACAAAATGGCCTGCGTTTATATATTGTCTTATCATGTTAGTGCAATGAGTTGCTGATTTTTGTGTTGTTGTGAATTCCTTCATGGGATATGAGCATCGCTGGCGAGGCTAAAATTTCTTGCCCATCCCTAACTGCCCTTGAGAAGGTAGCGGTGAGCGATACGACAATATAGTTCCAAGTCAGGATGGTGTCTGACTTGGAGGGGAACTTCCAGATGGTGGTGTTCCCATGCATCTGCTGCCCTTGTCCTTCTAGATGGTAGAGGTCACAGATCTGGAGGGTGCTGTCGAAGGAGCTTTGGCATGTTGCTGCAGATTATTTTGTATGTAAACATGGCAACCATTTTTAGCTTGCAATGTCCCGCAAGCATTTGAGTATTTTTCTGGTGGTCTTAGTTGAGAGAGGAATGTTGGCCAAAGCACTGAGAATCAATCCCCTGCTCTTCAGATAGGAACGTGGAATCCTTAACTTCCATCGGAACAGGCAGGAAAGGGCGACAATTCCAACTTCTTGCGTATGCACTGAGTCAAGAGTCAAGGAGCAAGAGCATTCACTGAGTGAAACTGCTGAGATTCAACACCCTACACTGTTATCATTTGTCATGAGGGGAATTGAAGAGTTGTAAGGGAAGGAGGGAAAATATTTTTGGGTTTCCCTTTAAACATTAACTTTTTGTTCTTTGAAATCAAATCCATTGAGCTGGGAATGAGGTTGTGATGGTTAGCACAAGTCTCATTCAAGGTGGAAAACCACACACCAGGGAGACGAGGTTCGCTGATGGGAGGTATATCTGCTGTCATTACCTGGTCTGGCCTACACGTGACTCCAGGCCCACAGCAATATTGCCGACTCTTAACTGCCCCTCTGAAATGGCCGAGCAAGCCACTCAATTCAAGGGCAAATGGGGATGGACAACAAATTCTGGCCTTGCCAGAGACACCCACATCCCATTTAAAAAAGGTAGGGGACAGACACTGCATGGGGTGGTGGGAAGTAGGGGTGGAGGCCAGGGGGTTAGAGCACAATGTGAACAGGAAGTGCAGTACAGATGGGGAGAAGCAGTGGGTGGGGCAAGAATGCCTGACCGACACAATAGAGCACAGTTTGGGCAGAGAGCAATGTGAAACTGGAGGTCCTGGCAGTAGTACAGGGTACAAGGTGGGATTGACGGAACACATCAACACATTCTGGATACAAAGGCTGTATTCCAGATACAAATTGAATTGTGTATGGTCGAAGCTATAACAGGAACTTGGAACCTGGGTAACATGCAGGAACCTGCTTGTTAGCGTTCAGTCCAATTATTGCTACCCCTGTGTCTTTAATTAAAGATGATTGGCAGCTTTGACTTCAAAACTCTTTGCACTAGAATTGGCTGGAAAATTCCTTCCCAGTCATTAGCTCTGGCCCGAGATCTGAACTTCACCAGGGAACTGAGATGCACATTGTCCATGCAGAACATCAAGATCGACCAAGAAATTAACCTGCACGTTTCATCTGTAAGTCTTGCCTCTCAAGGGTTCCAAAAGGAAATTGTTCAGGCCTTGGAAGGAAATAAGCGTGCAGGGCTACGATGATAGAGCAGGGGATTAAATCCGACTGTGGGGAGCTGGCATAGACCCGATGTGCCATGCAGCCTCATCCTGTGCCACATGTGACTCTATGGGCAGAACTGTGCCCTCGTCGGGCGGGCTTGGAGACGGTCAGGAAGCCAGGGTGAAATGAGAGCGGCAGTGGACGGGGGGAGGGTGGGGGGCAAGCGGGGGAGGGGGGGAGCAAGTGGGGGAGGGGGGGGAGTAAGCGGGGGAGGGGGTGAGCAAGCGGGGGAGGGGGTGAGCAAGCAGAGGAGGGGGTGAGCAAGCGGGGGAGGGGGGGGAAGCAAGTGGGGTGGGGGGAGCAAGCGGGGGAGGGGGGAGCAAGCAGAGGAGGGGGTGAGCAAGCAGGGGAGGGGGGAGCAAGCGGGGGGGCAAACGGGGAGCAAGTGGGGGAGGGGGGGAGCAAGTGGGGGAGGGGGGAGCAAGTGGGGGAGGGGGGGAGCAAGCGGGGGAGCAGGGAGCAAGTGGGGGAGGGGGGAGCAAGTGGGGGAGGGGGGAGCAAGTGGGGGAGGGGGGCAAGGGGGGGAAGGGGCAAGCGGGGGATGGGGCAAGCGGGGGAGGGGGTGAGCAAGCGGGGGAGCGGGGAGCAAGTGGGGGAGGGGGGAGCAAGTGGGGGAGGGGGGGAGCAAGCGGGCGAGCGGGGAGCAAGTGGGGGAGGGGGGAGCAAGCGGGGGAGGGGGGAGCAAGTGGGGGATGGGGCAAGCGGGGGAGGGGGTGAGCAAGCGGGGGAGCAGGGAGCAAGTGGGGGAGGGGGGTAGCAAGCGGGGGAGGGGGGAGCAAGCGGGGGGGCAAGCGGGGAGCAAGCGGGGGAGTGGGGGGCAAGCGGGGGAGTGGGGTCAAGCGGAGGAGGGGGTGAGCAAGCGGGGGAGCGGGGAGCAAGTGGGGGAGGGGGGAGCAAGCGGGGGAGGGGGGAGCAAGTGGGGGAGGGGGGGCAAGCAGGGGAGGGGGCAAGCGGGGGAGGGGGGCAAGCGGGGGAGGGGGGAGCAAGCGGGGGAGTGGGGTCAAGCGGAGGAGGGGGTGAGCAAGCGGGGGAGCGGGGAGCAAGCGGGGGAGGGGGGAGCAAGCGGGGGAGGGGGGAGCAAGTGGGGCAGGGGGGGCAAGCAGGGGAGGGGGCAAGCGGGGGAGGGGGGCAAGCGGGGGAGGGGGGAGCAAGCGGGGAGCAAGTGGGGGAGGGGGGAGCAAGCGGGGGAGGGGGGAGCAAGTGGGGGGGCAAGCAGGGGAGGGGGCAAGTGGGGGAGGGGGGCAAGCGGGGGAGGGGGGAGCAAGCGGGGGAGGGAGTGAGCAAGCGGGGGAGGGGGTGAGCAAGTGGGGGAGGGGGGGAGCAAGCGGGGGGGCAAGCGGGGAGCAAGTGGTGGAGGGCGGAGCAAGCGGGGGAGGGTGTGAGCAAGTGGGGGAGGGGGGCAAGCGGGGGAGTGGGGGGCAAGCGGGGGAGTGGAGTCAAGCGGGGGAGGGGGTGAGCAAGCGGGGGAGGGGGGAGCAAGCGGGGGAGGGGGGGCAAGCAGGGGAGGGGGCAAGCAGGGGAGGGGGCAAGCGGGGGAGGGGGGCAAGCGGGGGAGGGGGGGAGCAAGCGGGGGAGGGGGTGAGCAAGCGGGGGAGGGGGTGAGCAAGCGGGGGAGGGGGTGAGCAAGCGGGGGAGGGGGTGAGCAAGCGGGGGAGGGGGTGAGCAAGTGGGGGAGGGTGGGAGCAAGCGGGGGGGAGCAAGTGGGGGAGGGGGGGCAAGCAGGGGAGGGGGCAAGCGGGGGAGGGGGGCAAGCGGGGGAGGGGGGAGCAAGCGGGGGAGGGGGGGAGCAAGCGGGGGGGAGCAAGTGGGGGAGGGGGGGCAAGCAGGGGAGGGGGCAAGCGGGGGAGGGGGGGAGCAAGCGGGGGAGGGGGGAGCAAGTGGGGGGCAAGCGGGGAGGGGGGCAAGTGGAGGAGGGGGTGAGCAAGCAGGGGAGGAGGGGCAAGTGGGAGAGGGGGGCAAGCAGGGGAGGGGGGCAAGCGGGGGAGGGGGAGCAAGCGGGGGAGGGGGGCAAGCAGGGGAGGGGGGCAAGCAGGGGAGGGGGGCAAGCGGGGTAGGGGGGGGCAAGCGGGGAACTTGGTGCATGTGCGCGAGTGAGCGCTTGAGAATCTCCCCCAAGGCACAGAGTTGCCTCAGGGAGATGCACAGTTTTAAAACTTTGAAATGCTCATTTTAGACGGGCTATAAGACACGTCACGTGAGATCTTAAAAATTTTGCTTTATTTTTATTTGAGGTCGGAAACCCTCCTCCCGCCCGTGGACGAGGTGTCCAAAAAAAATTGCCAAGGCCGCTTGGCCGTTTTGCCAGCCGCCGACCGCAAGGTTGGAAAGGCAGCGAAAAGTTTCTTTTAATGGCCTTGTTGGTGGCCCTAACGGGCCTCTTCACTGATGGTGGGTGCACCGCCGACTCCGCCGACCGGAATATCGTGCAACTGCGCACTGATGTCGGGATGCTCGCCCGACGCCAACGCGCGTCAGTTTAAGCTTGAGCGGGTGGGGTGCCCGCCTGTCCACCCAGGAAATGTGCTGCCCTATGAGTCTATGACTCATCAGGCTCCGGTGAGAAATATGCTGTAAGAATGATGCTTTAACCCTTTATGGATTAGTTCCAATGTTGTTTGCAAATATTGCGCTGGGCTCAGTAAACGCTATACCATTTGGCTTCCGTGTATTGATTAGGATGCAACTAAATTTGACCAGTAATTTTAGCCTGTACACATCTGTTTACCTGCGGGGTACTTTCCACTCTTCCAAGGAAACACTGAACATTCTCCCCTGAATAATGGGATAATGGGCTATCATAAAGGAGTGGGGGTAGTGGGGGGTGGTGGGGGGTGGTGGGGCGGTGATGGTGGGGCGTGGGATGAAGGGGGAGGGGGTGAAGTTTAATTTATAGCTCAACCCATACAGAGCACGTGCAAGGTAGTTAGGGATCAGAAAAGCTAATTTTCAGCTCACCGAAATTCGTCCATGCAATGGTGATAGCACGTTGCGAGAGAGGTAACCCGGACTGCCAATTTAACCCCTCTACACAAGCGTGTCAAATCAGAATAACCCGCTTTTGGCCAGAAGGGGCTCGGTCAGCTTCTGGGGACAACCTTGGGCCTGAGCTACCGCACAGCGGCGATCAGAGTCGCATTGCCGCCCTGCCCCTATTTTCTTGGCCTGGAAATCTTCTCGCCTGGCCTTCTGATTCAAAGCTGGGCAGGGCAGAGCCCCCAATGAGGGCTGCGGAGTCAGATGGAAGGAAACCACCCTCCCCCTCATTTTTTTTTAAACCTTAAATCAGGTAGCTTTAAAGATCCAGCCGCTTTCCAAGGCAGGGAGTAGGGCGGTTTGTCAGGTAAGGGGCTAGAATTCGAGGGGCGGGGGTGGTGGTGGTGGTGGGGGTGGGGGTGGTGGTGGGGGAGGAGGGGGGGGAGGTTGGTGAGGGGACGAATCGGAGAGTCGTGGTGGAGGGTTCAAGGAGGCATCTCACCACCACCTTCTCAAGGGCAACTAGGGATGGGCAATAAATGCTGGATTGGACTGTCGGGGGAAGGGGGGGATTAAAAAACAGCGGGTGGGGTGTGGTAGGGCCAGACAATTATGGTGTGGGGGGTGGGGGGGAGGGAGAGTCGCACTGTCAGCAGGGTGGTGGGTGGAGGGGGGAGGGTGGAACATTTGGTGGGTTTGGCCTGGGATGGGGGGTTGGGGAGGTAGTTGGGGTTGGAGTCCCAGGGGGTGGGTGAGTCCTGTCAGGGGGTCCCCTCGGATGTTCGGGGTTGGGGGAGTGCCTTGGCGGGGCAGGGGGAGGGGGTGGGTGGTTGGTTGTCCTGTGGGGCTGGGGTAGTTGAGGGGTGGGGGGAATCACTCACACCTCGAGATTGCATAAAAACAGCTGCAGTTGGGGATGTGGAACAGCCATGATTTGATAGGATGATAGATCAGGCTCAAGGAGCTGAATACCTACTCCTGTTCAGAATATTACTAAGAAAAATTCTTTCTTTAAAGGGCAATCATTGCCAATTTGGAATGACAAAGAGCGTGTAGGCTGTTTGTGAGACCTGTCTCTTAGTCTCTTAGTGTAGGAGAGATTATAGAAGCTTTATTTAAATATTTGTTCACAGGATGTGGGTGTCACTGGCTGGGCCAGCATTTATTGCCCATCCCTAGTTGCCCTTGAGAAGGTGGTGGTGAGCTGCCTTCTTGAACCGCTGCAGTCCATGTGGTTTAGGTACTCCCACAGTGCTGTTAGGGAGGGAGTTCCCAGCTTCTGGCCTGCTCTTGTAGCCGCAGTATTTATATGGCCGGTCCAGTTCAGTTTCTGGTCAGTGATAACTGTCAGGATGTTGGAGGATTCAGCGTTGGTAATGCCATTGAATGTAAAGGGGTGATGGTTAGGTTCTCCTTTGTTGGAGATGATCATTGCCTGACCCTTGTGTTGCATGAATGCTACTTTTCACTTACCAGCCCAAGCCTAAATGTTGTCCAGGTCTCGCTGCATTTGGACATGGACTGCTTCAGCAGCTGAGGAGTTACAAATGGTGCTGAACATTGTTCAATCATCAGCGAATATCCCCAATTCTGACCTTATAACATAGGGAAGGTCATTGATGAAGCCGCTGAAGATGGTTGGGTCGAGGACACTACCCTGAGGAACTCCTGCAGTGATGCCCTGGAGCTGAGATGACTGACCTCCAACAACCACAACCATCTTCCTCTGTGTTAGTTATAACTCCAACCAACGGAGAGTTTTTCCTTGATTCCCATTGACTCCAGATTTGCTAGGGATGCCACACTTGGTCAAATGCTGCCTTGATGTCAAGGGCAGTCACTCTCATCTCACCTCTAGAGTTCAGCTCTTTTGTCCATGTTTGGACCAAGGCTATAATGAGGTCAGGAGCTGAGTGGCTGCGATTATTCTATTTGGAACAGAGAAAGTTAAGGGCAGAATTACTCGTGGCTTTTATGAAGAGTTTTGATAGAGGAGATAGGGAGGAACTCTTTCCAGTGACAGCTGGATTGATAACCAGAAAACACAGACATAAGATAATTGGCAAAAGAACCAGAGGGGCCATGGGGAGAAATTTTCTTTATCAGTGAGTTGTTGTGATCTGGAATACACTGCCTGGAGGGATGGTAGAAGGAGATTCAGTTGTAACTTTCCAAAAGAGAATTGGATAATACTTGGAGGAGGAAGGATTGTAGGCTCATGGGGAAAGAGCAAGTGTTTCTGTCCTCTTTCATGGGATGTGGGTGTCGCTGGCAAGTCCAGCATTTGTTGTCCATCCCTTGAACTCAGTTGCCCTTGAACTCAATGCCTTGATAGGCCATTTCAGAGGACAGTTAAGAGTCAACCACATTTCTCTGGGTCTGGAGTCATATGTAGGCCAGACTGAGTAAGAATGGCAGATTTCCTTCCATAAAGGACTTTAGGGTGGGTTTAAATGGATAACTCTACCAAAGAGCAGACACAGGTATGATGGGCCAAATGGCCTCCGTATGTGCTGTAGGATTCTATGGTTTTGTTGCACATCACATTTATGCATTGAAGCATCGCAGGGAAAGCACCCCGTGCAATGATTAGCAATGGTGGCACCACTTACACGAGCACTGCTCACATTTGTCCTCCTCTGAGTCGACATTGGTTCTAAGCATTCAGCAGTGTCTTGTCAATTCCATCCTCTCAGGGGTTCCCTGGTCTAGTCTCTGTCGTTTGTTCCTTACCTGTTTAATGGTCAGCCACTTCCTTCCATCAATAACACCCTTCTGCCTGCAGAACAACCACATCCTGGAATTTGCATTCCAAGAACCCTTCAGTTTCCTGAATGTGGCAGAGTCCTATCAGATACTCCTCAAACACCAGCAGCTGCACTTGTGATCATTCCAGACACCTGCAGTGTCCGTGACCTCCCACACAGCCACATATCACAGGTTTCACCTTCACCCCATTCAACCTGTCGTGTTTTCTCTTAAACTGTTTGAATGAAACTCAACAACTTATTGGTTTATCAAGCATCATTTTTGGTCAAACACACTTGTGAATGAGCTCCTTCTAATTGTGAATTCTGGCTGAGGGAAAATTCTACATGACTCCACTATACCCTTCAGCGCCCTGCTATACCATTCTCCGCTCCTCTACACCCCTCTACACTCTTTTAAACTGCTCTAGTTGGGCAGAGTTTAATGCGGTGAGTTTGGTGGTGGTGTGGCATTTTCTCGCACAGTAGGGTGCGGGTGGGAACCCCGCCACCTTCCCACCCCTACCCTCACTAAATCCACGGCAAGAAGGCCTGTGGTCAGCCTTCCCGCCTTAGCGCCAAATGAGCCTCTTAAGTGGGCAATTAATGCCCCCTCAGAGTCTCATTCCGCTGCCCTTGTTATTCACCCAGCGGCAGGCAGGGGACTCGCCATGCAAGAAGCACGACAAGTAAACCCTGGTGTGTGGCGCCTCCTGGGGGTGCTCTCGTTGAAAGGCACTCAGTGCCTGATAGAGGGACGTGGCATCGGGAAGCGGGGGGGGGGAAATTGCGCTGCGAGCCAGCACACTGCCCCTCCTCCCCTCTCCCCACTGCACTGTGATTCCCCCTCCCACCATCACTCACTTGTGCCTGGGTCCCTTGGCGATCCTGGGCCTCGAGTTGGGGGGGTGGTGGCCGCAAAACCAGAAGCAGCCACAGCCTCCCCAGTGGCTCTGCCAAAGCAAGAAGATCTGCTGGCCTTTGACTGGCCAGCAACTCTTGGCAGATGGGGCTTCCACGCCTAGGGTCCTCGATCCAGTGGAAGGCTCACCGCTGTCCAGTTAAGCTTGGTGGCAGTAGGGTCAGGGGGTATTTAATTGGGCAGGAAGGTGTCAGGTGGGCACATTCCCACCTTCACCCCGATGAAGCTTTTTTTCCATAGCTCATTTTCCCTTCTAGTATTTATCAATTTTACTTTAAAATGTTCCTATTGCATCTGCTTCCATCTCCTTTTCAGGCAAGGCATTGCAAGAACCTTTAGTGAGCATTAATTGGCCACTTAAAAAAATGCCTACCATAAATTGCTTGCTTTTGTACCGTATTCCTCTACTAATAAACCCAATGATCCCCGTATGATTGTTCTTAAAACAACTTTCTCGACTTGTCTTTCCACCTTCAATGATTTACGTACATATTCTCCAGGTCTCTCTGCTCCTGCATCCTCTTCAGTATTGTCCCAGTTTGGTCCTCATTCTTGCCAGCAAACCATCACTTCACGCTTCTCGCATTAAATTTCACTTGCCGTGTATCTGCCCATCTTATCATGTCCACGCGAAGTCTGTTGCTATCATCACCATTGCTTGCTCCATTTTCATATCATTTGTAAACTATGACATTATTCCCTGTATCCCCAAGCCCTCTTGTGGTGCAGTGGTAGCACCCCTGCATCTAACCCAGAAGCTCTGGGTTGTGGCCCCACTCCAGGACTTTATGGCCATGGAGGGTGTGTGGATAATGTAGCCAAACAAGTTGATGTTTTTTGGCCTGTAACTCCTTCCAATACCTTTGATGGCAGGGAGTAAGAGCGGGAGAGTTACCTGGTCAGCCATACTGCAGAAGGCAACAGCAAACCACTGCAGTACTTTGTCAAGCATCATCATGGACCAATCCAATGGAAGTCCATGGTTGCCAATGCCCTCCTAGGGCCTGGTGCCTGGAGGAGGAGGATACCCAAGCCCATATTATTAAGATGTATGAAAAAGGGAAGCGGTCCCAAATTTGATGCTTGGGTGACTTTACTGTACATTTCCCTCCAGTGTGAAACACAACTTTTCACCACTTCTCTTTGCTTTCTGTTTCTTAGCTAATTCCATATCCATGCTTGCACCGGTCCCTTTAATTCTGTAGGTTTTAATTTTGCCAACAAGTCTGTCCCATCCTACTTTGTCAAAAGCCACGTGAACATCCATATACACAACATCAATGATGCTACCCTCATCAAACCTCTCGGCTACACCATCCAAGAACTGGAACAGTTCGTTAAACACAATTTGTCATACAGCTCCTTTCGCAACCTCAAAATGTCCCAAAATGCTTTACAGCTGAAGAAGAAACTTAGGAAGAGCAGTCACTGATGTAATGTAGGAAAGGGACCATTTTGCAAGAGGTCCCACAAACAGCAATGTGACCAGATAATCTGCTTTTAGTGATGCTGCTTCAGAGGTAAATATTGACCAGGACACCAGGGAGGACTCCCCTGTTCTTCTTCATATTAGTAACAACATTTCTTCCATCTCTACCTGAAAGGGTAAACTGAGCCTTGGTTTAACATTTGAAAGATATTACCTCTAACAGTGCAGCACTCCCTCAGTGCTGAGCTGAAATGTTAGGCCTAGATTTTGTGCACAAGCGTTTGCAGAGACGAGACCCACAACCTTCTCAGAAGCCTGAGTGTTGACACTAATCTATGCCTGAAAGTAAAATGCTTTAAGAGATTTTTTTTAAAAAAGAGCTAATTTAAAGACTAAAACAAAAGAGAGACTGGAAAAGGCTCTGGTTTAGACACCGACCTCATCCCTCTGGTACCTGGATTCACAATCAGGAACGTTTAGCCATAACAGTTCAACATTAAATCATTTTGGGATCAGTCTTGATCCAGAGATACGGGGGTCCAAGTGCAAAATTCCCCCTGAGTTCCAAAGGCGTCCAACATCCTGAGCCCATAAAGGTCACAGGTCGTCTGACATTGGTGCAGTAAAAGGCACTCATTGGAGGGAGTGGGATGGTTAAAGCTGATGTAGAGTGTAGTAGCAGCGATGCTCTGGACATGACCTACGTTGTACCTTACTTGGGTGGAGTTGCTGCTGACGATGTGCTAAGCAGAAAGCTGTCCCAGTTGGCAGATTTAACATTCCCCTTAACTTGATAAAAAATAAAACTCTTTTTAAAAAAAAAAGAAACAAGGGGGAGCTTTTCTTTCCTGCTGAACTTTAATGGAGGGAGCATTGATAAAAGGAGCTTCAGTAAACGGCTCAGGCCAGCGCTAATGAAGAGCGATACAAAGTCGGGTATTCTGTGACCACAATGAATTGTCCCTTTGTGCTGGGCTGAACGCTTGGCTGCTCGCTTGCCATAATTGCAGTCTCGCTGAATGCTATTTTAAACAGCATCCACCCCCCAGTTGCCTCTCTAACCACAAACAACATAAAGAGGCATTGTCCATCTGGCATCGACTAGATGCTGCGGAAGATCACGATGCATTCACGGCAAACCGAAACAGCGAAGAGTTAGGGCCGGACGGGAGCGGTTAACAGAAGACGCTCCTTCATGTTGTAAGGTGAGCTTTAATGTGGGGGGGGGGGTTGGGGGGGAAACAATCCTCAGCGAATTTCTGCCTATGGAAACATAGGAACAGGAGGAGGCCATTCAGCCCCATGAACATATTTGGCCATTAAGACCATAAGACGTAGGAGCAGAAGTAGGCCATTCGGCCCATCGAGTCTGCTCCATTCAAAGAGATCGTGGCTGATCTGATAATCCTCAACTCCATTTTCCTGCCTTTTCCCCCTAAACCTTGATTCTCTTACTGATTAAAAATCTGTCTATATCTGCCCTGAATATACTTAACGACCCAGCCTCTACAGCCCTCTGCGGTAAAGAATTCCACAGATTAACTACACTTTAAGAGAAGAAATTCCTCCTCATCTCTGTTTTAAATGGGCGCCCCCTTAATCTGAGATTATGCCCTCGGGTCCTAGACTCTCCCACAACGGGAAACAACCTCTCAACATCTACCTTGTCAAGCCCCCTAAGAATTTTATATGTTTCAATAAGGTCGCCTCTCATTCTTCTTAGTTCCAATGAGTACAGGCCCAACCTACTCAACCTCTCCTCATAAGAAAATCCCTCCATATCCCGAATCAACTTAGTGAACCTTCTTTGGACTGCTTCCAATGCCAGCATATCTTTCCCTAGATAAGTGGGCCAAAACTGTTCACAGTATTCCAGGTGTGGTATAACTAGTGCCTTATATAGTTTTAGCAAGACTTCCTTATTTTTATGCTCCATTCTTTTTGAAATAAAGGCCAACATTCCATGTGCCTTCCCTATTACCTGTTGAACTTGTATGTTAGCTTTTTGGGATTCATGCACAAGGATATAGGGAGTGACAAGTATTGGAGGTGTTGGCAGGCTTAAAAGTGGACAAATCTCCAGGTCCGGATGATTTGTGTCCCAGATTGCTGAGGGAGGCAAGGGAGGAGATCGCAGGGGCTCTGACCCAAATTTTTAATTCCTCTCTGGCCACGGGGGAGGTGCCAGAGGACTGGAGAACAGCTAATGTGGTTCCGCTATTTAAGAAGGGTTGTAGAGAGAAGCCAGGGAACTACAGGCCAGTGAGTCTCACGTCAGTGATAGGGAAACTATTGGAGAAAATTCTGAAGGAGAGAATCTATCTCCACTTGGAGAGGCAAGGTTTGATCAGGGATTGTCAGAGGGAGGTCATCCTAACAAATCTGATTGAATTTTTTGAAGAGGTGACCAGGTGTGTAGATGAGGGTAGTGTAGTTGATGTAGTTTATATGGGTTTCAGCAAAGCCTTTGACAAGGTCCCACATGGGAGACTTATAAAGAAGGCAACTGCATATGGGATACAGGGTAATTTGATAAGGTGGATTCAAAATTGGCTTAGTTGTAGGAGGCAGAGGGTGATGACAGACGGATGCTTTAGTGACTGAAAGCCAGTGTCCAGTGGCGTACCACAGGGATCTGTGCTGGGTCCCCTATTATTTGTCATTTATATAAATGACATAGGTGACTATGTTGGGGGTACGATTAGTAAGTTTGTGGATGACACAAAGATTGGCCGGGTGATTAACAGTGAGGTTGAGTGTCTTGGGCTACAGGAAGATATAGACAGGATGGTCAAATGGGCAGACAAGTGGCAGAGGGAATTTAGCCCTGAAAAGTGTGAGGTGATACACTTTGGAAGGAGTAATTTGACAAGGCAGTATTCAGTGAACGGCATGGCACTAGGAAGATCTGAGGAACAAAGAGACCTTGGCGTGTGTGTCCATAGATCTCTGAAGGCAGAGGGGCATGTTGGTGGGGGTGGTGAAAAATGCATATGGGACACTTGCCTTTATCAATCGAGGCATAGATTACAAAAGTAGGGAGGTTATGTTGGAGTTGTATAGAACCTTAGTGAGGCCACAGCTGGAGTACTGTGTGCAGTTCTAGTCACCACATTATAGGAAGGATGTGATTGCACTAGAGGGGGTGCAGAGGAGATTCACCAGGATGTTGCCTGGGATGAAACATTTAAGTTATGAAGAGAGGTTGGGTTGGCTTGGCTTGTTTTCGCTGGAGCAGAGAAGACTGCGGGGTGACCTGATCGAGGTGTACAAGCTTATGAGGGGCATGGACAGGGTGGATAGGGAGCAGCTGTTCCCCTTAGTTGAAGAGTCAGTCACAAGGGGGCATAAGTTCAAGGTGAGGGGCAGGAGGTTTAGGGGGGATGTGAGGAAAAACTTTTTTACCCAGAGGGTGGTGACGGTCTGGAATGCACTGCCTGGGAGGGTGGTGGAGGTGGGTTGCCTCACATCCTTTAAAAAGTACCTGGATGAGCACTTGGCATGTCATAACATTCAAGGCTATGGGCCAAGTGTTGGTAAATGGGATTAGGTAGGTAGGTCAGGTGTTTCTCACATGTCAGTGCAGACTCGATGGGCCAAAGGGCCTCTTCTGCACTGTGATTCTGTGACCCCCAAACCCCTTTATGCTGCAGCCTTCTGTAGACTTTCTCCATTTAAATAACATTCAACTCCTCTATTCTTCCTGCCAAAGTGCATAACCTCACATTTTCCCAAATTATATTCCATCTGCCACTTTTTTGCCCACTCACTTACCTGTCTATATGCCTCTGTATACTCCTTGTGTCATCCTCATCACTTGCCTTCCCACCTATTTTTGTATCATCTGCAAACCTGGTGATAGTACATTCACTTCCCTCATCTAATTAATAAGTATTGTAAATAATTGAGGCCCCAACACTGATCCCTGTGACACTCCACTAGTTACAGGTTGCCATCCTGAAAATGCCCCCTTATCCCAACTCTCTGTTTTCTATTAGTTAGCCAATCCTCTACCCATGCTAATATACTACCCCCAACACCATGGGCTCTTATCTTATTAAGTAGCCTTATATCCCCTATCTTATCAAAAGCCTTTTGGGAATCCAAATATATTACATCTACTAGTTCCCCTTTATCTATCTTGCTCATTGCCTCCTCAAAGGATTATAATAAATTTGTCAGGCATGACTTTCCCTTCATGAAGCCATGCTGACTCTGTTTGATTAGATTATGTAATTCTAAATGCTCCGCTCTTATATCCTTTATAATTGCCCAATGACTGATGTTAAGATAACTGCTCTATAGTTACCTGTTTTTTGTCTCCTTCTCTTTGAGAATAAGGGTGTTATATTGGCAATTCTCCAATCCTCTGGGGCTTCTCCAGAATCTAAGGCCTCTTGGATGATTCCTACCAATGCATCCACCATCTCTGTAGCTATTTTCTTTAATATCCTGAGATGCAACCCATCAGGTCCAGAGGATTTATCGGCCTTTAGCCCCATTAGTTCCTTAGTACTTTTTCTCTAGTGATAGTTATTGTATCTATTTCCTACTCTTTTTCCCCTTGATTATTTAGTATTGGAATGCTATTAGTGTCTTCTACCGTGAAGGTTGAAGCAAAGTATTTAGCCACTCCTCTGCCATTCCCTGGTTCCCCATTATTATTTCCGCAGCCTCATTTTATGAGGGGCCTACGTTCACTTTAGTCTCTCTCTTCCTTTTTATATATTTAAAGAAGCTCTTACTGTCTGTTTTTATATTACTTGCCAGTTTACCCTCAAAGTTTATTTTCTCCCTCTCTATTATTTTTTGGTCATCTTTTGTTGATTTTTAAAACTTTCCCAATCCTCTGCCTCACCACTAATCTTTGCCACATTGCATGTTTTTTCTTTTAATTTGATAATATCTTTAATTTCCTTGGTTAACCATGGTTGGTTTATCCCCTTCCTTGAATCCATCTTCCTCATTGGGATATATCTTTATTGTGAGTCATAAACTATTTTCTTAAATGTCTGCCATTGTTCACAACTGATTTTTTCTGCTAAAATCCTATCCTAATCCGCTCCAGCAACTCTGCCCTCATTCCTTTGTACTTACCCTTATTTAAGTTTGGCACAGTTGTTTCCAACCCAAGTTTCTCACTCACACATTGAATGCTAAATTCTGCCATATTATGGTCACTGTTTCCTAAGGTATCTTTTTCTCTGAGATCATTTATTAAACCTGCCTCATTACCAGATCCAAAGTAGCCTGATCCCTGGTGTGATTACAACATATTGTTCTAGGAAACTGTCCTGAATACACTGTATGAATTCTTGCTCGTGGCTACCTCTGCCAATTTGAATTTCCCAATCTACATGAAGATTAAAGTCACCCATGATTAATGTACTGCCTTTTTACATGTCCTCATTATCTCCTGATTTATTCTCTGTCCTTTCGTACAGCTACTGTTCGGGAGCCTATAGACTACTCCCACTAGTGTCTTCTTCCCCTTGTCATTTCTTACCTCCACCCAAATGGATTCTACATCCTCCGATCCAAGATCATTTCTTGCTATCGCGCTTATTCCATGTCGTACTATCAAAGCTTTCCTTCCACCACCCTTTCCTTCCTGCCTGTCCTTACAAAAAGTCACATACCCCTGAATATTTAGTTCCCAGCTTTGACCTCCTTGTAACCATGTCTCCATAATGGCTACAATATCATACCCATTAACCTCTATTTGTGGCGTTAATTCATTTATTTTGTTCTGAATACCACATGCATTTAAGTAAAGAGCCATTAATGTTGCCTTTATACAATATTTTCCCCCTTTGGCCCTATTTGCTGCTGCTTTTTTATGTTTGTACACTCTGTCCCTTCCTGTCATACTCTGGGTATCATTACCTAAATAGCTGCCCTGTTAGGCTGCCATGTCCTTTCACTTTGTATGCCCCCTCAGAACCCTCCCCCTCTCTATCCTAGGTTAAAGCCCTCTCTACAGCCCTAGCTATTCAGTTCACCAGGACACTGATTCCCACCAGAACAGCTCCCTTCTACAGCAGTACTGATGCCAGTGTCTCATGAACTGAAACCTATTCCTCTCACACCAATCTTTGAGCCACGCATTTAACTCCTTGACTTTATTTACACTATGCCAGTTTGCCCTTGGCTCAGGTGGTAATCCGGAGATTATTACCTTGCAGGTTCTGCTTTTTAATTTAGCTCCTAACTGTTTAAATTCTTTCAGCAGAACCTCCTTTCAAGTCCTATCTGTGTTGTTGCAACCAACATGGATGATGACAACTGGATATCTCCCCTTCCACTCCAGGTTCCTCTCCAGCCCTGAGGAGACGTCCTTAACCCTGGCATCGGGCAGGCAACACAGCCTTCAGGACTCAGGCTCACAGCTGCAAAGAACAGTATCTATTCCCCTATTTATGCTGAACCCCACTGCTGCTACATTTCTATTTCCTCCCCCCACTTGAATGGCTCCCTGTACCACGGTGCCGTGATCAGCTCGCTCATCCTCCCTGCAGTGCCCACTCTCGTCCACACAGCTTGCAAGAACCTCGTAACTGTTGGACAGTTGCAGGGGCCGAGGCTCCTTGAACGCTACCCCCTGGGCCCCCATACCTGCCTCACCTGTAGTCACACCCTCCTGTCCCTGATCACAGACCAAATTTTAATGACCTAATCTGAGGGGTGTGACTGCTTCCTGGAGCAAAGTGTCCAGGTAACTTTCCCCCCTCCCTGATGTGGCACAATGTCTGCAGCTCGGACTCCAGCTCTTTAACTCGGATCCAAAGTTCCTCGAGTTGCAAACACCTGATACAGATGTGTTTGCTCTGGATCACCTTGGTATCTAGCAGTTCCCACATGTTGCAGCAGCAACACATCACAAATCCTGCCTTCGCTATTGTATTTTATTCAAATAATTAATTAATTACTCTAGTATCCTTGCCCTTCACACTTTATTATAATTATTTTTTATACGCACTGGTATTGACCTTATACTTAACAAGCTATCCATAAGAAAATTAGAAAAAAAGACTTGAAACCTAAACACAAATAAAGACCTTGGTTTTACTTTAAAGACTAGAAATGCTCACCAATCCTACTCACCAATCAGCTGCTCATCATGCTCTTTTCCCTCTCACCCTCTTTAATGGTCTCTCAATCTCCTCTCACTCTCTCAATATTAAAGGCCACACTCCTCTCACTCTCTCATTGTTAATGGCCCCGCTGCTTTTCACAAGCATTCTGGCTGTAAATGGCCCCGCTGCTTCTCTCACACTCTCTCCCTGTAAATGGCCCCACTACTTCTCTGACACTCACATTTTATTAGTTCATGGTTGATCTGTAGCTCAACTCCACCCAGCTGCCCTGGTTCTGTAACCCTTAATATTGTTACCTCACAAAAATCTATCAATCTGAACCCTGAAGTTTTCAACTGACCCCCAACCTTTCTGGAGGAAAGAATGTTCAAGGTTTCCATGCCCCTTTGTGTGAAGAAGTGCTTCCTGACATCACCCCTAACTGGTCTCACTCTAATTTTAAGCTTCATTATCTTAGATTTCCCTGCGAGAGGGAACATTTCTCTCCATCTACCCTGACAAAGTCTTTAATCATCGGAAACACCTCAATTAGATCACACCTTAATCTTCTAAACTCAAGGGAATACATAGCCCAGTCTATGTAGCCTGTCATCCTAATTTAACACTTTTAACCCTGGTATCATTCTGATGGAGCTGCACGGCATTCCCCTCTAAGGCCAATACATCCTTCCTAAATTGCAATGTCCAGAGCTAAACACAGTACTACAGGCAGAGTCTGACCAGAGCTTTGTACAATAATAACATAAGACTTTATTTTATTCATTCATGGGATGTGGGCATCATTGGCTAGGCCAACATTTATTGCCCTTGTTCAGAGGACATTTAAGAGTCAACCACAGTGCTGTGGGTCTGGAGTTACATGTAGGCCAGGTAAGGACAACAGATTTCCTTCCCTAAAGGGCTTTAGTGATGGGTTTTTAACAACAATGGTCTCATGGTCATCATCAAGCTTTTAATTTTTCAGATTTTTTTTAATTGGATTCAAATTTCACCATCTGCTGTGGTGGGATTCAAACTCAGGTCCCCAGATTATTACCCTAGGATTCTACTCATGCAGCAATACCACTATGCCACTGCCTCCCTGCTTAGGAGTAGGCCATCAGGCCCTTGAGCCTGCTCCTCCATTCTATAAGATCATGGCTGGTCTAGTTGTGGTCTCAACGTCACTTTGCTATCTGCACCCCAAACACTTGACTCCCTTGTCTATCAAAAATCTGTCTAACTCTGTCTTGAGTAAATTCAATGATGCAGGCTCCACTGTTTTCTAGGGAAAAAAATCCAGAGACTAACAGCCCTCTGGGAGAAAAAAATTCTCCTCATTTCCATCTTAAACAGTGGATCCCTTATTTTGAAACCATGTCCCCCAATTCTAGTCTCTCCCACAAGTGGAAACATCCTCCGGATATCCACCCTATCAAATCCCCTCAGGATCTTATACGTTTCAATGAGACCACCTCTCATTCTTCTAAACTCCATTGGGTATAGGCCTAACCTGTTCAACCTTTCTTCATAAGATAAGCCCCTCATCCCAGGAATGAGTCAAGTGAACTTTTGCTGAACTGCTTCCAACACAATTATCTCATTTTTCAAATAAGGAGACCAAAACTGTACACAATAATCCAGATGTGGTCTCACCAAGCCCTGCACAGCTGCAGTAAAACTTCCCCACCTTGATATTCCAATCCTCTTGCAATAAACACCAACATTCCATTTGCCTTCCTATTCACTTGCTGTATTACAGCTCCATTCTCATCTCTTGAAAGCAGTGGATCCTGGGGCACCTGTTTCTGAATGCATATCAGTCCCAGCCAGCGTTTATTACCATTCCCAGATGCTGAATCTGTGGAGAAAATTTGTGGCATTGTGGAATTAATTTCCTGCGCTTATCGTGAGGAACTTTGTCCGAAGGAAGCACAGATCCGGGATGGGGCTCCAACGCATTGTCACACCGACTCCCCAGTAGGATAAGCTATTGGGTACAGCTCCCGTTGCTGGAAGGGTTGAAATTCCCACTCATATTTTTCCCAATTATTTCTTTCCCTTATTCGCTCCTGAGCTACAAATAGGGAACAAAATGGCTCTCGTCACAATAAGGAAGCAAAAGTGAGGAAGCTGTGGCCAAGATTTTCCCCTCGGCGATTTGGGGGTGGGACCCGCTCACCAAGGGTAAAATGACGCGGGATGATGTCAGGAGGAATCCCCGACGTCATCCTGGTCTATTTAAATTTTTAGCAAGGCGGGCGGACAGCAAAATCAGCTCTCCGCCCGCCGACCTGTCAATGGCCAATTGAGGCCATTGACAGGGTAACTAAAGTAATTAAAGACCCTGCCCGTCCAAGCTTAAGGCTGGCGGACAGGCCAGGAGTCCCAGCGGGCTCCAGATTATTGATGAAACTTCATCCACTGGCGGGATGAAGGTTCATGTCCGTTTTTTAAAATATGTAATAAATTTTAAGTATTTATTATTAACATGTCCCATCTCCTGTGACGTTGTTACATGAGGGGGACATGTTAATAATTTTAATATTTTTCTATTTTTAGACTTTTACTTACCTCTCACGAATCTCCCTGAGACAGGACTTTGCCTCAGGGAGCAGTGCTCTCTTTCATGGGCTTGTGCGAAAGAGCACACTTTGACAGCTGGACGTTCCCTCCCCCCACCCCGCTCCCTGCACAGGAATCGCATAGCACCACTCAAAATGGCGGTGGGCCCCGTTTCGGTGGCGGGGGTTGGCTGTCCGCCCACTGCCAAGTCGGTGGGTCCCGCTCGCCATCTGAGGGCAAAATTCTGCCCTATGTTCCAGCCTTGGTCAGGTCACCTCTGGGATACGGCGTTCAGTTCTGGGCCCTGCATCTCAGCAAGGATATTTTAACCTTGAATGGGGTCGCAGCCCAGATTCATAGAAAAGTAACTGGGTTAGAAGGGTCAAAGTAGAAAGGCATGGTGCAGAGACTCGGCTTGTATTCCACTGTGGTTAGTGATTGGGAGATGGTCCAGTTGAGCTATTAGAAATAATAAATGGATTCCAGAACGAGTAGATATAATTTTAAAATTAGTGCTAGGCCGATAAAGAATGAAACCGGAGAGCGCTTTTTCACACAAAGGGTGGTGAAAATCTGGAATTCTCTCCCCAGCAGAAGTTTGGGGATGGTGGGGGATAATTGAAATTTGCAAGACAGATTTTTTTTGATATAAAGGTAAGGGAATCAAGGGATATGGAGCAAATGCAGGTAAATGGGGTGGGATACAGGTCAAACAGCATATAGGTGAATGGTGGGAGAGGGTTGAGGGGCTACATGGCCCAAAATCTGTGATATTTTGGGTACAGGATCCCAACACTGCTGCTTGCCCCCCAATGCCCACTCCTCTCATGGCTATCCACTGGGGAGATGATCCTGTAGCAGTAATATAGTGGTAATGTGCTAAACTAAGTAATTCAGGGACCCAGGCTGATGCTCTGGATTCAAATCCCACCATGGCAACTACTGGAATTAGTTTCAATTAATAAATCTGGAATTAAAAATTGGTCTTGGCAATAGTGACCATGAAAGCAGAGCTGATTACTGTAAAATACCATCTGGTTCACTGAGTGCCATCCTTACCTGCTGGCATACATGTGAATCCAGGCTCAAACCCACCGCAGTGTGGTTGGCCCTTAACTGTCCTCTGAAATAGCCTAGCAAGCCACTTAATTCAAGGGCAATTAGGGATGGGCAACAAGTGCTGGCCTTACTGGTGACGCCCACATCCCATGAAAAGGATATGAAAACAAAATCCCGGGAATGAGTGTCAGCAATTTCAGGGACTGCAGATGGCATCAGAGCTGAGCCTCATTTTGTTGGGACTCCACACGTCCCTACACACAGACACACAACAGTCATACTCACACGCAGAGCGGGGAATTTAATCCAGACGACAGGGGCCTCGCCTGCCGGTGGGAGACATACGTCACCTCCTTCGGGGAAATCCCACCCACGTTAAATGCCAGTCAAGCGCTTAGGCGCGAGCAGTGGGATTTCCCTGGGATTAAGGGCCCCAAAGGCAGAAATCCTGTCCCTGCAGCTTTTTTAAAATTCATTTATGGGATGTGGGCTTCGCTGGCTGGGTCAGCATTTATTGCCCATCCCTAATTGCCCTTGAGAAGGTGGTGGTGAGCTGTCTTTTTGAACCGCTGCAGTCCATGTGGTGTAGGTACACCCACAGTGCAGTTAGGTAGGGAGTTTCAGCGACAGTGAAGGAACAGCGATATATTTCCAAGTGAGTGTCTTGGAGGGGAGCTTCCCGGTGGTGGTGTTCCCATCTATCTGATGCCCTTGTACTTCTAGATGGTGGTGGTCATGGGTTTGGAAGGTGCTACCTAAGGAGCCTTGGTGAATCCCTGCAGTGCATATGGTAACGCACACTGTTATTACTGTGCATTGATGGTGGAGAGAGTGAATGTTTGTGGATGGGGTGCCAATCAAGTGGGCTGCTTTGTCCTGGACGGTGTCAAGCTTCTTGAGCATTGTTGGAGCTGCACTCATCCGGGCAAGTGGAGAGTATTCCATCACACTCCTGACTTGTGACTTGTAGATGGTGGACAGGCTTTGGGGAGTCAGGAGGTGAGTTACTAGCCGCACAATTCCTAGCCTCTGACCTGCTCTTGTAGCCACAGTATTTATATGGCTAGTCCAGTTCAGTTTCTGGTCAATGGTAACCCCCAGGATGCCGACAGTGGGGGTTCAGCGATGGTAAGTGAAAGTGTAAGTGTAAGTAATTATAAGTGTAACTGCCCTTGTACACCAATCACTGAAAGCAAGCCTGCAGGTATATCAAGCAGTTAAGAAGGTAAATGTTGTGTTGGCCTTCATCGAAAGAGGACTTGAGTACAGGAGCAAGGATTCTCACTGCAGCTTTACAGGGACTTGGGGAGTCCACACCTCAAGTGTTGTGTGCAGTTTTGGTCTCCTTAACTAAGAAAGGATATGCTTGCCATAGAGGGAGTGCAGCAAAGGTTCACCAGACTGATTCCTGGGATGGCAGGATTGTTGTATGAGGAGAGATTGGGCCGACTAGGCCTGTATTCACTGGGGTTTAGAAGAATGAGAGGAGATCTCATTGAAACATATAAAATTCTGGCATGGGTGGACAGACTGGATGCAAGGATGACATTTCCTCTGGGTAGGTGGTCTAAAACAAGGGGTCACAGTCTCAGGATATGGGGTAGACTATTTAGGACTGAGATGAGGAGAAACTTCATGCAGAGGGTGGTGAACCTAGGAATTCTCTACCACAGAAGGCTGTAGAGGCCGAGTTACTGAATCTATCTAAGAAGGAAATAGATTTTGGACTCTAAAGGCATCAAGGGGTCTGGGGAGAGCTCAGGAGCACAGTGTTGAGATAGAGTATCAGCCATGATCATATTGAATGGCAAAGCAGGCTCAAAGGACCAAATGACATACTCCTGCTCCTATTTTCTATGTTTCGATGTAATGCTATTGAATGTCATGGGGGGATGGTTGGATTCTCTCTTGTTGGAGATGGTCATTGCCTGGCACTTGTGTGGCGTGACTGTTACTTACCACTTGTCAGCCCAAGCCTGGATATTGTCCAGGTTTTGCTGCATTTGGACTGCTTCAGTATCTGAGGAGTCGTGAATTGTGCTGAACATTGTGCAATCATCAGTGAACATCCCCACTTCTGACCTTATGATGGAAGGAAGATCATTAATGAAGCAGCTGAAGAATCAATCAAAGAGATGCTGCTATCACATGGTATTTTAGCTCACTATGACCCAGAGATACCCACTATCATTACCGTAGATGAATCTTCTACAGGACTGGGAGGTGTACTATTTCAGATACAGATGGTTGGAATGTGTAGGCCAGTTCACTATGCATCCTGTTCACTGACTGAGACTGAACAGAGACATGCAATGATAAAAAATAAGCAGCAGCTGCTACATGGGCTTGTGAAAAGTTTGCAGATTATGCTCTTGGTCTCCATTTCCAGCTAGAGACAGAGCACAAACCCTTAGTGACGCTCTTAAATTCTAAGGAGACAAGAAAAAATGCCTCCACCATTACAATGATTCAGATTGAGTATGTGGTTTGATGCAAAGGCAGGGTATGTTTGGGGAAAAGAGCAAACTGCAGCAGACGTTTTGTCCTGTATACCAGTTGCCAGACCTGAACAAGTTGATGGACTCCTTGTTGAACAGGTAGGGACACCTTTGCATCAACAACAACCACAACTCTACCAGAAATAACATGAAATCAGAGATTCACAGAAACCTGATGAAGAATGCACTCAGGTCAGAGAGAACTGCATCACAGGATGCCCTGCATACATACCACACAAACCCATTCTCAGGCAGTACTAGGAACAGAGAGGACAGCTCAGTGTAATTGATGATTTACTCATCTATGATGAATGATTGGTCATTCTGACAGCATTCTTTCTTTATTCTTTCATGGGATGTGGGTGTCACTGGTGAGGCCAGCATTTGTTGCCCTGATTGCCCTTGAAGGAGTGGCTTGCTAGGCCATTTCAGAGGCCAACTAAGAGTCAACCACATTACTGTGGATATGGAATCACATGTAGGCCAGGCTGGTTGAGGGTAGCACATTTCCTTCCCCTAACAGACATTAGTAAACCAGATGGGTTATTCCGACAATCGACAACAGTTTCATGGTCACTATTACCATGACTGAGACTAGACTTATATGTTTGTTTAATTGAACTTAAATTCCACTAGCTGCCATGGTGAGATTTGAACCAATGTCCCCAGGCCATTAGCCTGGGCCTCTGCATTACTAGTCCAGTGCCCTTACCACAATGCCACCATCCTCCCACAAAGGGTGACTCCATATACTGCAACCATTGTACCAAGGACATCTGGGCAACACAAGATGTCGAGCCAGAGCAAGATATTCTGTTTGATGACCAGGTCTCTCAAAGTCACTGGAAGAGACAATATCAAACTGTATTACTTGTACTATTTATCATCAGGAGACAAGAGAAAAATAGATGGCATCTTCCTTTCCATCAAGTCCATGGAACATCTTGGAATGGACCTCTTCAAACACAGAGGTAACATGTTCTTGACCATGGTAGACTCCTACTCCAGATGGGTAGAAGTCACACTTCTGAAGCAGTGCTTATAACATTGAAGATTCTTGAAACGCAGGGAATCCCAGATCTTGCCATCTTGAACAATGGGCCGCAGTTTGCCTATGAATACTTCAAAGAATTCGCGGCATCGTATGTATTTGTCCGTACTGCCGGTTCACCGAGATACGCTCAAGCCAATGATGAAGTTGAAAGAGGAGTGCGTACAGTAAAAGCATTGCTGCAGAAAGACAATGAAATCCAACTCGCACGCCTGAGCTATCATTCAACTCCACTCCAAAATGGCCTAGCACCATGTGAACTCCTCATGGGAAGAAGGTAGAGGACTCAACGCCCTGCTGTCCCACACACACTCATGTACAAGCTGATGACTTGGACAAAGCGAGAGAGAAGGAGGACAAATATCTTTCCAGTCAGATGTGGAACAATGACATACGTCACAAAGTATGCAACCTGCCAGACCTTCCTCCAGGAGAGCCAGTTTGGATCTGACGCCAAGCTCACTATGGACAAGTGGTTAAACAAACACCACATGCACGGTCCTACCTCATCCAAACAGATAATGGTACAGTGAGACGGAACCGACGTGCACTTGTTGTCACAAAGAACCAACCTTCTACACAGCTGAAGCAGTCATCTACCAGATCGCACAGAACAAAGATGCTGCATTCACCTACCGATCCAGATGACTGCAAGACTGGTGAACAGGATTCAAATCTCCAATCTCCTCCAAAGGAGCTGAGGACCTATTTGGGTAGACTAGTGAAACCGCCTTAATGGTTGACTCTATAAAAAAGAAATTGAAGTCAGAGACTTTGGGAGGGAGGGGTGCATAATATAATGGGGAAAATTAGAGACTTCGGAGGTTGTAGTATAACAGAGAGAATAAGAGATTTGGGAGAGATGTAGTATAAGGAGTTAATTCTAACTGTGTGATATGCTAAGCAGACAGTAAGAGATGTTCCAAAGAAGTTAATATTTTCCTTCCATCAGCAGACTGTAAATATTGTGTTAGCACAACAATGTGCAAAATATTACACCAACCCACTCCCTCCTGCCCCATTCACTACCCTTTGCCCTTAGAATATAAGAACATAAGAAATAAGAACAGGAGTAGGCCATTCAACCCCTCAAGCCTGCTTCATCATTCAATAAGATCATGGCTGATCCACTTGTGTTTTGACTTCCACATTCCCATCTACCCCCAATAACCTTTGATTCCCTTGCCTAAGAATCTATCTACCTCTGCCTTAAAAATATTCAATGACCCCGCCTCCAACACCTTCTGAGACAGAGAGTTCCAAAGTCGTTCAACCCTCTAAGAGAAAAAACTTTGTCCTCATCTCTGTCCTAAAAGGGTGACCCCTAATTTTAAAACAGTGCCCCCTAGTTCTGGAATCACCCACAAAAGGAAACATCTTTTCCATGTCCACCTTGTCAAGATCGTTCAGGATCTTATATACTTCAATCAAATCACCTCTCTCTCTTCTAAATTCCAGTGGAAACATGCCCAGTCTGTCCAACCTTTCCTCATAAGACAACCCACTCATTCCAGGTATCAATCTAGTAAACCTCCTCTGAACCACCTCCAACTCATTTACATCCTTCCTTAAACAAGGAGACCAAAACTACATATGGTATTCGAGGTGTGGTCTCACCAATGTATAACTGAAGCATAACATCCTTACTTTTATGTTCAATTCCTCTTGTAATAAGAGATAGAATTCCATTAGCCTTCTTAATTGCTTGCTGTATCTGCATACTAACTTTTTGTGACTCGTAATAGAACACTTAGATCCCTCTGCTCCTCAGAATTTTGCAGCCATTCTCCATTTAAGTAATACTCTGCTTTTATGTTCTTCCTGCCAAAGTGAACAACTTCACATTTTCCCACATTAAACTCCATTTGCCAGATCTTTGACCACTCACTCAACCTATCTATAATCATCTGCAACCTCCTTATGTCCTCTCCACAACATACTTTCCCACCTATCTTTGTGTGATCTGCAAATTTAGCTACCATGCTATTGCTCCCCTCAACTAAGTCATTGATGTAAATTGTAAAATTTTGAGGTCCCAGCACAGACCCCTGCGGGACTCCACTAGTCACATCCTGCCAATCAGGAAAAGACCCATTTATGCATACTCTCTGGGGAGAATTTTCCTGTCGGCGTGTGGTGACATCAGGTGTGCTTCCTGGAGTCACCGTGTGTCTTTCAGATCTTTCATTCGGCGGACGCACACTGGAGGCGGCTGTGCGTCTGCCGAACTGTCAAAGGCCTGTTAAGGCCATTAAAAAGCCAATTAAACTAATTATTAACGCTGTCCGTCCAATCTTAAGTTTGGCGGGCAGGCTAAGAGCCCAAGTGGCCTTCGCATTTTTCAGGAAACCTCATCCACGGGCGGGATAAGGTTTCCTGAAGACAGGAAACAAAGATTAGGAATAAACAGGTCTTTTTCCGAATGGCAGGCAGTGACTAGTGGGTTACTGCAGGGATCGGTGCTGGCCCACAGCTATTCACAATATATATTAATGATTTAGATGAAGGAATTAAATGTAATATCTCCAAGTTTGCAGATGACACAAAGCTGATTGGGAGGGTGAGCTGTGAGGAGGATGCAGAGATGCTTCAGTGTGATTTGGACAAGCTGAGTGAGTGGGCAAATGCATGGCAGATGCAGTATAATGTGGAGAAATGTGAGGTTATCCATTTTGGTAACAAAAACAGGAAGGCGATTATTATCTGAATGGCTATAAATTGAGAAAGGGGAATGTGCAACATGACCTGGGTGTCCTCGTACACCAGTCACTGAAGGTAAGCATGCAGGTGCAGCAGGCGGTAAAGAAGGCAAATGATATGTTGGCCTTCATAGCCAAAGGATTCGAGTTCAGGAGCAGGGATGTCTTGCTGCAATTATACAGGGCCTTGGTGAGACCACGTGTGGAATATTGTGTGCAGTTTTGGTCTCCTTATCTGAGGAAGGATGTTCTTGCTATAGAGGGAATTCAGCGAAGGTTTACCAGACTGATTCCTGGGATGGCAGGACTGACATATGAGGAGAGATTGAGTCAATTAGGATTATATTCACTGGAGTTCAGAAGAATGAGGGGGGATCTCATAGAAACCTATCAAATTCTAACAGGACTAGACAGGGTAGATGCAGGAAGGATGTTCCCGATGGTGGGGTCACAGTCTGAGGATACAGGGTAGACCATTTAGGACTGAGATGAGGAGAAATTTCTTCACCCAGAGAGTGGTGAGCCTGTGGGATTCACTACCACAGAAAGTAGTTGAGGCCAAAACATTGTAAGTTTTCAAGAAGGAGTTAGATATAGCTCTTGGGGCGAAAGTGCTCAAAGGATATGGGGAGAAAGTGGGAGCAGGCTATTGAGTTGGATTATCAAACATGATGATAATGAATGGTAGAGCAGGCTCGAGGGGCTGAATGGCCTACTCCTGCTCCTAGTTTCTATGTTAATAAAATCTATAAATAATTTATTCACGTTTCATAAACATGTGCCAGCTGATGTGACACTGTCACATGAGGGGATGTGACTAAGTAATTTTTACCTTTCTTTACTTAAATATTTCAATATGAGGCGCGGAGCTGCTGGAGATTTCTTCACTCTTTCGAGCGCAGGCTCCGACTCTCCCTCTTCCCCTCCGACCCACACAGGTAGCGCTGAGCACTGCCGACCATGTGTCACGTAAAATGGTATCTCGGAGCCGAATGAAGGTGGCGATCAGCTCCAGGCCCGCTCCCGACCGGCCCACCCAACAGGGAGAATATTCTCCCCTCTGCTTTCTGCCAGCCAGCCAATCTTCTATCCAGGCTAATGTGTTACCCCCTACATCATGAGCTTTTATTTCTGTAATAACCTTTGATGTGGCACCTTATCAAATGCCTTCTGGAAATCCAAGCACATTATGTCTACAGGCTCCCCTTTATCCAATGCGCATTTCACTCCTTCAAAAGACTCCAGTGAATTGGTTAAACATAATTTCCCTTTCACAAAGTCTCTCCTTGATTACCTTGCTTTCTGCCAGCCAGTCAATCTTCTATCCAGGCTAATATGTTACCCCCTACATCATGAGCTTTTATTTTTCGCAATAACCTTTGATATGTCACCTTATCAAATACTTTCTGGAAATCTAAGTATAGTACGTCTACAGGTTCCCCTCTATCCACCCTACATGTTACTCCTTCAAAGAACTCTAATAAATTGGTTAAACATGGTTTCCCTTTCACAAAGCCATGCTAACTCTCCCTGATTACCTTGAGCTTTTCTAAGAGCCTGGCTAGAACCTCCTTAATGATTAACCCTAATACCTTCCCCACGACAGACGTCAAGCTAACTGGCCTGCAGTTTCCTGTTTTCTGTCTCGTTCCCTTCTTGAATAGAGGGGTTATATTTGCTATTTTCAGCCTGATGGAACCTTTCCAGAATCTAGCGAATTTTGGAAAATTAACTCCAACACATCTACTACCTCATTAGCCACCCCTTTTAAGACTATAGGACTTAGTCTATCTAGACCTGGAGACTTGTCAGCCCGCAGCTCCATCAGTTTGCTCAGTACAGATTCCTCAGTGATTGTAATTTCTCCTTAACCCTTAATGCCAACTCACCCAGCATCCACCTCAGGACCCTTGATGAAATAAAATAAAGTTCTAAGTATCTATTGATGATTTCACTAGTTTAAAAACACTCAAATTCATAAAAACACATTCACTACATTTCCATTCCTTCAAGTGCTTAATCCCTTATAAAAACAAACATTTGTATTCGTAGACCCACAGGTGAGGCAGGAGTAACTACCCTTGACATCAAGGCAGCATTTGATCAAGTATGACATCAAGGAGCCCTAACAATACGAGTCAATGGGAATCAGGAGAAAACTCTCCACTAGTTGGAGCCATACCTAGTAATGTTCCTCACCATTCGCAGCTCATCAGATACTGAAGCAGCCCATATCCAAATGCAGCAAGACCTGGACAATATCCAGGCTTGGCTGACAAGTGGCAAGTAACACTTGTACTGCACAAGTGCCAGGCAATGACCATCTCCAACAAGACAGAATCCAAACATCTCCCCTTGACATTCAATGGCATTACCATTGCTTAATCCCCCACTGTCAATATCCAGGGGGTTACCATTGATCAGAAACTGAACAGGACCAGACATATAAATGCTGTGGCTACAAGAGAAGATCAGATGCTAGGAATGCTGTTTCGAGTAACACACCTCCTGACTCCCAAAGCCTGTCCACCATTTACAAGGCATAAGTCAGGAATACCCTCCACTTGCCTTGATGAGTGCACCTCCAACAACACTCAAGAAGCTTGACGCCATTCAGGACAAAACAGCCCACTTGATTGGCATCCCATCCACCACCTTCTACATCTACTCCCTCCACCACTGACGCACAGTGGCAGCAGTGTGTACCATATAAAAGATGCACTGCAACAACCCACCAAGGCTCTTTAGACAGCACTTTTCAAACCCACGGCCACTTCCGCCTAGAAGGACAAGGGCAGTAGATGAATGGGAACACCACCACTTGCAAATTCCCCTCCAAGCCACTTACTACCCTGACTTGGAAATATATCGCCATTCCTTCACTGTTGCTGAGTCAAAATCTTGGAACTTCCTTCCCATCAAAACTGTGAGTGTTCCTACATCACAGGGACTGCTGCAGTTCAAGAAGGCAACTCACCACCACCTTCTCAAGGACAATTAGGCATGGGCAATAAATGTTGGCCCAGCCAGCGATACCCACATCCCATGTAAGAAGAAAAAAAAATTAAATGCCTTGATAATTTGATAGTTCCTTTGACATTTGACAGTTCCAATGAGCATGACAGCTCCAATGAGTTTATCCACTTTTTACACACATTCATGTCTACTTTGAACAATCCATACGGCACTTGACCTCTCCCAAAGGGCACCTTATCTCGTCCAAAGGTGTTTATGGACCTATCCAAAAGGGTACCTTACCAGGTACAGCACGGGGTTAGATACAGAATAAAGCTCCCTCTACACTGTCCCCATCAAGCGCTCCCAGGGCAGATACAGCACGGGTTAGAATACAGCTACACTGTCCTATCAAACACTTCCAGGGCAGGTACAGCATGGGGTTAGGTACAAAGTAAAGATCCATCTACACTGTCCCATCAAACATTCCCAGGACAGGTACAGAACGATTTAGATACAGAGTAAAGCTCCCTCTACACTGTCCCATCAAACATTCTCAGGGCAGGTACAGCATGGGGTTAGATACAGAGTAAAGCTCTCTCTACACAGTCCCATCAAACACTCCCAGGACAGGTACAGCACGGGGTTAGATACAGAGTAAAGCTCTCTCTACACTGTCCCCATCAAACATTCCCAGGGCAGGTACAGCACGGGGTTAGATACAGAGTAAAGCTCCCTCTACACTGTCCCCATCAAACACTCCCAGGACAGGTACAGCACGGGGTTAGATACAGAGTAAAGCTCCCTCTACACCGTCCCCATCAAACACTCCCAGGACAGGTACAGCACGGGGTTAGATACAGAGTAAAGCTCCCTCTACACTGTCCCCATCAAACACTCCCAGGACAGGTACAGCATGGGTTAGAATACAGAGTAAAGCTCTCTCTACACTGTCCCATCAAACACTCCCAGGGCAGGTACAGCATGGGGTTAGATACAGAGTAAAGCTCCCTCTACACCGTCCCCATCAAACACTCCCAGGACAGGTACAGCACGGGGTTAGATACAGAGTAAAGCTGCCTCTACACCGTCCCCATCAAACACGCCCAGGACAGGTACAGCACGGGGTTAGATACAGAGTAAAGCTCCCTCTACACTGTCCCCATCAAACACTCCCAGGACAGGTATAGCACGGGTTAGATTCAGAGTAAAGCTCCCTCTACACTGTCCCCATCAAACACTCCCAGGACAGGTACAGCATGGGTTAGAATACAGAGTAAAGCTCTCTCTACACTGTCCCATCAAACACTCCCAGGGCAGGTACAGCATGGGGTTAGATACAGAGTAAAGCTCCCTCTACACCGTCTCCATCAAGCACTCCCAGGGCAGGTACAGCACAGGTTAGATACAGAGTAAAGCTCCCTCTACACTGTCCCCATCAAACACTCCCAGGACAGGTACAGCACGTGGTTAGATACAGAGTAAAGCTCCCTCTACACTGTCCCCATCAAACAATCCCAGGACAGGTACAGTTTGGGGTTAGATACAGAGTAAAGCTCCCTCTACACTGTCCCCATCAAACACTCCCAGGACAGGTACAGCACGTGGTTAGATACAGAGTAAATCTCCCTCTACACCGTCCCCATCAAACACTCACAGGACAGGTACAGCACGGGGTTAGATACAGAGTAAAGCTCCCTCTACACTGTCCCCATCAAACAATCCCAGGACAGGTACAGCTCGGGTTAGAATACAGCTACACTCTCCTATCAAACACTCCCAGGTTCTCCCGTATTAGGTATTAACCATGGCTCTGTGGGTAATAACTTGCTTCTAAGTGAGAAGGTTATGGATGCAAGTCCCACTCTAGGGACTTGAGCAAATCACCTAGGCTGGCACTCCCAGAGCAGTACTAAGGGAGTGCTGCACTGTTGGAGGTGCTATATCTTGGATGAAAAGCTAAACAGAGACCTTACCTCTCCTCTCAGCTGGAAATAAATGAACTCATAGCATTTTTGGGAGAAGGGCAGAAATTGTGTCCTACATTACATTCTTCGCTCAGTTTTTTAAAATTTGAGTTTTCTGGTTAATGGTTCTGTTGAAATGGTGTTTGTTGAATATGTTGTACAATACAATTTCGACCTACAGCCATCTGATAAAGTCCATTTGTTCCGCTTACCCTGGTGAGGTGGACCTATCAGATCTTCAGTTTCTACAGGACCCTGGTTGACCACTAGCAAAGCAAGCCTTGAGATTCAGACTTTAATGGCCATTTATAAGAACATAAGAAATAGGAGTAGGCCATTCGGCCCCTCGAGCCTGCCCTGTCATTCAATAAGATTATGGCTGATCTGCCCAGGCCTCAAATCCTCTTTCGTGACAGCTCAGCATAGCCCTCAACTCCCCGATATTTTAAAAATCTATCTACTTCCTCTTTAAGTACCTTCAGTGATCTAGCCTCCACAACTCTCTGGGGTAGAGAATTCCAGACATTCCCGACCCTTTGAGAAATTTCAGTTTTAAATGAGTGTCACCTTATTCTGTAACTATGTCCCCTAGTTCAAGACTCCCCCCACTAGTGGAAACATCTTTGCAACATCTACCCTGTCATACCCCTCAGAATCTTCTACGTTTCAATAAGATCCCTCATTCTTCTAAACTCTGATGAATAAAGGCCTAACCTGTTTAAGCTGTTCTTGATAAGTCAACCCCTTCATCCCAGGAATCAGCTTAATGAATCTCTTTTGAAGTGCCTCCAATGCCAGTATACCCTTTCTTAAATATGGGGACGAAAACTGCACACGGTACTCCGGGTGCAGCATGTCAGGATGTGAATGCTACTGCCAGGGTAGGCTTAGCCAGTTCCTCTTGCTGCTCCCACAGATGCCCCAGCTCACTTCTGTCATCACCTGTCCAGTCCTGGACTTGATATAAGGTGGCAACCCTGAACAGAGAGACCATCAAATGATCGAAAGCAAAATACCTGGCCCTTCCATCGCTGCAGAATCAATATTGGCATTTCCTTTTGCACAATCTATGCTGGGGTAAGTTTTGGAGATAAAATGCTTTTCTAAATATTCACATGCAAGGGTGGCTTTCCCTTTCACCATATTCTGGGAAGAAAAATGAATCATTTTCAGTATTTTTTTTTGTGTATTGAGAGCACTCACCAGCAGCCTGTTGCCTTGAGAGACAGTAAGCAAAGCTACAGCCAGCAATCGTTCAGCAGCCAACAGTTCCTGCAGGGAAAGAAAAGGGAGAAGAGGTCAGATGTGATTGGCTTTGATGTGCAGAACTTCGACAGCTACTACCCTAGGAGTTCAATTCGAGACTTTAGTGAGTGACAGTATTGTGTCAAGCCTAAAAGACCCAATTCCCCATGTTTAGTACGGCAGTAGGGGTGCAACAATCAGCCTCAGTGACCCTGGGCTGAGAGGGGAACTGGAATATTAGGAACAGGAGGAGGCCATTCAGCTCCTCGATCCCTCTCCGCTATTCAATTAATTCATGGCTGATCTGTATCTCAACCACAATAATCCACCTTAGCTCCACCTCGCTTGACACCCTTCGCCTGACAAAATCAATCTCAGTCTTGAAAGTTCCCATTGTCCCCAGTACCCACAGCCTTTCTGGGGGCAGAATTTCAGATTCTCACAAGGTATTCTCTTAAATATGGAAGATTAAGGTGTAATCTAATTGAGCTGTTGAAGATGATAAAAGCATTTGATAGGGTCGATATGAGAGAAACTATTTCCTCTGATTGGACGGCGTGAGGGGGCTCCATGGTGGAGCATAACCTTAAAATTAGAGCTTTAGGCAGCTCAAGGGTGGCGTTTGGAAGCACTCCTTCACACAGATGCTAATGGAAATCCTGGAACTCCCTTCCCAAAACCACTATTAAGGTTGGGAAGGTTGATTAAAAATTTCAAAATGGGGAATAATAGATTTTTGTTAGGCAAGGATATTAGGGGGCATGAAACCAAGGTGGGCAGATAGACTAAAGGTGCAGATCCACTATGATCTAATTGAATGGCAGAACTGGCTTGAGGGGCTGAATGGTCCACTCCTGTTCTAAAGTTAGCATTTATGCAATAAAACCAAGGCCTTGTCAGGAACTCCTAAAAGTTGCCTTTGGATACAGTGCTTAACATAACTGCCCTAACGACTTGGGCTGGAGCCAGTAGGTGGCGAGGTCTAATTCAACAGGCCTCTGTTTGATCTCTCTCTTGCATTCTTATTCCCCAACCCCGGATTTACCTATTCATCCTCAGTTTGAGTTTGTATCCCCCATTCCTGAACAATTACCTTGATTTTTATAAATATACTACACACCCTTGTCTCATGACTTCAGCTATTGAAATATTTTACACCAAGCTGAATAAATGCAATGGTTTGTGACATTGCAAAAGAAGGCCCAAAATAGCCTCTGTGTCCACTGAAAACTTGGCTACGACTCGTGTTTTTGACACTTGGCTGAGTCTTCACACTTATAAAGTCTGGAACCCAAATGTAAACCAAGTACCACAAGTCTTTTTAAATAGCAGGTCTGTTTTTTAAATAGAAGTCAGTTTCTCTTTTTAAATAAAAGCCTGTTGTTTTTAAATAGAGTTTGTTTTTCCCACTTCTGTATCTTGAGGTTTTGTGGGGCAATTTTGGGCATGAAGGGGTTTAAAATGAGTAAAGGAATATTGACCAGCTGTGAGGATGACTGTAGAATTGAACCCACAATCTCATACTTGCTCCACCTCAAGCCTCAAGTTACCAACTCTGGCTGGGCTTGTCTCTGGAGGCATCATCATCCTGTTTCCAACTATCCTGTCCAGACAAACCGCTAATATAATTAATAAAGCGCTCAAGAGAAGTGAAAGAAAGGCACAATTTTTTCTTAATGCCCTTATGATTTTTCTGCCTGGATTTGGCTACAGTGGTGTCCGGGAAATTAATCCACAATTTCTGGAGACTCCAGGGCAATCCTGGAGGGTTGGTAACCCTAGTAGCCTCAGCTGTTGAGTTTTGGATCAGAACAAGACTGGCAACCTCAAATATCACTATTGTGGTGTCCCAAGGATTTCCGAAACCTTCACTCTTCCTACCACAATGTAGCGTGTCTGCGTGCTTTGTCTGTTTGTTTATGTATATGCACATCTGACTCCTGGTCTGCATGTATACTTGAATATATTAGTACATAACAGCAATGGCAGGTGGCAAAGGTCCATCCGATCCATCCAGCCTGTTGCACACAACCGAGATGCCTTGTGCATCACAATGGATACAGTACACTGGCCGCCAGTGCTGCCTGTAAAATGTTGCTGCACACAACGAGTTTTTTTTTTAAATGCGCATTTTCTTTAGAGTTCTTTGTGCAGCTGTCCCACATGGAGCAGCTTTCAACACAATACAAGGCCTGCATGGTGTCTACCAGACTACGGTCTGACCGCGCATGTGTGCAGCATAGCGGGATCAGTGTAGCCAGGTCTTTGTTGACTTTGCGGGAACACGATGGACCGAATGGCCTCCTTCGTAAACGTCTGTGAGTCTAACTTTTCTCCCTGCCCCCAATGCATTCCTGGGGCAGCAGGAAAATCAGGTTAAAAGCCCAGGCCAATTCGGGGGAGAAAGCTCTCTCTGATTCCTTTAGACAATATAAGACCATAAGGCATGGGAGCAGAAATTAGGCCATTCGGCCCATCGAGTCTGCTCTGCCATTCAATCATGGCTGATAAGTTTCTCAAACCCCATCCTCCCGCCTTCTCCCCGTAACCTTTGATCCCCTTACCAATCAAGAACCTATCTCTCTCAGATATGTCTCCATGTGCTTGCATCTTTTATAGTAACATGTTAATAAACTCCATAAAAGTTGCAAGGTCTGGATGGTGAGCCATTTCCCTGGTCTTTTCTTGCGCTCAATGTTAGCAACAGATTACCTACGTATGAATCCTTGGACATTCTCAAGGCAGTGTTATTGGGCATTAGGAACATAGGGAAAAATTCTCCCCCTATCATCTCCCCCACTGCGGTTGCAGGGGGAGGTGCGGGGTGCGGGGTGCAGGACCAGGCGCATGCGGGTGCGCATTTTACATGGGTGGGCCAATTAAGGCCCCACCAGCATGACGTCTGCCAGGGAGTGCTGTGCAGTCCCTGTGCAGGCAATGGGGGGATTCCCTCAGCGAGAGTGCGCTCCTTCACGCATGCAATAGAGCGCACTGATCTCCCTGAGGCTAAGCGCTGCCTCAGGGAGATCGGCTCCAAATTAAAAATCGTTAAACAAACGATAGAAAGCTTTCCCTGACATGTACCCTCATGTGATACTGTCACATGAGTTGGGACATGTCCATCACTTTTATTGAAACTTTTATTAAAAATTTAAATACCCTCATGAAGCCTCATCCCGCCCGTGGATGAGGGTTCATGCTTTTTCTGAAGCCCGCCAGGGTTCCCGGCCTGCACGCCAACCCGAAGCTTGGATGGGCAGGTCCATTAATGATGTTAATTATTTTTCCGATGGCCTCATTAGGCCATTGACAGGTCGGTGGGCGCACAGCTGACTCGACTGCGCTCCCACCGACCTGAAAATGGAAATGACGTGGGGTGACGTTGGGAGTTTCACCCGACGCCATCCCACGTCACTTAACACATTGACGAGCGGGCCCCACCCCCACTCGCCGACCGGATGATCCTGCCTACAGAAACATAGAAAATAGAAGCAGGGGTAGGTCAGCCAGCTCCCCGAGCCTGCCCTGCCATTCAATATGATCATGGCTGATCTCCTATCTCAACCCTGTGCTCCCTATAGCCCTTGCCTCTTTTCGAGTCCAGTAATCTATCTATTTTCTTCTTAAATATATTCAATGACTTGGCCTCCACAGTCTTCTGTGGTAGAGAATCCCACAGGTTCACCACCCTCTGAATGAATAAATTTCTCCTCATCTCAGTCCTAAATGGCTATCCCGTATCCTGAGACTGTGACCCCTTGTTCTTGACCCCCCTGCAGCCAGAGGAAATATCATCCCTGCATCCAGTCTGTCCATCCCTGTCAGAATTTTAGATGCTTCAATGAGATCCCCTCTCCTTCTTCTGAACTCCAGTGATTACAAGCCTAGTCAGCCCAATCTCTCCTCATACACAATCCTGCCATCCCAGGAATTACATCTGCTATTCTTTATTAGAACAGTAATAAAAAGTCAAATCTTGCTGGAAAAATAATGGCATGTTAATAAGAAAATCTTCCAGCTAATTCAGAGGATTAAGAGATGCACAGTTCAGTTACGAATCTCCAGAACTGACTGATCAGTTGATGTTTCTCCATTCTTTGCTTCGTACGAGTGGTACCTCGCCTTTCTCTTCCTAATTATTTTTAACAACTTGCTGGATTTTAATGGGATAATTGTTATCCCATTAAACTCACCACAGAAAGTTAAGGCTTATAATTAAGAGCGTATGATAATCGCTATTGGAACTCCAATTAACGTCTCACACAGAAATAAAATAATTTAAACTGCTCAGTCTCATTCATGCAGGTAGTAAAGTTTTAGGGAATATTAAAAAGTTATGTTTTTAATATTTGTTCTAACTTTTCCTTTCTTTTTTCTCTCTGAATTCAATCTTTCTTTTCCTCTCCATTTCCCTTTCAGCACCTGGTTCATCACTGATTCATCCTCCTTCTCCTTTATTCTTCCGTCTTGTTCTCTATCTTTAAATCTTATTGGTTAATGAGATAGACTGTTGGTCCCACCATTCACCAAGGTGTCAAGTGCCCTATTGTCCTAATTGTGTTTTTATCAGCTTGCATTTTTACTATGCCATGGTGCAGTAACATTTTGAGCTGAAGGGTTTTGGAAGATGTCAAGCTAATATGCACGCAAGAATTGGGTCCAAAATGTCCAATACATTCAAGAATAACATAATTACTGCATCAACACACCAGCAATGTTACGACCCAGTCCTTTACCTTCCATGCACAACAACTGACACTATTATAGACAGGCAGATTCAGTTGTCTGTGGCCTATAACAGTGGGGCCTAACCAGCTCAATGATCTTTTCCCACTGCTTTATTGTCTAATATACCTACAATAGGGGCATTAAGTCTACAGGGATTCAGTATTACAGAGACACACAGCCAGATGGACAAAGCTGGCTTATTGAGAGGTGCCGGTATCAGGCAACTTCTAGGCATCAGTGGTATAGCTGAGGCTTTGCACTCTATATACCTCCAACATAAAGAAGGCTACTGCTGGAAACTAGAAAGTCTTTCCATCAAATAGGGTACAGATATATCTTTCTTTCCAGTTATCTCTTTTTTTGTTTTTATTTCCACCTGAGTAATTGTGACATTTGTGAGCATTCCCCTTAGAGCAATGGAGACAAAGCTATCCCAGCATGCATAGCTGTCTTGAAAGCCCTCTATTAGAATTCTAGTGTCCATAACTTTTAAAGGAGAAATTTCACTGTAAATCTAAATGAGGTGATAGCCCCTCCTCCAATGAACTTTATTCATATGTGAACACCTTTTTTGAGAGAATAAACTTAAATTGCATGGTTCAGATTTAGAGATATGATAGCATAATGGTTCCATTATTGGTAGTAATCCAGAGGCCTGAATTAATAATCCATGAGTTCAAATCCTGCCATGGCAGTGGAGGAGTTTAAATTAAATTAAAGTTAGTACTCTATTAGTAAAGGCAACCATGAAACTGTAGTAAAAGGGTCTGGCACATACAGAGTCAATGTAGGAATGAGTACAGTACTACCCACACAATGATGTAAGGAGACACATGACCCAGACCCAGGGTCAGTGCAGTGTTGAGCAGAGACAGGTTAAGATCTAAACATGGAGATAGCTCCTTGCCTGTACCCTTTACTGTGTATATGTACATAGTTACAAATAGTTAATAAAGACTTACTGTTAACATACAAAAGAAAATGAAGACTTCTTTAACAGACACGTTCTGTAGCCATTCCAGCAGAAACTACCAGGTTGTTGTAAAAACCCATCTGGTTCACTAACAACCTTTAGGGAAGGAAATCTGTTGTCCTTACCTGGTCTGGCCTGCATGTGATTCCAGACCCACAGCAATGTGGTTCCCTCTTAACGGACCTTTGAAAAGGTCGAAGAAGCCACTCAGTTGTATTCAATGACAACCGGGGATAGACAATAAATGCTGCCCTTGCAAGTGGCCCCCACATCCCATAAATGAGTAAAATATAAATTGTGATACGCTGGCATGAGGGTGGGGGATTGTAATTTCCGTGTGAGCCACCTTCCAAGGAGGGAAAGTTTGTACGTGTGGCTTCGCGCTTAGTCTTTCAGTGTAAACAGCACAGGGTCATGCAGACAGGCGGATAAGTAGGACAATGACTCAACTGGGATTCCTTTGTTACAAAAGGTGATTCAGAAACAGAGACTGGACCAAAGGTTGCGTTAATGTAGCATCTTTAACAAAGGCCTAGGTCTTCCAAGGGGTGGCAATCATCATCAGCGCCGAGACGCTTTTTGCCAGGCCTTCTGAGCCTGGCTTCTCCAGGAATGTGGAGCACAGCATCCATTCGCGAGCTCCATCACAGCGTTGTAGAGCACATCCCCCTTTTTACAGCATTAGATGCAGTATGGTAAGTTTAAATGTCCAGTGTGAACAGGTGAATGGATGAATGCTCGTGAATGGGTAGGTTGGTAAGGTAGGTAAGTGTGTGAGGTAAGTGGGTAGGGCGGTGAGGTAACTAGGTAGGTGGGTAGAGTGACAGGTGAGTAGGGTTGCAAGTGGGTGACTGGCAGGTGGGTAAGCTGATAGATGGGTAGGGTGGCAGGTGGGTCCAGGGTGGGTAATCAGGTAGGGGGCTAGTCAGGCCAGGATGGGGGGAACAGTCAGTTCAGGCCGGGATGGGGTGGTGGTTGAGGGGGTCAGGAGGGTAATCGTGGGGTTAAGGGGGGGATGGTCAGTGTTAGTGATTGTTGGGGGGGGTATCAGTTCTGTAGTTACCCAGGAGTTAGACTAGGATTTTCCAGCCTCACATTTCCTGGATAACTATTAGTCCCATGAAACTTACTGAATTCTCCTGTTGTAGCTCAGAGTCAGACAGTTTTTTGGAGGGTCCCAGGGAGCAGGGGAATTGCCCACTAGAAATTCAAACTTCCTGGGCAATTCCCGCAGAGGTCAGCAAGTCAGGACATCCGATGATCCGGAGACCTGAAGATCTGGGCCATGTAAAATGTCCCAAGGTGCTTCACAGCAGCATTATCGAACAATCTTTCACCCCAATAAGTGGATCTGTAGTCACATGCAGGCCATGTCAGGTAAGGCTGGCAGGCCTCCATGAAGGCCATTACTGAACCAGACGGCTTTTTAAGGCTGCAATGATCTCTTTAGTCCTGCACATGCCTGTGTTTCTATATTTTCTTATTCCCTATCAGGTGTAAAAGCTCTACCTGACACTCTTAGTGCTTCCAACTCTTTCCAAATGGTGTTCCCTGATCTGTGAACCCGTCATCATGATGATCAGTCCAAACGCATTCATTTGTTTAATTCTCTGCCTGAAAGTCTTTTGTTACAATCTGCACGATTTCCCATGTGCTCTGCTCACAAACATTAGTTCCCATCAAAAATCCCACACTTCCTATTGACCAAATCTGACCACAGGAAGGAAATTCTGGAAAAGGATTGTCGTAGATGAACTCTTCAATCACTGGCTAAAGCATTAGAAACAATAGTCTATCCATCAGACCTCTCCGAACCAGGGAAAGTATCACACTGACAAGCACAGGCTAAACACCGATCATGTTTGCTTCTTATAAAGTATAATTATGCAGAACTTGACTAACACAGTTTAATTCCCATTGTTCCTTTGCATCTCATTGAAAGATATGAAATTCTAAAGGGGCTTGGCAGGATAGATGCTGGGAGGGTGCTTCTCCTGGCTGTGGAATCTAGAACAGTTTCAGAATGAGGGGTGAGCTTTTTAGGACTGAGATGAGGAGTTTTTTTTTAACTCAAAAGGTTGGAGGTCTTCGGAATTCTCGACAGCAGAGAGCTGTGAATGTTCATTCATCAATTATATTCAAGATGGTGACTGACAGACCTTTGAACAATAAAATTATTAAGAGATAGGTGTTACAAAGTTGATTTTCCAGGCAACTTTTCTTGGTAAACTATACTTACATGGCAGCAGCAGCAACTAAATGTGCGCATCAAACTCTATAACTAAAGAAGAACTCTCCCTAGAGGTTCACTGTGCTGCTAACTCATTGGTTTATGCAGATCATGTGATCTTGCAACACAAGATTATTTTTAAAGCTACAGTCCTACGTTTGTCCAAACTATAATTACCTACATTCCTCCTCCTTTAACTTTTCTGTACATTTTGTATTTACAAGGATATTTATCACATGGCATTACAAGCTGATCATGAAATTCATCAGGTCATGAAATTACAAGTTCAGTCTTTCAGGAGGTTTCCTGATCCGTGCGGAATGTCGCAGCTCCACGGCTTCCGATTCCTTGGCAGGAAACACATTCTCTGGAACTGCATTAGCATCAGGTACCTCATTAGGCGCAGGCAGTTCAGTGTCTCCCACTCCAACGGAGACATTGGGCATGTTTGTCTTTGGCTGAGCAACTTCAACAGGGACCACTGGGTCAGTAATGTTTACAGGTAGAACATCATTTTGTTGGGGTATCTCCCTTTTTCTCAAATGATCCACATGCTGACAGGTGATCTGGCCCTCCACTTCCACGTGGGACAACAATGGTCCAGTCACAGAGCTTATTTTACCAGCTAGCCACTTTAGTGGCCGAAATTCCTTACATATACCACTTCTCCGACAATACATTGTCACTCACGACTATGCAAATCGTGAATTGCTTTTTGGTCTCCACCCTCCCCTCCAAATTGGCAAGTATCAGGCTTAGTCTTGTCCGAAGACGGCACCTCATCAGTAATTCTACATCCTCTTCCTACGTGTCTTCTTCTTTTTCCCACAGAGTTTAGTCTCAGCCTTTTTTTTTACTTCACTGTCAGCCCGACTTCTCCCAGATGCAATCTTAACTTGTCTTAGTTCAGTAGTTGAGCTACGTATGACTTCATTGTCAACTCACATCTTGGAAAGTTCTACACCTTTTGCTTTCAAAGCCCCCTTGGCTTTCATTCAGCTGATTCTTCAGCTCTTCTGTCTCCTCCTTGTATCTGTTGGCTTCCTCCTGGAACCTTGAACCTTGCTGCGTCTTCTCTGTCAACTGCTTCTTCAGTTTGTTCAGAGTGACGTTAAATTCATCCTATCTCTCTTCGTAATTTTCCAGAGGTAGAAACTTTGACCTGAGGGATCCTTGTAGTGTGTGAAGGTCTCTCAGCAGGTTTTCCGTTTCTTTGCGAAGCTCACTCGCTTCATCTTGAATTCTGTCATTCAGCAGAGTCTCCTAGGGTTTCTTCTGCTGTTCTTCCATGTTGTTGTTTAAGACAGTCTTCATTTCTTCAGGTTACTGAATGGCTGCACACTCCTTTTTCAACCTGTTGTGGTCCTTAGACTCTCCAGGCTCTTTCTGAAGTGCTCTGCTTTGTTCCTTTTCCAAGACATGAACTCTTCCAGCTTCCTTTTGAAATCTCACTGGCCAATCAAGGTTAATTGCCCCTCAACCAATTTTGACCTAGAAGGCTTGGTCCTCTGCCTTCTAATACCATCACTGGTTGTTGTGCCAATTGGTGTCATTAATAAATAGTTACTCAGGTGATATCTTTTACCTGGATTTCTTCGCCTGTATATGTTTTCAACTTGGCGGAAGTTTGTTCCAAATTTAATTTTTGATCACCTTTATTTAAATATCTGAAAGTGTGTTCTCCTATTACAGTGGTAGAAGCACTCGTGTCTACTTCCATTTTTAAGAGTTTACCATTCACTTGCACTATGACAATAATTGGCTCTGTCTTTCATTCAACTTTCATGTTGAATAATGAATAAATGTCAGAATTGGCTGTTTCTGACTCTTCTACACTATAGACTTCATTGGACTTCATTTGTTGCCTGTTTAAATCTCACTTTCAATATGTGTCCATTTCTGTGACAAAAATAACACTCCACCTTTTTAAACTGCCAATCGTTAGAATGATTGTCTCCACATCGATGAAAAGTGGTTTTCAAATTTGCTGCTAAGCTGTTTCCTCTAAATTTTCGGCTAGCAAGTGCTGTTTCCTGCTTCGCGGCAGAGTTTCAGCTTTTTGTGCCACTTTCCGCTGACCGTTCCCGCCCAAATGGAGAACGGCACCATTTTGCGCACCTTGAATTGCTTGTGAATTCCTTATAGCGCTTTCCATCGTCAGCGCTATTTCTAACGCTTTCTTAAAATCAAGATTCACTTCAGCCAGCAATCTTCACTGAGTAGCATCCTCCTGCACGCCACATACCAAACGATCTCTGAGCTTGTCATTCAGGGTTTCACTGAAATCACAATATTCCGTTAGTTGTTTTAACTTTGCCACGTAGGTAACAATGGTCTCTCCTGGGGCTCTATCCTGCGAATTGAACCTCAACCTCTGCATTGTGACTGAGGGCTTGGGTTGAAAATGTCCCTCAATGAGGACTACTGAATTACGGGTGCTGGGAGCCATCAAGCTTTGAATTAAACTAGGTTTTGCTCCCACAAATACCCAGGAGAATTGCTCTCCTCTTTTCCACCCCCATGATTTCATTGGCTTGAAAGCTGAACACAAAATGTTCTATAAACTGAAACCAATCGTCTGTGGCTGGTTCAAAGGTATTGATTCTGCCAAATTGTGGCATCATGGATGAGTATATCTCCCTTTCTTTATAATTAACTTAGGTACTCACAATTGCTGGGCAATGGACAGTACCAGATCTGATTTATCCTCGTTGCCAGTTTGTTATAGAGTTGATTTTCCAGGCAATTTTTCTTGGTGGCAACATTGAACTTTATTTACAAGACAACAGCAGCAACTACATGTTTGCATTAAACTCTATAGCTAAAGAAGAACTCTCCCTCGAGGTTCCCCACGATGCTAACTCATTGGTTTACACAGATCATGTGATCTTACAATGCAGGATTATTCTTAAAGCTACAGTCCTACCAGTCCTACATTTATCCAAACTGTAATTACTACAATAGGGGATTGTGCAGAAAGGTGGAGTAAGGTGGAAAATCAGCAATGATCATATTGAATGGCGGAGCAGACTTCAAAGTCCTACTAGCCTCCTCCAACTTCTATTTCTTTTATGTTTATCTCTTAACTGTCGCTCTTAAACTGAAATATCAATAGTACCATTAAGATGATATTTTTCCATAATCTCACTGTTACGTTCATGGCTTCCTGATACACCAAAACAAGTTACTGATGTGATGTTCTCTCCCTGATCTCTCAATGCCTCCTCATCATCTACAATAACCAAGTTAGGAGAGTGATGGATTATCCGCCACTTTCCTGGATACGTGCAACTCAAGAAGCTCAACATCATCCTGGCTAATGTTGATGGCTTGATCAGTGCGGACTCAATATCCAACTTTCCATGTCTTAAGAACATGAGGGGAAACAACTTCTCCGTGTCTACCCTATCAAGCCCCTTCAGAATCTTGTATGTTTCAATGAGATCATTCTTCTAAATTCCATAGGGTAAAGACCCAATTTACTCAACATCTCAACCCAGGAACCTGTCTAGTAAACCTTTGCAATACCACCTCCAGTCCAAGTATATCCTTCCTTATATATGGAGATCAACACTGTGCACAGCAGTCCTGGTGTGGTCTCACCAAAGCCCCGTATAATTATGTTATCTGACGGCTGCAGTATATACCATCTACTGGATGCACTGCAGCACTCTTTAGAAACAACATGGATGCTTTTGGGAAAGTAAAGAGTCTCACCTGAATGGTTCCAGAGATGATGGGTTACAGCTATGTGGATAGACTAGAGAAGCTGAGGCTGTTCCCCTAAGAGCAGAAAAGGCTAAGCTGGGATTTGCTAGAAGTGTTCAAAAATTATGAAGGGCCTAGGCAGATGAGAAAAAGATGAGAAAACTGTTTCCAATGTCCGAAGGGTTGATGACCAGAGGGCACAAAGTTAAGGGAATTGGCAAAAGAGCCAGAGATGGCAGGAGCAAAATTATTTGAATGCAACGACTGGTTAGGATTTGGAATGCACTGTCTGATAGCGTGGTGGATACTGTTTCAATACTAGCCTTCAAGAGGGAATTGGACAAATACTTGAAGATGTATATACTACAGGCCCAGCCTAATTTTCTAGGGGCACGGATCCAAATCCCACCACAGCAACTGGTGGAATTTAAATTCAATTAATAAATATGGAATATAAAGCTAGTCTCAGTGACTATGAAAACTATCATCATTCGTTGTAAAAACTCATCTGATCCACTAATGTCCTTCAGGGTAGGAAATCTTCCAACCTTATCTGGTCTGGCTACATGTGACTCCAGACCCACAGCAATGACTCTTCTATCCTCAGTTCAACGGCTTTCAGGCATGGGCAACAAATACTGGCCTCGTGTGCAACACCCATAAGAATAAAGGAAAAAAGGATCAAAAATTGCAAGGATATGGGGAAGGAGCAGGGACTGGGACAAACTGGATTGCTCTTTGCAAGAACCAGTATAGATCTGATGGGTCAAGTGGCCTCAATCCTTCTTGCGCTTTTATATGGTACCATAACTCTCTAAATTAATTTCAATAGAATTTCCCTTCCATTAGATTTTAGCCACCAAGAAAGACAGGAGCAGCAATGTTGAAGGGACACCTTAAGTTCCAAGTTCCCCTCCAAATCATGCTCCGACTCGAAAGTGCATTGCGTTTCCTCCATCGTTCTTGAGTCAAAATCCTAGAATTTCCTACACCTAGAATTTCCTACACAAGACGACTTGACACTCCCATCTCAAGGTGACCAGAGATGGACAATTAAATGCAGTCCTTGCCAGCAACGGCCACATCAGAACAATCAATAATGAAACATTTTTAAGGTGTTACAATATGCGGCATAGTTACTAGCTTCTACAAAAAGTGCAATATAGGGATTCTTATCATCTGAAACAGGATAGATTTTCAGGCCCGTCAATCTTCTCTTATCCACAAAAGCCCCAAACCCAACTTCCTCAATCTTTCCTTGCAACTTAAATTCCTGATGTCCAAAAATGAAATACGAAGAAATCTGAGAGCTTTTTTCATTATCTCGGAGGATTAATCAAGTCAGACAGGAAATTTGTTTTGTTAAAGCCCTGGTTATGAAACAGGAAACAGATCTGAATGGGATAGAGGGGAATTCCTGGACCATTTCCTGAAACGTGCTCAGTAAGATATGGAAAGACAGTTCCAATTTTGAAACCTTCGATGCTTTTTAATCACACTTCATGTGTATAAAGGGTAAATTGTACTTGTTGATCTTCACTAGCTCTGGGTCCAAAAAAACCTTGAATTTAAAATTCCTATCCTTGTGTTCCAATCTTCCCAGGACATTGCCCGCCTCCTATCTCTGTAAGCACCTCCAGCTCTGCAACACTCGGAGAGCTTTGCATTCCTCTGACTGTGGCCCCTAGAACATCCACGATTTGAATTGTTCCATCATTGGTGGCTGTGCCCAAGCCCTAAGCTCTGAAACACCCTCCCAAAACCTCTCTCTGCTTCTCCATCCCTTTCTCCTGCTTCAAGATGAAGAGGCAGTGGCATAGTGGTATTGTCACCAGACTAGTGACCCAGGGTAATACTCTGGGGAACTGGGTTCAAACCCCATCATGGCAGATATTTAAATTCAATAAAAATCTGAAATTAAAAGTCTGATGATGATTGTTGTAAAAATCCATCATGTTCACTGATGTCCTTTAGGGAAGGAAATCTGCTATCTTCACCTGGTCTGGCCTACATATGACTCCAGGCCCACAGCAATGTGGTTGACTCTTAAAATGCCCTCTGAACAAAGGCAATCAACCAGTGATGCCCAAATCCAATGAATTAAAAAGAAAGTTCCTTAAAACCTAGCTTTTGATTACCTGCCCTAACATCTCCTTAGGTAGCTCGGTGTCTAACGCTGTCTGATAACAGTCCCAAGAAGGATCTTGAGATGTTTTACAACATTAATGACATTACATAATATGATTACGATCATATTATATAACATTAGGCAAAATGTTATATAATAATAACATATGAGATCTGTTCCAGGGATGAGAAGCTTCATCTACATGGAGAAGCTGGGGGTTTTCTCCTTAGAGAAGGGAAGGTTAAGAGGCAATTTGATAGAGGTGTTCAAAATCATGAGGAGTATAGACAGAGTGGATAGGGAGAAGCTGTTCCCATTGGCAGAAGGGTCGAAAATCAGAGGGCACAGATTGAAGGTGATTGGCAAAAGAAACAATGGCGACGTGAGGAAAAACCCCTTTATGCAGCGAGTGGTTAGGATCTAGAATGCACCGCAGGAGAGTGCGATGGAGGCAGATTCAAACAAAGCATTCAAACGGGAATTGGATCATTATCTGAAAAGAGAAAACATTGCAGGGCTATGGGGAAAAGTCAAGGGAGTGGAACCGCCTGAGTTACTCTTGCAGAGAACCAGCACAGACGCACTGGGCTGAATGGCCTTCTTCTATGCTGTAAACATTCTACAAGTGTAAGCCATTGTTGTTAAGTATTGTCAGTGAGGGGAGCAGAACTTCCAAGGAGGGTGCCACAGGAAATGGTAGTTCCCTTGGCAAACTTTCATTGGCAACTTAGGCAACTGCTGTCCGCAGGACTCTTCAATCGTGGGGACTGAGCTTACCTCAGCTAAAATCATTCCGCTCAGATGAAAGCTCCACTTAGTAATAATTTCTTAATACCGATAGTTTTTTTTTAATCTTTCACAGGATGTGAGGGTTGCTGGCAAGGCCAGCATTTACTGTCCATCCCTCAGTGCCCTGTAGAAGGTGGCAGTAAGCTGCCCTCTTGAATACAACTGAGTTGCTTGCTAGCCCATTTCAGGGGCACGGTTAAGAATCAACCACATTGCTGCAGGTCTAGAGTCACATAAAGGCCAGACCGGGTAAGGATGGCAGATTTCCTTCCCTCAAGCACCAAATGGTGAGCCATGAGTGAACGAAATGGGTTTTTGCAACAGTCCAGTAGCTTCACGGTCTCCATTAATGATACCGGCTTTTATTTATGTCAGATTTATTTAATTTTTCAAATTCCACAGCTGGCATGGGGAGATATATGAACTCACCCAGATTATTAGTCCAGGCCTCTGGATTACTAGCCCAGTAACATAACTACTATGCTACTGTACGCCAGTAGCATTATAAACAATAAGCCTTTTTATCTCTCATTTTGGTGTCTCTCTCTCTCTCTCTGAATGTGGTTCACTTTCTGAATTAGTGAGCACAATTTTGCCCTTAGCGGGCAAGCTCAGCGGGGGAGGTCAGGAAGCCGACCGGCACTGCAACGCGATTACACGCTGGCAGGTCAAATAAGGCCCACCCAGCGTGAGACACAAACAGCAGCGCTAAGCGCTGCCTCTGCTGGGCGGGGGGAGGGGGGTAGGGGGAGGGGGGGTGGTTGGGGGGGGGGGGGGGGGGTGCAGGGGTGTTGGGGAGGAAGGTGAGCGGGCCAAGCGCAAACTTTGCGCATGCACGCGAACGAGCGCTTCATAATCTCGCTGAGTCACGGAGCTGCCTCAGGGAGATGAAGAGATATAAAAAATAAATAAGTAAAAATATAATAAAACATGTTCCCTCACGTGACTCTGTCTCACGAGCAGGGACATGTTATCAGTGCAATTGTAAAACTTTATTTTATTTTTATTTGCTTTTGGAAACCTCATCCTGCCCCATGGATGAGGTTTCCAAAAAAAAATGCAAAGGCCGCTTGGCCTTTTCGCTTGCCCGTCAACCGTGACGTTGGACGAGCAGCGGAAAAATTTCACTTAAGTGATTATTTAATGGCCTTAGCAGGTCTTTTAATTGTCAGCGGGCACGCCTGCCAGCTCTGGTACCCGCCCGCTGACCGAACTATTGCACGGCTGCGTATTGACATCAGCACGCTCGGCCGACATCAGCACGGGTCATTTCACGCTCGAGCGGGTCAGGTGCGCACCCACCGGCCGAGCGAAAGTTTCTTCCCCGTGTATATTTTTTAACTTGATTACAATGCTCAATTCTGGACATCACACATTAGGAAGAATATACCTGCCTTGAAAGGATAGCATTGTAGAATGATACCTGGACTCTAAGGGTTAAGCTACGAGGAGACATTACATATACTAGGATGGTATTCTCTGAAATTTAGAAGGTCATGGGGTGATCTAATCAAAGTTTTCAAGATATTAAGGCAACAGATAGGGTAGATAGAAACTATTTCCGCTCCTTTGGAAGTTTAGCATCTGGGGCATGTTCTAAAAATTAGAACCAGGTCTTTCAGAAGTTAAATTAGGAAATACTTCTAAACACAAAGGGTGGTAGAGTCTTGGAACTCTTCTCCGCAAAAAGCAATTATGCCAGATCAACTGTTAATTTTAACTCTGAGATCGAATCCACCCCTCATCACAGATTCTCCAATCAATGGATATGGTCTCTCTTTATTGATTCCACCAAAACCCTTCACAATGTCATAATCCTCCAGCAAACCTCTATGTTGACAGGGTGAAATGAAGTAAGGTTGGAGGAGGTTTGTGTGGAGCATAAACACCGGCAGATTGTTTCCGTGCTGTACCTACGCGATTCATATTTATCTACTTTTGACCTACTGTGCTGCAGTGGGATTGTTTTAGTATCTCAAGTCTCTCCTCATAACTATTGGTTCTTATCCCTGGTACCAACAATGTAGTTCGCACTTCATGGCTTTTATATCCTTAAAGCAGACCTCTCCCAGTTGGGCTAACAAATTCACGTGATGCAATCCTGGGAATTGCAGACATTTCACATGCTCCAGCAACAAATTAATAACCGCTCCCCCTTTCCCAGGGTTCCCATCACTCCCATCCAATCAGCACCACTAAGTCAAATTGCACCCTCCTACCCAACCTCTCAGCTCACTATATACCAGGTCTGACCAGCGATGCCAAGAGGAACATAGGGCAGGATTCCACCCTCCCCCACCCCACCCCCCCCGACATCTGGGGCAAAGTTGAAGTGTGCGCCCACGGAGACACGCCTCCAATCGGAGCCTCCGATTGGGGACGCACCGCCATTTTAAATGGGCGGGCCAATTAAGGCCCGCCAGTGTGACGTCCACACATAAGTGCTATGCGCTCTCTGTGTGGGCGGTGGGGGGGGGGGGGGGGGGGGGGGGGGTGGGGGGGGTAGGGAGGATGGGGGTGGATTCCCTGAGCCGAGAGTGCACTCTTTTTGCACATGTGCACAATAGAGCGCACTCATCTCCCTGAGGCTACATGCTGCCTCAGGGACATCGCCTCAAAAATATTAAAAAAAATAGAAAAAAAAAATTCCCTGACATGTCCCCTCGTGTGACACTGTCACATGAGTTGGGACATGTCCATAATTTTTTTGAAAAATTTAATTACATTTTTTAAAAACCTACATGAAACCTCATCCCGCCCGCTTTTCCTAATTCCCACCGGGGCTCCTGGCCTTCCCGCTGACCTTAAGGTTGGACGGGCAGGTCCATTAATTATTTTAATTGCCTCGGTCAATGGCCTCAATTGGCCATTGACAGGCCGGCAGGCGCACAGCTGCTTTTGCTGCTCCCCCGCCTACCTGAACATTTAAATGGGGCGGGATGACCTCGGGAGTTCCGCCCGACATCGCCTGGCATCGTTTTACGTGTCAGCGAGCGGACCCCGCCCCCTGCTTGCTCACCGACAGGAAAATCCTGCCCATGGAAACACAAGAAGGCCATTCAGCCCCTCAAAACTGCTCCAACGTTCAATTACTTCCTGGCTGATCTGCAGCTCATCCCCATTCATCTGCCTATGCTCCACAGCCCGAGACACACCTTACTCAAGAATGATCTGTCAATTTCAGGCTTGAAAGCTCGAATTGTTCTCCAGTGCCTACAGCCAAATTTCTACAGCTCTGTTAAGAAAGCTCTTCCAGTTTTCCCTCCTGAATAGCTGAACCTTTGATTTTAAGATTACGTCTCCATATTCTTGATCCTTTGACCATAAGAAATTATTTCTTTATAATTGCTCAATAAAATCTTAACATTTTATATGTCTCAATTAAATTGCCCCTCAATCTTCTATACTCAGTGGAATACATGGGAAGTTTATACAACTTGATCTCATCATTTAACCCTCTACCTCCCAGTATCATTCTGACAAATCTGCGTTACCCCTGTTCCAAGGCCTCTATCTTTGCTGAGATGCAGTGCCCAGAACTAATGGCAGTTCCTGCAGATGGGCCAAACCAAGGCTCTGTGCAACACTGATTGGCCTCAGAAAGAAGGCAAGCTTACATGACAGTTGTCCATTCTGGGATCATTGAGCAGCGTCATTTTGCCACGCTTGATGGAGTACCTTTGTTTAGCTCAGCTACTCTGTGAAGCCTCGCCAAGTCAAGTTCCATTCTTTCCAGAACTCCAAGTGGTAAGTTCAACAGGTCACGTACACACTGACCAACAAAAGCAACCTCCATTTACACAACACCTTTAATATCATAAAACGGGCCAAGGTGCTTCATAAGGAGAGTTATCCAGCAACAATTAGAACTCTGAAATAGTTTTCTTATAGATTTTGTGGCCGGAATTTTCTGGCTCCTCCCCCCACCCCCACCCCTACGCTGGGTTCCCCTATGGGGAGGCCTCCATTCAGGTCGGCGGGACCAGAAGATCCCGTCAGTGTGAGGGGCTGGAAAATTCCGGCCAGTATTTTAAAAAATATTTCTCAAGGTCTACTCTTATTTCCAGGAATAAATTATTGAAAGCAAGGTGACAGCCAAAGCAGGATTGTTGTAATATTTCAAGCATTCTCACTCCCCTTTCCTCCTTCCTTCAGTTTACTTTGATATCTGTTTGCTTAAATGCTGATTTTGAATGGAGAGATCTCATATGCCCCGATTTTCACCAATGCTTAGTAGTGTTTGTTTGGTAAATTCCATTCACACTTTTCCTGTTTGTGACTGATATCAATGCCAAAAACAATATTTATACAGCATCTTTAATGTAGTAAAATGTCCCAATGGGCTTCACAGGAATGTTATCAGAGTTTGACACTGAGACACACAAGGTGAGAATAGGGTAGATGACCAAAAGCTTGGTCAAAGAGGCAGGTTTTAGGGAGTGTCTTAAAGGAGAGGGAGGAGATGTTTAGTGAGTTCCAGGAAGCAATGGAAATCAGGGAGACAAAGGTTAGAGGAGCACAGTGATCTCAGAGGGTTGTAGGGCAGGAGGAAGTTAGAGCAATAGGGAGAGGTGTAACGAAGGAGGAATTTGAAAGCAAGGATGGGAATGTTAAAAGCAAGACATTGCTAATCCAGGAGCCAATGTAGGTCAGCAAGCACATGGGTGGTGGGTTAGTGAAACATATGTGAATAAGGCTATGGGCAGTAGAGCTTGGAATATGCTCTTTAGTAGCTCACTTCTGATCTGTTGCTATTTTATAAATAGGAAATTTAAGCGAATCAACCGGAAAGAGAGAAGGTTGGGCTTTGGTTTAACCTCCCATCTGAAAGAAAGCACCTCTAGCGGTGCAGCACTCCCTCAGTATTGACATAGTGAGCGCTCGCCTAGGCTTTGTGCTCAGGACTCCGGTGTGAGACTTGAACCCACAAACCTCCGACTGTGTACAGATACAGATTTACACAGGAATGTTACATACCCAGTACATACAGTGTGTTATTATTATACATGAAACGCAGAATTGTTAGAACAAAATTAATTTGCAATGTCCCTTCATTTGACACTGTTTATGTTTACATAAAAATCTGTATTTATACCAGGAACACTGGTGCAGCTGCACTACATCATCCTGTATCTATCCTAAATAAACCTCACAAATCTCCATCTTCACAAACCACTTCCACTGCCTGGGATTATGTCAACTGACTGGGACTCTGCCACTCTTAATGCAGGTTAAATGCAGAGATTTTAGATGCAGAGTAAAGCACTCTCCATTCTGACCCAACAATACGTCTTAACCCCAGCCTCAGAATGGCGGTCTGTACTGTGCCAACACTACATGCCAATTGGTATCACTAGTTATCCTGATGGCTTATATGAACGAAAAATGAGCCTGGTGGTAATTTTGCACAGTCTTGTGCAGGGCCCACATGGGGCTGGAAGTGTTCAAACACATTCTGGAGAGGATCTGGGCACTTTATCAAATAGGTTTGCATTGGAATCAAGTCCAGGTCTCAGGGGTGGAAACCAGTGCGCCAGGCAACCGCCGGATCAAATCCTGACTGGAACCTATTTCTTTTTCCACCACTGACCTCTCATTCTCCTCCCTTTCCCTGAGAATATTGACTCTATGGGCAGAATCTATCACTCTGAACTCTAAGTTCGGGGGCAGGCACAGGGGAAGTGAAGTGATTCCCACTGGGGGTCGCAGTGGCTGACCTTGCACCGGTCAGCTCATCAAACGTGCATCCGCGGGGAGTTCGCTGACTCTTGCGGCGGGGTTGGAACTCGCTTGCCCCCGCTGCTACCCCACGGGGTTGAAGTCCGGGCACTCGGGACGCCCAGGCAGCTGGCACTACCTCTTCCACCTTTGCCTTGCCACTGCTCCACCCTTTCCTGCTAAGCCTGCCTCCCTTCCTCCTTCCACTGCCACCACCCAGTCTGAAGCACAGACTAGCACTTACAGACTCTCCCCAAAGAGGATAATGCAGCAGCAACTCACTGTTAATCACAGAAGAAGTGAAGCTCGCCAGGTGCACGCCACTTGTACACAGTCGCAAAGATGAACATTCGAATTTCTCGGTGGTGGGGGTCTTAACTTGGCAGGGGGGGTGGGGGGGACTTAATTCCGGTGAGGTGGCCTTTTAATGAGCATGCATGACATGCTAATGCACGCGAAAGGGATGGGCCGCATTTAACTCGTCTTTAAAGCCCCAAAAACAGAATTCCAAAAGCTCGTCCCGATGTCAGGAAACTGATTTTTGTCCAAGTTAAGTTCTCCCACCCACCATGCTTCCTGCTGCCGGCAGGTTCCACCCTATGTGCAGGTGTACATAAGAGTGGGATAAGATGCTTGTCCTATGGTGAGAGACTCAGTAAATTGGGACCATACCCACTGGAGTTTAGAAGGATGAGAGTTGATCTCATTGAAACGTATCAGGTTCTGAAGGGACTCGACAGGGTAGACACTGAGAGGTGGTACATGGGTGGGGGGGGCGTACAGTCTCAGGATAAAGGGATGATCATTTAGGATTGCGATAAAGAGAAGTTTCTTCACTCAGAGGTGTGAATCTATGGAATTCACTGCTCCAGAGGGTTGTGGATGGTCCATCGCTGAATATATTCAAGACTAGGATAATTGGATTTTTGGTCTCAAAGGAATCATGGCATATGGGGAGTGGGCACGGAAATAGAGTTAAGGCAGAAGTTCAGCCATTGAATGGTGCAGCAGACTCAAGGGGCTGTATGATCTACTCCTGCTCCTATTTCTTAAGTGAACTTAAAAAATAGGAGAATGAGTATAGAATACAGCCTTCCTGGGGCAGGAACGACAAGGTCAATTGCATCAATGCTACTGTGGTCCTAGATGAGTTCAACTAAAACATGACAAGGGTCATGCTTATGATAAAAACAAATGACTTGCATTTATATAGCACCTTTCAAAATCCCAAGACATCCCAAAGTGCTTTACAGCCAACAACGCACTTTTACTGTGTGGTCACTGTTGTAATGCTGGAAATACAGCTGTCAATTTGTGCACAGCAAGCTCTCACAAATGGCAATTTGATAACTTGCTGAGTAGCTATTTTTTTTTAAGTGATTTTGAATGAGGGATAAATATTGGGCAGGGCAGTGGGCAGAATCCATCTGCTTTTCTTTGAATAGTGCTGTGGAATCTTTCACATCCACCACGAGATGTGGCCTCCATTTATTGTATCAACCAAAAGACAACACCTCTGACAGTGTGGCACTGCCTCAGCACTGCACTGGGAATGTGCTTAGGCTTTGTTTCTCAAGTCTCTGGAGTGTTTAAGGGACAAAGATGGCCATTTTTACATACTGGGTTAGATTTTTGCCACTGAACCTCTCTCCCTCCCTTTCCTCTCCTGTTCTCTTAAGCTCCTCCCTCATTTCCCTTTCTCCTCAGACTGCTCCTTCCCTAAAGTCAGTAACTAGCTTTGTGATCAGGAAGCATTTATAAAAGCATGCATGAGGTTTAGAGCTAAAGTTCTTATTTTCATTCTTGACATTCCAAACATATAAGGGCTACAACTTTCTGACCCAAGTTTCAGAGGAACAACGGAACAGGAGGAGACTTTAGCCCTTCATGCCTGTTCTGTCATTCAATTAGATCATAGCTGATCTGCATCTTAACTCTATTTACCTGGACTGGTTCTATAACTTCGGGGTGAGAGTGGGGTGGGTGGGTATGGGGGAGAGGTGGTGCCATATGCATAGGCGTAGTGGTAGTGTCACTGGACTAGCAATCCCGAGGCCCAGGTGAATGGGGACACGGGGCTCAAATCCCACTTTCAATTCAGTTAATAAATCTGGAATTAAAAAGCTTGTCTCAGTAATGGTGATAATGACCTCATGGCCCAGCATATCCCCCACTCTACCATTACCATCAAGCTGGGAGAATCAGCCCTGGTTTAACAAAGAGTGCAGGAGGGCATGCCAGGAGCAGCAACAGGCATACCTAAAAATGAGGTGTCAACCTAGTGAAGCTGCAATACAGGACTACTTACATGCCAAACATTGGAAGCAGCCATTCAACAGACAGAGCTAAGTGATCTCACAACCAACAGATCAGATTTAAGCTCTGCAGTCCTGCCACACCCAGCTGTGAACGGTGGCAGACAATCAGTGGAGAAGGAGGCTCCAGAAATATCCCCATCCTCAATGATGGGGGGAGCCCAGCACATTAGTGCAAAAGATAAGGCTGAAGCATTTGAAACAATCTTCAGCCAGAAGTGTCAAGTGGATGATACATCTCAGCCTCCTCCAGAGGTCCCCAGGATTACAGATGCCAGTCTTCAGCGAATTCAATTCACTCCACATGGTATCAAAAAATGGTTGTAGGCCCTACAAAGGCTATGGACCCTGACAACAATCCAGCATTCGTACTGAAGGCTTTCTGAAGGAAGAATGGAGGACTGCTAATGTTGTATCTTTGTTTAAAAATGGACTGAGGGATAGGCCGAATAATTACAGGCCAGTCAGTCTGACCTCAGTAGTGGGCAAATTATTGGAATCAGTTCTAAGAGACAGGATAAACTGTCACTTAGAAAGGCACAGATTAATCAAGGATAGTCAGCATGAATTTGTTAAGGGAAGATCTGACTAACTTGATTGAAGTTTTTGAGCAAGTAACAAGGAGGATTGATGAGGGTATTGTAGCTGATAAGCTGAGGACACAGATAAATACATGGCAACATGATATCATCGCTATAACAGAAACTTGGCTGAAAGAGGGGCAAAAATGGCAGCTCAACTTCTCTGGTATAGAATTTTCAGGCAGGATAGAAAGGGGGATATAAAAGGTGGGGGTGTAGCATTATAGGTTAAAGGAACAATTACAGCTGTGAGGGGGGGAGATGATATACTAAATGAAGCATCAAATGAGGCCATATGGGTTGAGCTCAAAAATAAAAAAGGGGCAGCTACATTGCTAGGAGTGTATTATAGACCCCCAAACAGTGGAAGGGAGTTAGAAGAGTAAATATGTAGGCAAATTTCTGAGTGCAAAAACAGCAGGGCAGTAATAGTTGGAGACTTCAACTACCCTAATATCAATTGGGATACGAACAGTGTGAAGGGCACAGAGGGCACAAAATTCCTGAACTGCATTCAAGAGAACGATTTTAGCCAGCACGTAACAAGCCCAGCGAGAGGAGGCACAATTCTAGATTTAATCTTAGGAAATGAAGCTGGGCAAGTGGATGAGGTAACAGTGGAGAACCATTTTGGAGATAGTGACCCTCACAGAGTTAGATTTAGCATCATTATGGAAAAAGACAAAGATAGAACGGGAGTAAACATTCTAAATTGGGGGAAGACAAATTTTACAAAGCTGAGAGGCGAACTGGCAAAAGTGGACTGAATACAGCTACTAGAAGGGAAAATGGTGTCAAATCAGTGGGATGTATCCAAAAGCGAGATTCTACGGTCACCGTGTAGACATGTCCCCACAAAGAAACAGGGTGGTGCTGCCAAATCTAGAGCCCCCTGGTTATCTAGAAGCATACAGTGTAAGATAAAGCAGAAAAAGAAAGCTTTTGACAGTCACAAAAAGTTTAATTCTGTAAAAAGCCTAAAGGAGTATAGAAAGTACAGGGCTGAAGTAAAACAGATAAATTAAGAACCAAAGACAAAAAAAAAATTCGCAGGTAAAATCAAAGAAAACCCAAAGATGTTTTACCAGTACATTAAGAGCAATAGAATAGCTAAGGAAAGGGTATGGCCCATCATAAATGTATATGATAACTTGTGCGTTGATGCTGAAGGTGTGGGCAGGGTTCTCAATGAGTACTTTGTTTCTGTCTTCACTAAGGAGAGGGATGATGCTGACGTTCTAGTTAACGATGAGGAGTGTGAAATATTAGATACAATAAGCATAATGAGAGAGGAAGTACTGGTGGGACTGGCTTCATTGAAGGTGGATAAATCACCAGGGCTGGATGGGTTGTTTCCCAGGTTGTTAAAGGAAGCGAGGGAGGAAATAACGTTTGCTCTGAGGATTCTTTTTCAATCCTCAATAGATACAGGTGAGCTACCAGAGGACTGGAGGTCTGTAAATGTTGTACCAATATTTTAAAAGGGTGCGAGAGATAGGCCAGAAAATTATAGGCTGGTCAGTCTGACTTCGGTGGTGGTTAAATTATTGGAGTCAATTCTGAGAGACAGGATAAACTGTCACTTAGAAAGGCACGAATTGATCTGGGATAATCAGGAAACTTAGGAGTTGCTTTAGGATTAAGTAATTGTAGTCTTATCTATGTGTTTGAAATCTTTTATTTTGTTAATAAATATTTTAATTTAATTTTTAAAATCTCTAAAGGTCTTGATGGGCTCATTACTTCTGAATTCAGTGCACACATTTTCTCGTGACAAATACAAATTGCAAAACCATAGTGATAGCGCGATCAAGTTTTCCATGCGGATTTGATCCACCTGGCACACATCACTGCCACCTCATAGCAAAAGAAAGTTTGGATAGGCTGGAGCTGTTTTCCTTGGAACAGAGGGGGCTGAGGGGAGCTTTGATTGAGATGTACAAATTTGTGAGGAGCCTGGGTAGACTGGATAGGAAAATCTATTAGCCTTAGCAGAGAGGTCAGTGGCTAGGGGGCATAGGATTAAGGTGATTGGTAGAAAGATTAGAGGGGAGATGAGAAAACATTTCTTCACCCACAGGTTAGTAGGGGTCTGGAACTCACTGCCTGAAAGGATAGTGGAGGCAGAAACCCTCAACTCATTTAAAAGGTGTCTGGATATGCACCTCAAGTGCCGAAACATGCAGGGCTATGGACCAAATGCTGGGATTAGACTAGATGGTTCATTTATCAACACGATGGGCCAAGTGGCTTCTTTCTGTGCCATAAACGTTCTATGATTTTATGACTTGTGCTCCGAACTAGCTGTGCCCCTAGCCAAGTTGTTCCAGTATATCTACAGCACTGTCATCTATCTGGCTATATGGAAAATTGCCCAGGTATGTCCTCTCCACAAAAAGCAGAACAAATCCAACCCAGCTGATTACCAGTCTACTCTTGATCGTCACAAAAGTGATGGAAGGTGTTGTCAACAGTGCTAGCAAGTGGCATTTAATTAGCAATAACCTGTTCACTGACGCTCAGTTTGGGTTCCACCAGGGCCACTCAGCTCCTAACCTCAATACAGCCTTGGTTCAAACATGGACAAAAAAGCTGAACTCAAGGAAGTGAGGTGAGAGTGACTGCCCTTGACATCAAAGCAGCATTTGAAAGAGCGTGGCATCAAGGAGCCCCAGTAAAACTGGAGTCAATGAGAATCAGGGGGAAAAATCCCCACTGGTTGGAGTCATACCTAACACAAAGAAAGATGGTTGTGGTTGTTGGAGGTCAGTCATCTCAGCTCCAGGGCATCACTGCAGGAGTTCCTCAGGGTAGTGTCCTCAGCCCAAACATCAACAACTGCTTCATCAATGACCTTCCCTCCATCATAAAGTCAGAGGCGGGGATGTTTGCTGATTATTGCACAATGTTCAGCATCACTCACGAATCCTCAGATTCTGAGGCAGTCCATGCCCATACGCAGCAATATCAGGACAATGTTCAGGTTTTGGCTGATAAGTGGCAAGTTACTTTCACGTCAGACATGTGCCAGACAATGGCTATCTCCAACAAGAGAGAATCCAATCATCTCCCATTGACATTCAAAGGCATTACCATCACTGAATCCCCACTATCAATACCCTGAAAGTCACCATTGACCAGAAACTGAATTGGACAAGCCATATAAATGGTTTGGCTAAAAGAGAAGGTTAGAGGTTGGGAATTCCGTGGTGAGTTACTCACCCCCTGACTCCCCAAAGCCTGAACACCAACCACAAGGTACAAGTCAGGAATGTGATGGAATACTCTCCACTTTCCTGGATGAGTGCAGCTCCAGCGACACTCAAGAAGCTGGACACCATCCAGGACAAAGCGGCCCGCTTGATTGTCACCTCGAGCATCGCCTTCAACATTCATTCCTTACACCAGCCGTGCGAACCATCAACAGGAAGCACTGCAGCAACACACCAAGGCTCCTTTGACAGTACCTTACAAACCCGCGACCTCTACAATCTAGAAGGGAAGCAGTAGGGGCCTGGAAACACCACCACCTGGAAGTTCCCCTCCAAGCCACTCACCATCCTAACTTGGAAACATATCGCCGTTCCTTCACTGTTGCTGGGTCAAAATCCTGGAACTCCCTCCCTAACAGCACTGTAGATGTACCTACACCACATGGAGTGCAGCCGTTTAAGAAGGCAGCTCGTCACCATCTTCTCAAAGGCAATTAGGGATGGGCAATAAATGCTGGCCTAGCATTTTTAAAAACCCTTAATATCCTTTCCAACAAAAATCCCACTTTGGCCTCCATTGGGGAAGAGATCCCTAGTTTTCCACTTCCCTCTGTGTGAGGAACTGCTTCCTGACATTACCTCTGAACAGGTTAGATCTAATTTTAAGATCATGCCCCCCCACCCACCCACCCCTGCCCTGGACTCCCCAACAGAGTGGATAGTTTCTCTCTATCTATATTAGCAACTCAATTAATCATTTTAGATTCGATTGGTTGAACCACTCCTTTCATCTCAATGCCATAACTAGAGACACCAATAAAAACAACTTGTGTTGGTATGAAATCTTTAACATGGAAAAAAATCCCAAAGCACTTCAGAGGAGTGTTATCAAACCAATTTTGGCACCAAGCCATATCAGGGGAGAGTAGGATAGGTGACCAAGACTCAGTTGAAGGTCTTTTCTTCAGCGTCTGAAAGGAGAAAGAGACAGAGATTTTGGAAGGAAATTCCAGACCTCAAGCCCTAGCTAGCTGTAGGGACGGTCAAATTACAATTGGGCATGACTAAGAGACAGGCGTGCAGTTATCTTGGAGTATTGTAGAGCTGGAGGAGGTTACAGAGAAAGGGAGGAGTGGGAGCGGGCAACTAGAGAGAGGGAGTGGAGGGAGTGCTGTTGAAAGTCGTGCTGGCATGGAATGGATGTAGCACACTTTATACTGCAATCCTAGACATGGACAACACCCCATAATGGTACAGGAGTTTCTAACACATCCCTTGCACTGATGAACAGGAACATCCAAATTCCATGCCATGGACAGTGATTAGACTGGATTACATATTACGTAGGATATAGGGCACAGAACCAGGCCATTCAGCCCAATCAGTCAATGCTGCTGTACTTGAGCCTCTTCCCATCTTTTCACATCTAAGTCTACCATCTTAATCCTCTATTCCCTTCTCCCTCAAATGCTTGTCTCGCTTCCGGTTAAATACATCAATTCGCTTCAATCACTCCTTGTGGTAGTGAATTCCACATTCTCACCTCTCTTTAGGTAAAGAAGTTTCTTCTGAATTCTCTACTGGATTTCTTGGTGACCATCTTATACTGATGGCCTCTAGTTATTCTCTTCCCCATAAGGGGAAACATTCTCTCTTTATCCACTCTATCAAAGCCTTTCATTATTAGGCCAAATCTAAGTTCTGCAGTTGTGCGACATCCAGTCATAAATAGTGGTGGACAATTAAACAACTCACTGGAGGAGAAGTCTCCACAAATATTTCCATCATCAATGATGGGGAAGCCCAGCACATCAGTGCAAAAGATAAGGCTGGTGCATTTGCAGCCATCTTCAGCCAGAAATGCCGACTGGATGATCCATCTCAACCTCCTCCAGAGGTCCCCAGTATCATAGATTCCAGTGTTCAGCCAATTCGATTCACTCCACATGATATCAAGAAGTGGCTAAAGGGACTGGATGCTACAAAGACTATGGCCCCTGACAACATTTCAGCAACAGTACTGAAGACTTGTGCTCCAAAACTAGCTGCGCCCCTAGCCAAGCTGTTCCAGTACAGCTACAACACTGGCATCTACCCAGCAACATGGAGAACTGCCCAGATATGTCCTGTCCACAAAAAGCTGGACAAAATCCAACCCAGCCAATTACCGCCCCATCAGTCTACTCTCAATCATCAGTAAAGTAATGGAAAGTGCCATCGACAGTGCTATCAAGCAGCTCTTACTCAGCAATAACCAGCTCACTGGCACTCAGTGTAGGTCCCACCAAGGGCACGCAGATCCTGATAAGGAGATTGAGACGTGAGCTAAAGAGGTCTTTAATTTTTTTTTATTTGTTTATTGGAAATTGGCATTGCTGGCTAGGCCAGCACTTTTTGTAACCTCTAGCCTCATCTGCTGGTGCACTCTTAGATTTGTGCACTCCGTCAATTCCTGCCATGCTTTGACCATCATTTCCCTTATTCCTTCCTTGCTCTTTTTCCTTGTCTTCTCTATTTAATTTGTCACATCTTCCCAAAATTGATCCCGTTCCCCCAGTGTTTAGTTTAAAGCCCTCTCAGGTGCCCTAGTTATATGACTTGCCAGAGCGCTGGTCCTGGCATGGTTCAGGTGAAGGTTACGGGGAGAAGGCGGGAGAATGGGGTTGAGAAACTTATCAGCCATGATTGAATGGCAGAGAAGATTCGATGGGCCGAATAGCCTAATTTCTGCTCCTATGTTTTATGGTCTTATGGTCTTAAGACTTTCTCCATGGCACAGCTCCCACTTTCCCCAGTGCTGGTGCCAGTGTCCCATGAATTGAAACCCATTTCTCCCACAGCAGTCTTTCAGCCATACACTTAACTGTTAAAATCTTATTTACCCTATACCAATTTGCTTGTGACTCAGGTTATAATCCAAAGGTTGTAACTTTTGAGGTTCTGCTTTTTAATTTAGCCCCTAGCTGCTCTTACTCCCTCAGCAGAACCTCTTTCCTAGTTCTACCTATGTCATTGGTATCCACCACTGGATTCTCTCTCCCCCACTGCAAGTTCCTCTCCAGCACAGAGCAGACGGCCTGAACCCTGGCACCAGGCAGGCAACACAGTCTTCTGGACTCCTGCTCTCAGCTGGAGAGAACTGTGTCTATCCCTCTGACTATACTGTCCCCAACTATCACTATATTCCCTTTAATTTCCCACGCTTGAATGGCTTCCTGTACCATGGTGCCATGGTCAGCTTGGCTCATCCACCCTGCAGCTCCCACTTTCATCCAAAAAGGCTTCACGAACCTCGAGCCTGTTGGACAATTGCAAAGGCTGAGGCTTCTCCACTTCTACTTCCAGGGTCTCCATACTTGCCTCACTCGCAGTCACATCGTCCAGTCCCTGACCACTGACCAAATCCGAAGACCCTATCCTAAGGATAAGGCTGGACTACAGAGGTTCAAGAAGGTAGCTCACCACCACCTTCTTAAGGGCAATAAATGCTGGCCTAGCCAGCGATGCCCACATCCCACATATGAATGAAAAAAATGGGTTGTGACTGCCTCCTGTCCAGGTAACTTTCCCCCTTCCTGATGCATCACAGTGTCTGCAGCTTGGCCTCCAGTTCACTGACTCTGAGCCAAAGCTCCTCGAGCCACAGGCACTCACTGTGTTTGCCCTGGATCACCCCAGTGTCCAGGAATACCCACATTCTGCATTTGCAACACATCACCTGCCCTGCCATCTTTATTATGTGTTAACTAATTTAATCTTAATTAATTTATAATTAACAAATACTGCTACTCCCAGTTACCTTTACTACTGCTAGAAAACCTTATAATTACTAATAAATTACACAAGTTTAAGATAAACAAGTAAAACATTCACCAACCAATTACTTTTCTGTTTTCCTGTGATGTCACACTTTGATTTTCCCCAGAACGTGGGTGCTCCAGAGCCACAGGCGAGACTGGATAGCACTTCTAGGTGGTGTTACTGCCTCAGGGTCCTCTTTTCTAGGTGCTGCTGATGTCCTCCAGGTCCTCTTTTTGTCTGCTTTTCTAAGTGGTGTTACTGTCTCTGGGTCCTCTTTTCATCCACACTTCTAGGCAGTGGTTAGTGTCTCCAGATCCTCTCTCCTCCTGCTCTTCTAGTTGCGGTTATGCCTCTGGACCCTCCTTTCTACTCTCCAAGGTGGTGGTTATGCCTCCAAGCCCTCTTTTTACCCACCAAGTCCTGGAGTGGAACTTAAGCCCAGATCTTCTAGCTCACTGACAGGGACACTACCCGCTGCACCACAAATCCTCATGTTAAGCTGGTTGGTCTATAATGCCCTGGACATGTTCTGTACCCCTTCTTAAATAGAGGAATTACATTAACTACCTGCCAGTTTGTTTGACTTTTTCTGACAAATTATTAAATATGAATAGCAATGCCTCTGCTATCTCTTCCCTAGGATTCTTTTAAAATACATGGATGCAAAGCTTCACTGTCTCTCCAGTCATGCTCCTTGCCGTGTGTGGGTCAACTCATGGATCTGACTCAGTGTGACATTGTTTATCTGGATTTTCTGAGAGGCTTCACTTGATTGTAAAGGCCTCCTTTGTCTTGTCGGTCGATAAGGTGCAACTCATCCTCCCAACCCCCACTACCTCAGCACTCAATTCACACAGGTGAAACACTTGAAAGTCTGCTTCAAACATTTTAACTCGACATCAATCTCACCCATGCACTCAACCACTGGAACACTGACGCCACTTACTTGCGTTCCAAAGCATATATCCCGGTAACTGTCTCTGTGAAGGTGATAAACAGCAGAACAAACAAGACATCTTCTTGATATATTCCAACTCTTGACTTCAAACCAATCTGTCACACTTACAGAGCAGTTCTTCCACAGGATCCTGTTGTCTGAGTAAGCTCTTCAATAAGTGCAATATCTTTAGCTTTGACACAAGTTGTGATAAGGAATAACTTAAAGGCCCTTTCTTTGCTTGTTTGAAGCCAACGCGCCTTTTAAAGTCAGCAAAAGATAAACTCTTTCCGTGGCAGAAGGTGCAATGCAACAGTCCGAGAGACAAAGGAGAAATACTCAGGGAGGCCCTTCACTCACTTAGTGGTTAAGTGGTCTTCCGAAGTTCTTTGAATTTTCAAACCTTGACTGTGTCATCCAACAAATTGTCTGCTTCAATTCTTATAGTGCTTGGATCCTTTAATTGAGTTATGCGTTGCAACCTTGCTTTGACCCTTGGAAAAGGTTTGCACAAGGCAATGATGTGACTGTATTCCTCTTGTCCTTTACTAACTTTCACATAATTAGTCTGTGATCTTTACTTGTTTGTTTCCACTCTATGCAGTACGATTTCGCTCATGGAAGCCTGCAGGGCTGGTTAACACTTTTACTTGCATAGTGTTAATTGCATTTAGGAAATTTGACTCATTTAATTCCACTTATAGTCAATTAAGTCTTCAGAAAGTTGGTTCCATTCGAGCTTTGAAACTACTACAGTTTCATTTATATAGCACCTTTTAATGTAGAAAAACCTCCCAAGGCGTCACAAAAGTGCAGACAAACATGGATACCAAACCAAAGAAAGAGGTAATAGTAGACGTCAAAAAGGTTGCTTTAAGAAGCATCTTGATGGAGGAGAGGAAGGTTGAGGGAGGGAATTCCAAAACATAGGGCCAAAGTGCCTGAAGGTGTGGCCGCCAATGGTAGGGAGAAAGGAAAGAGGATGCAGAAGAGTCGGAAGAACGCAGAGCTCTTGGTGCACTGTTGGGCTAGAGGGGATTACAGAGTTAGGGAGTGGTGAGGTGTGGAGGAATTTAAACCAAGGATAAGAATTTAACATTGGTCTTCAAGGAGCTAATGTAGATCAACAAGCTCAGGAATGATGGGTGAGCAGGGCTTGCTGTGGCATAGGTCTGGCAAGCAGAGCTACAGATGACCAAGACAGCAGGAGACCACAACAAAATCTAATGATGGAAATTTTATTGGTATATACTCATTACGTCCTTTGTATAGTGGAGAACTGGGACAAACATTACACAAGTTTATCCTTGTATTTTCTGGCAGGCAAATAGAAGCTATTGTGGATATATATTGGTACTTGCTCTCATTTAATCCAACTGATAAATTATTTATACAGTCATGCTGGGACCACTGCAGTTCACGATTTACGTCAACGAGTTGGACTTTGGAAGCAAAAATACGATTTCAAAAGTTGCAGATGACACCAAATTGGGGCTGGGGCGGTGGGGGTGGGGGGGGAATAGTCTGAGGAGGGCTGCAACAAATTACAGGAGGTCATTAATAAACTTGCAGAACTGGCAAATAATTGGCAAATGAAATTCAACACAGATGAATGTGAGGTAGTACATTTTAGTAGGAGGAATAGGGAGGTCGCTTATTACTTGGAAGATATGAGTCTAGGTGGGGTAGGGGAAAAAAAGGATCTCGAAGTACAAATACATCAATCACTAAAGTTGCGCCACAGGTTAACAAGGTCATAAACAAAGCAAGCCAAGCACTAGGCTTTATTTCTCAAGGGATAGAATTGAAAAGTAGGGAAGTTATGGTAAACCTGTATTGAACCTTGGTTAGACCACACTTAGAGTACTCCAGGCAGTTCTGGTCGCAATATAATAAAAAGGATATAGAGACACTGGAGAGGGTGCAGAGGGTTCATGAGGATGACACCAGAAATATGTAGGTTTACATATCAGGAAAGAATGAAGCTGCAGGTCCCTTTTCTCTTGAAAAACATAAGGCTGAGGGGTGACCTAAAGACGTCTTTAAAATTGTATGGAAGGTTCTAATAGAGTGGATACAGTGAGAATGTTTCTACTTGTGGGGAAGAGCATAACTAGAGCCCATCAAAATAAGAAAATCACCAAGAAATCCAACAGGGAATTCAGAAGAAACTTCTTTACCCAAAGAATGGTGAGAATGTGGAACTCGCTGCCACAAGGAGTGGTTGAAATGAATAGTATAGATGTATTTAAGGGAAAGTTGGACAAGCAAATGAGGGAGGAGGGAATAGAGGGTTACGATGATAGATTTAGATGATGGAAGTTTCAAGTCATGCATAAATGCAGGCATGGACAATCAGGGCCAAATGGCCTGTTTTTACACTGTACATCCTATACAATCAGAGTAAGAATAGCAGATTTCCTTCCCTAACAGACATCGATGAATCAGTTGAATTTTTAATCACAATCCAGCACTTCCATGCTATTATTCCACATTATTGACACTAGGTTTTTTATGCCAGATGCTTTAATTAACTGAATTTAAATTCCCCAATTGCTTTGATAGATTTGAACACATGTTTATGGATTATTAATCCAGACCTAAATGATACAACCACTGTCTCAGTCCAATAATGAGTTCTGTCAAGCATCATTTTTACATACAGATACTCAGATTGAATCAGGACTACATCCTGTCAGGCCAAACCGTTACTGTAGTAGGGTTGCCAATCTTCCAGGATTGTTCTGAAATCTCCTGGAACTAAAGAAAGCCTTGCATTTATATAACACTCCCCACAACCAGCAGACATCTCAAAGCACTTTACAGCCAATTAAGTACTTTCTAGACTGTAGTAGCTGTAAGGCTGCTTACACGCTCAACAAACTCCCAAACAGCAGTGCGATGATGACTAAATAATCAGTTTTTTGCGAGGTCCATTGAGGGAGAAATGTTGACCAAGGTACGATGGATAACTCCTCTGTTCTTTTAAAGAGTGCCACGGGATCTTTCACATTCACCCAAACAGGCAGACAGGGCTGTAGTTAACGTCTCATCCAAAAAAACAGCACATCCAACAGTGCTGCACTGGAACAAAAACAAAAATACCTGGAAAAATTCAGCAGGTCTGACAGCATCTGCGGAGAGGGATTCAGTTGACATTTCGAGTCCGTATGACTCTTCATCAGAACTAAGACATATAGGAATGAGATGAAAAAAAGCTGGTGGTTGGTGGGGGGTGGTGGGTGGGACAGGAAGAGCTTCAGAGGGGGCCAGTGATAGATGGAAGCCAAGAAGAGACTGCCAAAGATGTCATAGACAAAAGGACAAAGGCCTCCACCCATCACTGGCCCCCTATTGAGCTCTACCTGTCCCACCCACACCCCCTCTACCAGCTTATATTGCATCTCATTTCTTTATGTCTTAGTTCTGATGAAGGGTCACACGGACTTGAAAGGTCAACCGTATCCCTCTTCGCAGACGCTGTCAGACCTGCTGAGTTTTTCCCAGGTACTTATGTTTTTGTTCTAGATTTCCAGCATCCGCAGTATTTTGCTTTTATCTTAGTGCTGCACTGGACTCAGTCTTGAATTTGTCTGCCCAAGGTCTGGAAGGGGGCTTGAACCTTGTGACTCAGAGACAAGTGTGCTACCAACTGAGCCGCAGCGGACACAAGGCTGAGCACTCGGTCATCATCGTGAGCAGCTCAGGGGGAAAATCAAAGGGACATCGAAAACATCGCTTTTGTTCCCCCACAAGGACTTTTTAGTATTTTTGTTTGCTTGCTGTAAAAATAATGGGGTTTGGAGAAAAGGGCTTCTTTTTTAATGGGTAGAGCTTATGGAGGCAAAGGGCCGTGCGATGAAACTCCCAGAATCACATCAAACCAGAGCTGGAAGTCCTGCTGTACAGTTGTACGCAGCCAGAGGTCCAGTAACAAATCCTGTCATGCCTCACTGTTCCAGACACAGGGTTACTCAGACAAAACAAGGGCAGTAACAGATCCTGTCAGGCCTCAATGTAACAGATAGTGTTGGCCTGACAGGAATAGTGACAAATCCTTTTGGCCTCCCTGCTAAGTGCAAGCTGAGCCTTCGACGGGCTGATATTAATAAATCCTTCTGATTTATCTGTTGCAGACACTGCTATTTCGGCAGACAGGCACACTAATGCATGCTTTCAAGTCTTCCTTTCGCTAGCCAGCTAAAAAGGGGATGTTGGCCAAGATCAGGATGGGTTGTGATGGCCCCTGTGGTCAAATAGCCGACTGTAATTAACCATCTGGGTTTAGGAGTGAAAAATGGCTAATTGGATGAGGATCCAGAGGGGTGCCGGTGTCTGTCGAATTCCAACCCCAGCAAGGGTCATTACTTTTTAAGGGGTTAGATAATGGAGAACGTCAGTCAATATAAAGCACTCATCCTCAGCTAAAATGTCCTTTCTTGCTTCCCCTGTAAATCTTTAGGCTTCACGGGGAAGAAAAGAAAAGCTGCCAAAGCAAATTGGCGCACTGAAGTCTGAGCTGAGAGGCTAGAAGAATGCTTTACTTCACCGTTTATTAGCTGAGTGCTGAGTTTTTTCCTCTGCTGTCCCCTGGTTTTGCTGCAGTCTGAGTAATTTATCACCAATCAATATTATAACAAAACACTCTGCTGCTTTGGATGCAGCCCGCGATGCTGCTGCCGTTTTATTGCAGAAGAAAATGGCAGGATAGGAGAGAAAGAGAGAACGAAAAAGAGAAAAGGCGAGAGAACGAAAGAGAGAAAGAAAGGGAAGGAGAAAGGAAAAAATAACTTGCATTTCTATCATAACCTCTAGATGTCCCAAAGCGCTTTGCGACCAATGAAGTACTTTAAAAATGTAGTCACTGTTGCAATCTCTGAGGCTGCAGAATGAGCAATGACCGATTGTGACAACTCAAAGGTAACGTTTCCCAAATATATAGAGAAGAACAACTGGCCAATAACATCAACTTTCATTTATGTGACACTCTTAATGTCCCAAGTTGCTTCGCACGCATAAATCAGACACCAAAATTGGCACCGATCCAAAGGGGGGGGAGACATTAGGTCATGTGACCAAATGCTTGGCCTGTGGATAGGTTTTAAAGAGCATCTCAAAAGGACAGAGAAATGGAGAGGCAGAACGATTTAGTGAGGGAATTCCAGATGTTCAAGTCTCATCATCTGGAAGCACAACTGCCAGTGGCGGGGTGAAGTAAAGCAGGAGACTGACAAGAGATCAGAGTTGTCGAGGGTTGTAGGGCTGGAGCTTGTTATGGAGTTAGAGTGTGGTGAGGCGATAATTATTATAGTGAGAACCTGGAGGGGTTATGCGGTCTGAATAGAGGGCCCTTTTGTTCCTACCCTTCCTGCATAGGTAAGTGTATGTCCACTGTTACTGACCACTAATTGCATTGCTAGAGCTGGGTTTCCATCCCTTATTTCCAATTTTTAGTACTCTAACACTGGAATCAAGGAGCAAAAATAGAGAGACCAATAACAATTCTCTGCCCTGAATTGGCTTGGAGACTTGGAGACCGCATTCCCATGCACCTGCTGCCCTTGTCCTTCTCAGTGCTAAAGGTCACAGGTTTCAAAGATTGCTGCCATGAAGCCTAGTAAGTTGCTGCAGTGCACCTTGTAGATGGGACACTGCTACCGCTATGTACTGGTAATGGAGGGAGTGAATATTTAAGGTGTTGGATTGGGTGTCAATCAAGCAGGTGGTGGTGTCCTGGATGGCGCTGAATTTTTTGAGTGTTTTTGGAACTACACTCACCTAGGCAAGTGGAGAGTATTCCATCACACTCCTGACTTGTACCTTGTAAATGGCTTTGGAGAATCAGGAGGTGAGTTACTCACTGCAGAATTCCCAGCCTCTGACCTGCTCCTGTAGCCACAGTATTTATATGCCTGGTCCAGTTAAGTTTTTGGTCAAAGGTAACTCCCAGGATGTTGATGCGGGGTATTCGGTGACGGTAATGTCGCTGAATGTCAAGGGGAGATGGTTCAACTCCATCTCGTTGGAGATGGTGAAGTGGCACTTGTGTGCCTGTGAATTTTACTTGCCCTTATCAGCCCAAACCTGAATGTCGTCAGGTCTTACTGCATGTGGGCAGGGACAGCTTCATTATCCGAGGAGTTGTAAATGGATTCGAACACTGAACAATCATCAGCAAATTGACTAACTTATCCCCCAATTTATATAATAACCCAGACTATTTATTTGCTATTCTATACAAGGCATTCAACTTAAGTAGGGGATCAGTTAGCTCAGTTGGCTGGTTTGTGGTGCCAACAGCATGGGTTCAATTCCCAAGGTCATCCATGAAGGTGCTATCTTCTCAACCTTGCCCCTTAAACTTGCCACCAGTTGTCTCTCTCTAATGAGAGAGCAGCCTAAGTCCCTCTAGGACTACAGCAATATTCATTCAACTCAAGTAATCCCTATCTGTAAAATAACATTCTTGGGTATCCAATGTTCTATGTAATAATATTGCCCACTTCAATAGAACAACTGGTATCATTATTCTACATTACAATTCAATCTATTATTCTATATAATTCATCCAAGTCATTTTCTTGATAGAATGGTTTAAAACCATTCCCTGACCAGTGCCTGGAGGGACTGAGCCTCAGGACCTCACAGGCATTTGGTGGTTTCTTGACTTGGTGCTTCACCCCAGCATGGCTCCCCACTGGGGCCCTGCATCATGGAATTACTCCAAATGTTTTCTCATTCAATTTTAGGACAATTTCTACGTGTGAACCCACTCCTTTATGATCTTCCACGTCAGTCCATGCTTAAATGTTGCACTCCATACTCTGATTCTTGCGCACCCTGCAATGGAATTTATTTCAGATTCTGATTTGTGACTTCAATCTATTATATGGTGACAGACGCCAGATTTGCACAGGCTAGAACAACTAGTCCCATTTATTCATACCAAAGTAGTACACAGAGGCAAAGACAGAAGATGCCATCATTCTAATGGACACTGCACTCTGGAACTCCCACACCTGAAACCCTCCTCCTCCCTACAAGTGCCTCCTATTTATCATATAAAGAGCATTTCCTACAATCAACTTCTTCGACCAAGGTTTTAGTCACCCCCAATAACTCCTACTCTGGCTTGAGGACCAAATTTAAAAATATGCCACAGAGAACTGTTTAAAAATACACACATCACAAACAATCTACTTGAGTTCAAGGATCTTAGTGGCAAACTACAGGGTCTCAGAATAAACGAGATATTTGTGTCCCTTAGATACAGGCTTTCATGTAAATCCAGTAACTGTATATTATAGTGCTCTAAGGCTGGACAGATTTCAGATAACTCAAATGCTAAGGTGTTTAGGTGGATCAGTGGCCATCAGACTTGCCTTTCAATTAGAAGGTGGTGGGTTCGAGTCTTACTCCAACAAGTTAAGTATAACATTTAGTCCACTCTATAGTCAAGTCCAGTACTGAGGGAGTGTTGGACGTTCCATCTTTTAGATGAGATTTCAAATCAAGGCCTCTCAGGTCAACGTGGAAGTTCAAATGGCACTATTTCAAAGAAGAGCAGAGGAATTCTCATTGTTGTATTGGGAAGATTGAAACCGTACTTTAATTGGAGCTATTGTCTGCTCATTCAATATTTGATATCAGATAAGCCATCTAATCATTGAGAGACAAAGGCAGGGTTGAGAGAGGTGGTAGTGAGCTCGAGCTGGGAGTCACCACCACATTTGTGAAAACTGATACTGTGTTTTCAGATGATGTTTATTGGCCCCAGATAGACTCTAATAAATATAGTAACTAACCCCAGGGAGAACTTAATCAATACAGCAACTGACCCTGGGCAGACCCTAATCACAAAAATAAGAGACCCTAGACAGACAATAATCAATACAGTAACTTACATGAGATAGGCCATAATCAATATTCTAACTGACCCCAGACAAACACTAATCAATTTCATAACTGATCATTGACAGACACTAAGCAATACAGTAACTCTCAATTGACAGATCTGATCAATATAGCGGCTGACCCTAGAGAGACCCTAATCCAGATAGTAAGTAACACCAGACAGATCCCAAACAATACAGCAACTGACCCCAAATAGACACTAGTCAAGAGAGTAACTGACCCTTGACAATAGCCAACATAGTAACCGACCTCAAACAAACTGTAACCAATATAGTAACTAACAATAGGCAGACCCCAATTGGTATAGGAACTGACCCCAGACAGGCCTTAATCAATATGTGCTGGGATTTTCCACTCCCGGCCACAGCGGGCGTCAAGGTGGGTGGGAGTGAAAAATATTACCGTAGCACAAAAGTCAGTTTCGTGCCGGCAGGAAAACAGGTTGAGATCGCCGGCTCCTGACTTCAATGGTGGCGCGTGTTTCCAACAGTGCCACATCGGGAACGGCACTTCAATACATTTGAATATCATGCATACTCGTTATAATGGCTGCTCAGCGGAATCACTCCCCCATGCTGGATCAATAGGCCGTGTCGGCATCTAATTAAACCGATGCGTTTCACAGTTGCCTATAAGCACCTGCACCTGCACCTGCCGGCCTGTACTTCGCTCATGACTTTGAGGTTCGGTCACCAGCTTTGCATTGTGCGGTACTCATGGCACCTCGGACTCAGGCTTGCGCAGGCAGCACCACATCGCTTTCGGGGGCGGGGGTGGGGTGCCTTTCACAGGCAAGGCTCTACCTACCAGACCAGCCGTAAGGTAGAGGCGGCTTGTAATGTGCTGCAGGACAAGGGCTCGACTGGGAGAAGGGGGGAAGAGCGGCTATGGTTGCACTCAGACACATGACTTGGGGGGGGCGGGTGGGGGGGCTCCTCTGGACCAGAATGGGGATAGTGTTTTACAGAGGGACAGAAGCAAGTTGGGGCCAGAATGGGAGGAAGGCAGAGTGAAGAAGTGCTTCAGTTTACATTTCTGACTTCACAAAGATTGTCCTTGTCCCAGTCTGGGGGAGGGGAAGGACATGTCAGTCCAGTATCACTCGCGCTCAGCACGTTGTGTGCAGGGCATGGTCGTAACATCAGGCACATCGGTCTGGGTGGGTTTCTGGCATAATACCGGGCTGTAGGTGGCACATTCACAGACAGGGGAGGCCTCTGCAGCCTATAGGTGGGAGAAAGGTAATGTAGGGGCATTCCAGGGTCTCATGGGGGTGGGGGGGTGGGTCTTGATATTTCACTGTGCAATAGGCCTCAAGGTGGGGAGGGGGAAGGTCCACATGGGGCATAGGCACATCCACCTCAATAGGCTCAGGGGGGTAACACAAGGATATCCACCACAATCACAATAAGATCAAGGATTGGAGGGGTAGGCTTGAGAGGTATTCGAGGGAGGGAAACCTGAAAAGTATGCTCCTGCAGAACAATGGGAGGGATTTCTACCGTCAGATACAGAGGATCCAAGCTGGTCTGGTAGTAAGAAGTCAGCACCACCATCTTGCAACCTGAAGCGATGGTGCTATACAAAATTAAACTGAGGAAACTCTCTGCTAGTGAGGGCTCTGAGGGCCATTTGGAGGAGTTGTGCACTGCACTGGGGGCCGATTAAAGGGGCACTCAACTGAACTGTGCATTCCCAAATGAGGAGAGATGCACAGTAAAGACATGTTAGGAGCCTTCCAATGACAATGCAGGGAATCAGGATAGTGATAGCGCGTTCGTGCGAGACCAATCCCGAGTAGTGGCACTAATCGATCCCTCCCTCAAACACCTCTCAAGCCTACCCCGATCTTCTTGCATTAACCCTTTGTTCCCAGCAGCGAAATTCCCCAGAGCGATAACAAGGGTGGTAGCAATGGGACTACTGGTCAAGCTGCAGATGCATGTTAAAAGCAGGAGCTCAGAATCTTGGTGCTGGCAGGTTCACAGATGAGAAGTCTCAGCACCACCCCACCCCACAAATAATCTCAGTTCCTCACTAAACATGAGCCCTCAAGTGTATTCCAAAGAGTGTGGTCTCAAAGTGCAGTGAATGAGGATCCCAACACCTGGCCTGAAAGCAGCACATCCAAGTGCCTGGCCAGAGTAATCTCCTAGTAATCGGTCATGTAAAGGGGTTGGGGGGAGAGGTGGCGGGGGGTGGGTGCAGGAGGAGCCACTTGAAACATACCTTGCGCTGGCCAGGATTTCAGTGGTAATTAGCTGTTGATGCTGGAACCAAGCCCTTGAACCCACAGTCACTCCGTAGTCATCGACAGAGATAGGATCTTTGGAGGCTTATGCTGACTTGTGTCTTTTTCTCATTGATGCTGCAGAGAGAAGCCCTTCAGAAAGATGGAGGCTGGATTTATTGCTGCCTGCGTAGTCAGGTAGAGGCAGCAGGGAAGGTGGAGAAGATTGTGACGGCTGCACCAGGCTTGCCAAGGGGAGGAGTTCCACTCTCGCGAGCAAGAGGCAGTAGAGCCCCCCTCCAGACGCAGAGGATGAGGCTCACAGAAACATCGTGCGTAGGCGGCTCTCAAGACGCATGCCTTTTCTACAGATGGGCAAGAGACAGTGTCACCGATACCTATGCAGGTCCAGGGATCTGGTGGCTCACATCTGCCACATTCTACGGGAGTTGATGCCACGGGGACATCCATTGCTCGTGGCTCTGAAAGTCACTGTTAATTTCTATACAAGTGGCTCTTTCCAGGGCCTCGCTGGGGGCCTCTGCGGGATCTCACAAGATTCCACGCACAGGTGAGTACAGGAGGCAGCAGACGCCTTTTTTACTGAGGCCCACAATTACATTGACTTCGCTAGAGCTCAAGAAAACCAGGACACCAGAGCACTGGGCTTTGCTGCTATTTCTGGATTCCCACAGGTGTAAGTTGCTAGTGGCTGCACTCATGTGGCTTTAAAAGCTCCCTGGCAACAGGCACTCCAACACAGCAACGGGAAAGGCTTCTATTCCCACAGTGTGCCTGTACCCACAAGAAACAGATCATGCAGGTGTGCACGAGATAACCAGGGAGCTGCCACGACTCATAGATCTTGAGTAGATTGCAGATCCCAGACATCGAGGGTCCACACAGGATCTAGGGCTGGCACATCGGTGACAAGGGGTACCCACAAAGGATGTGGCTGATGATGCCCTTGCGGTGGCCACAAAATACAGCTGAGAGAAGGCACAACGATGCTCATACCGCTACTCGAACACAGGCGGAGCACGGCATTGGCATCTTGGAGATGTGATTCCGACACCTTGACAGATTCAGCGGACCACGCCAGTACACTCCACAGGGGGTCTCATCGTGGCCTGCTGTCATTGCACAACCTCGTGCTGCAAAGGCAGGAGGTCATGCCAGATGCTGACATGGAGGAGCTGCACATCTCCTCCAACAAGGAGGACACTGAATGGGAGGAGGACAATGAGGTCGAGGAAGCCGGGGCTGCGAGGGAAGAGGCCATAGCATGGGCCAGATGAGGCAGGCATGCTTGTGAGGCCCTCATTGCCATCAGAGTCCAAGAGGAGGATGATGAGTTGTAGTGAGTGCCCTCTTGGGCAAGTGCCCTCCATCATAGGCCCACATGAACACTAGGGTTGCTATTCCCCTTCATTTCAACCATGCACTTCAATCTGAGAGTGAGTTCTTACATATCAGGTTCACATTGTTTTGATCCTTTGAAGGATGATGAAGCCTCGGGAATATGCAACCTTGCAGAGATGAGGTGCCAACTGGGGAAGAGCGCCCCGGCATCAGGCGTCAGAAGATGCTGCCTCTTCAAGCGTCTCTCCAGCATCCCAGTTGCCATGGCAGCCTGGTAGAGGCAGGAGCTGCTCTACAATCCTCAGTGGGTTTCATAGCTGTCTGCCTTCAGTCTGACAAAGCTCCTCAAGGAGATGCATCTGCAACAATGGCACAACGCATACTGTGTAACCTCCATGGTGATACTGATATGTGACACTTGGGCTAAGGCAGTCGAGGACATTCAACAGGTGTAAATTCATTTTGAGATCACTCAGTCCTCTGTGTCATCTTCTTCTCTCCACCACATTGACATCCAGCATTCTCAGTTAGGGATGCTGGCTTGCTTTTATCCTCACCTTGCAATGGAGGTGGACCACCTGGAGATGACGATGTTCACACACTCGCCGGCCAGACATTAAAATGCCTTCTCTTTAACACAGGCAGTCTGCCCTCATGGCCAGCCCTGAATCCCAAAATACTAAGAAGCCATGAAGCCTTTAAGGTCACGCTTCGTTGATAATAATGAGCGCACTTCAGCTTCACTACACCCTCACTCCTATCCCACTGCTGTCCTCAACATTGTCTAAAGCTGCCATATGAGCATGGTCAAAGGCTCCACTGACCGCCAGATGTTACCATTTGGATTTATTATCACTGCTAAGCTCACCAATAAATGCTAGCACCTTCCCACCTCAAGGTGCCAGAGCTCTGCCCTTTATCACTGACCTTGGCGAGTATTTAGGTGAGGGGACGCTACATAGAACGTATGACACAGCGCTGCATCCCTACATTGTGATGAGAGCCTTTTGGCTGCAATGCAGACAACTGCGAGGTGAGAAACGCTCAAGTTTGTAGGTTCATGCAGCACAATAATGGGGCTGCAAGGAGCAAAGCTCTGGCACCTTGAGGTGGGAAGGTGCTCACACTTATTGGTGAGCTTAGCAGATGTAGACTTGGAGAGTCAGCAGCAAGCAAGGCAGACAGGAGCACACAGAAGCTCTGAGTATGGGCTCATAGATTGAAAAACCTGTTGCTTGACAGAGTGTAGGTGGACTTCCAGGATATATGACCCTTCCCCATGCGTTAAAGCATCGCTCCTTGTACACTACATCATCGCCTTTCAATAATGCAGTTGAAACAGGTGAACACCCCAGCCTTAATCTCACACAGCCACGAATGAACATGACTTGATCTAGCAAAGCATGTGAACGAGGTTCCTTCCAAAAGCACACTTTGCATTGCTGAAAAAAAAATTTTTTGTCAAAGCTTTTCGTCTTGCGCTCATCAGGAGAATTTGCAAGAAAATACCAATGTCAGTGGAAAGAACATATTTATATTGTATGTGAAGACCGCTGATTGGTTGGAAGGCGGACTCTGATTGGTAAAGGTGTTGCTGTAGAGAATGCACCAGTTGATGATGGCTGACAATTAACTGCCAAGCATTTAAAAAAATTTAAACCAGACAGCTTGACTCTGATTGATCAAGTCATTACCCTGGGGAATGAACCAGCAAATGGCTGTCACTTATTTTGTTTAGCTGGAACAGTGCAATGTGTGTACGTGTTCTTTCTGCCTGCAAAGAACAGGGCCCTGTGTAGTTGTTGCATTGCGTTGGAATGCTGGCGCTATTGCCTCAGGCTGAACACGGGCAGACTCCCTCATCATACCTTGAAATCTCAGGAATGCAGCTGATCCATGATTGCCGCTACAGCTCCACCAGCTGAGTTAGGACCAAGTCCAGAGGCTCGTCACCCGACTCAGATTAGCAGAATCCTGGCCTCCAGCAGTCCTCTGAGTTCCAGCTACCTTGGGTGTCCCTGCCTCTGCCTGCTGTGAAGCAGATTCTGTGTTGTGCTCACCAGATTGTGACCCCGAGGCTGCTCTAGGACTAGGCCCCACTGAAGTGTGTGTCCCTGCGCTGGTGGAGGGTATGGTTAGCACTGTGATGGTTTTTCTATGGTGCTAGCCTCTGGTACCTCATCCAAGACGTCCTCACTGTTGTAGATGAGGGCTTGACTTCTCAATGACCTCAGGTGTTTTCCAGAGGTGCCAATGAAAGAAAGTAGAGATAATTAGTGCAAGGCAGGCGACTGGAAGACATGACAATGCACTCACACTATCATTGTTTGAGGGATGAGCTGTTACAGAGTCCTCACTTGAGTATGTGTCACCAACCTCACTGGTACCACCGCTCATCTCTGGCCAGCTCAATGGCATGCTCCTCAGAGAGGGTGAGGCCTTAATTTCTGCCACTCCAACCCCGGTCTGGGACCTCTCCCTCCTATTATGTGTGAGCTTATCCTGCAAAAAGACAAATGAAGAGTGTATAGCGTGAGCAGGACTCATGCCAAGGCAGGTGATAAGGATGCCTGCCTTATGTGGGTGATGAGTGGAGCTGTGCACGGGATAAGGACACGTACTACACAGGATATGAGCCCAAATGGTGATATGAAGATGTGTCAGAGACAGAGTGAGTGGTGACATCCGTTGAGCTGGCAGTGTGTTAGACCTTGGTGGAGTGTCATCCTACGAATACCTGATGGGCTTAAGAGTGAGTTGAGAGTGATGGGATGGTTGACTTACCATGGCGAAGTGGATGAAATCATTCATCCTGCTTCTGCACTGGATGACTGACCTCTTCTGTGTGGCATTAGCACTGACCGCCGATGCCACTGTCTCCCAAGCCAGAGTCGCGAGATTGGTGGACCTCCTCCGGCCATGACAGGAATAGAGGACATCCTGGTGGGCCTTGTCGATGCCCAGCAAGGCATCACTGAATTTTGGAGCAGCATGTTTCTTCACTTTGGGATCATATCTTCCGTGGAGCAGTCCTGGGCTGCAGACAGTGAGAAGGCTGTGCGACGTGCAGGTTATATATGGCACCCGGAGTGAAGATCTGCTGAGGTCATGATGGAACGGGTTAATCAGAGGCTGCCAGCCCGCGATCCGATGTGTTTCCTGATGATGTGTAATTAATGAGGCGGGAAACGGGTAATATGGCACAAAAACCCGCCTGATGGGAAAAACACCGCTTCTCATGTTCGCCACCACACTTGGTCCATGGAAATGAAAATTCTGCCCATAGTAACTGACCCCAGACATACACTAACCAATATATTAACCGACACCAGATAGACCCAAATCAATGATCCCAGATTCTCTATAGTAACTGACCCCAGATAGGCCTGGGTCAATGATCCCAGATTCTCTATAGTAACTGACCCTAGACAGGTGCTAATCATTACAGTACCTGACCCTAGGCATACCCTGATAAATATAGTAACTGACCCTGGAATGACCTTCATCAATATAGTAACTGACTCCAATCAGACCTTGATCAATACAGTAACTGATGCCAGACAGGCACTAATCAATGTAGTACATGAGCCTAGACATGAATGAATATAGTAACTGACCCCAGACAGACACTAATCAATACAGTAACTGACCCCAGGCACTAATGTGACCGTACCTGAAACCGACAGACCCTATTCAATATAATAACTCACCCAAGATAAACACCACACATTATAGTAACTGACCCTAAACAGACACTAATTAATATAGTAACTGACAGTAGACAGACTCTACCCAATATAGTAACTGACCCCAGACAGACACGAATCTATATGGTAACTGAAACCAGACAAACGTACATCAATATAGTAACTGACCCCAGACAGACACGAATCTATATGGTAACTGAAACCAGACAAACACACATCAATATAGTAACTGACCCTAGGCATTATTCATTATAGTAACTGACCACAGTGTTACACCCCAGCTAATGTTAACACTGGACAAGTCAGGTCCCAGAGCCTGTCTTGATAGATCCTAATTTTTTTTTTCGAAACCGTGGAGGTAAGTTATGGAATAAATTCACAGAAGTCTGCTGATAAACTTTTAGCACTAAAAATAAAACATTTATTAAACATGAAAAATGAACTATCTGACACTAAACAGAAAGGTTGGAAAGATCTCAATGCAAACACAAGAAAATGATTCAAATATTTACTATTCTTTCACCCCAGCTATATAACTTTACAGACACATACAAATTCAGAAACATTACACAATTTACAATATCTATCTTATACTCTGATATTCAGGGTAAGTATGTGGTGCATGTGAATTAATAGGCAAACTGTGGCCAGACACCCCATCCCCAAAACAAATGGCAGATGCCACCAAAACAGATTCTACGTATTTCTGATCAACCCACCCAGGTGCTTGTTACACTGTGAGCCAGCCAGTCTCATTGAAACTCTGTCTTTTTCATGAGGGCTTCTAATGTCCACGTTCAAAGAACTCGCCATGGAATTCTCCCCAACCATTGCTCTTACTCAGGCAGCTTCAACAAGGATCCTCCTCCAGGGCTTTTTCTCGCCTTCTGAGGTTCCTTTCCTCTGGGTCAACGCGTACACTCAAACTTCACCTTCAAAGCGCAATTTCGGATCTTCGTCCCTACCAAGCAGAACACCACTGCTCCAAACTACCTTTGCCATCCAACAGGGATGCTTGGCCAACATCATCGTGCGCTATTTCACGCTCATGCATGGCGGGCGCACACTCGCAACACCAATCTGAAAATCCTGACCTAACTGACACTAGATAGACCCTAATCAATATAAAAACTGACCCTGGGCAGATACTATTCAGTATAGTAACTGACCCACGAGATGGTCATCAATAAAGGAACTGGTCCCAGACAGACCTAAGTCCATATAGGAATTAATCATAGAGAGACACAATCAATTTAGTAACCTACACCAAAAAAGTCCTAATCAATATAGTAACTGACCATAGACAGACCCTAATCAATATTGGAACTGATGCCAGACAGACCCTAACCAATATAGGAACTGGCCCCAGACACTAATTAATATAGAAATGGGTTTGCACTGAGTGCTGCTGAGTCTGGGGAGTGAGGGAGTTTTAAGGGTTAATTTCTTCCTAAAGTCTGGAGTTTTCTTTAATTTAGCAATCAACTATAAATTACTCTTTAAGCTTAGAGAAGTTAAGTTCATTAAGTTCATTCCATCCTTAAACAGCGATGTAGAAGCTCATTGAGAGCATCTGTGGATAGTTAATTAGGTAGCTAGCTTAAACTGGTTTTAAGAGCTTGACTCACTTGTTTCTCATAAAGTATAAGAACACAGGCTCCTCAGTTCTGTTTGAGTCTGCACAGAGTGTCATGCTGGAAGTTTGGTGACAAGTGGAACTATAATTAGTTAAGAAAAATAAATTTATTTAACCAACACAATACAGATGGCAGGATGAGTGATGTGTCATGGCTGCAGCATGTGGGTGCTCCTGGATGCCAGTACAATCCATGGCAACCAATCTGCAGTAAGTGTCTGTGGCCTGAGTAGCTTTGGCTCAGAGTTAATGAGTTGGATGCTGAGCTGCAGACATTGTGACTCATCAGGGAGTAGGAAAGTTACCTGGATACTTTGTTCCAGAAGGCAGTTATGCCCCTTAGGATAGTGTCATCTGATCTGGTCAGCGGTCAGGGGCAGGACGATGTGACTGTGAGACAGACAGGAAAGGGGTTAAAGAAGGTGGGAGTGGAGGAGCCTCAGTCCTTACAATTGGCCAACAAGTCTGAGGCTCTTGTACCCTGTATGGACAAGAGCAAGGGCTGCAGTGTGGATGTGCAGGCTGACCATGGTACCTGGCACAACAAGCCATTCGAGTGGGTGGAGTTAAAAGGAAATTAGTAGTAATAGGGGATAGTACAGTCAGGGTGATAGACAATGTTTTCAGCATCTGAGAGCAAGAGTCCAGAAGATGTGTTATCTGCCCTGTGCCAGGGTTGGGGATATCTACTCAGGGATGGAGAGGAACTTGCAATGGGAGGGAGAAGATCCAATCTCAGTTCATGTAGGTACCAACAACATCGGAAGAGCTGGAAAAGAGGTTCTGCTTAGAGTATGCAGTAAATGCAGTATGCACTAAATTAAAAAGCAGAACCTCAAAGGTAATAACCTCTGGATTATCAACTGAGCCATGTGCAAATTTGCATAGGGTAAATAAAATTAGAGAGATGAATGCATGGCTCAAAGACTGATGTGGGAGAAGTGGGGCACTGGCACCAGTACTTGGAAAATTGGGGGCTGTACCGTTGGGGTGGTCTAAACCGTGCTGGGACCAGTGTTCTAGTGAGCTGCATAACTGGAAAAGCAGAGACGCTATTAATCTAAATAGTGGGAGCAAGGCATCAAATTTGGGAAGATGTGGTAAATCAAAGAGTAGAGACAAGAGAGAAAGAAAGGTGTTAATATGGAAGATGTTAAACAGACCGCAACAGGAAGGGACAGAGAGTACAAATCTTAAGAGTAAATCAGCAGATAAGGCTAGAGGCTAGAAAGTAATAAAAGGACAAAACTAAAGGCTCTGTATCTGAATGCACGAAAAATTTGAAACAAAACAAATGAACTGGGAGTGCAAATAGAAATAAATAAACACAATCTGATTGTCTTTACAGAGACAATGCCTGCAGGATGACATGGATTGGGACCTGAATATTGAAAGGTACGTGACATTTGGGAAGGATTGGAAGTTAGGAAAAGGTGGAGGAGTGATTCTGTTAATTAATGATGGTATTACACTATACAGATGAATGACCTAAGTTCAGGAAACCAGGATGTGGAAGCAGTTTGGGTAGAGATGAGAAATGGTAAAGGCAAGAAGCCATTTGTGGGACTGGTATACAGGTCCCATGACAGTAACCACACAGTAGGACTGGGTATATAATGGGAGCTTGTCAGAAAAGTATGACAATAATCATGGGGGATTTTAATCTACATATAGACTACTCAGATGGGCAAAGGTAACCTAGGTGAGGAATCCATAGAATGTTTTCTGAATAGTTTTGCTGGTGCCAACCAGAGAGCAAGTTAGACCTTATATTGTGTAATGAGACAGGATTAATTAATCTCAGTGAAGGCACCCCTAGATAGCAGCAATCATAGTAGGATTGAATTTAACATTCAGTTTAAGGGAGAGAAGAGTGGGTCTAAGACTAGCATTTAAACATAAATAAGGGCAGTTATGAGGGCATGAAAGTCGAGCTAGCTAAAGTGAATTGGCAAATTAGGTTAAGGAATAGGTCAATAGAGATGTAGTGACAGACATTTAAGGGGATGTTTCAGAATACACAGAATGGATACACTCCAACAAGAAAGAAAGATTCCAAAGGGAGGACCCACCATGCTGGGTTAACTAAAAAAAGTTAAGGATAGAATCAAACTTAAAGAAAAAGCATATAATTGCACATGGATGGATGGCAGGTCAGAAGATTGGACAGAATATAAAACACAGCAAAGAATGACTAAAAGATTAATATGGAGGGAAAAATTAGAATACAAGAGAAAGCTAGCTAGAAATACAAAAACAGGTAGTAAGAGTTTCTATAAATGTTTAGAAAAGAAAACGGTTAACAAAGTGAATATTGGTCCTATAGAAAGTGAATCTGGGGAATTAATAATGGAAAGTAAGGAGATGGCAAATGAATTGAATTGAAGGTATTTCGCATTAGTCTTCACCATAACATCCCAGAAATAGCTGTAAATCAGGAAATGGAAGACAGGGAGGAAATCAAGAAAATTACAATCACCAGGGAAATGGTTCTGAGCAAATTGATGGAACTGTGGATTGACAGGTTCCTGGGTCCTGATAGACTTCAACCAAAAGTCTTAAAAGCAGCTAATCAGATAATTGATGTGTCGATTTTAATTTTCCAAAATTCCCTAGATTTGGGGAAGTTTCCATTAGATTGGAAAATAGTGAATGTAACTCCTCTATTCAAAAAGGGAGGAAGACAGAAAACAGGAAACTACAGGCCAGTTAGCTTGACATTTATCATGGGGAAAACGTTGGAAGCTATTATTAAAGGCCTTATAGCAGGATACTTGGGAAAAATTCAAGGCAATCAGGCAGGGTCAGCATGGTTTTGGGAAAGGGAAATCATGTTTAAGCAATTTATTGGAGTTCTTTGAAGAAGTAATGTGTGCTGTGGGTAAAGGGGAACCAGCGGCTTAGATTTCTAGAAGGCATTTGATAAAGTGCCACTTCAAAGGTTACTGCAGAAAATTAAAGCTCATGGTGTGGGGTAACATATTGCCATTAATAGAAGATTGGCTGGCTAACAGTAAACAGAGCAGGCATAAATAGGTCATTTTGTGGTTGGCAAGATGTAACAAGTGGTTTGCCACAGCGACCAATGCTGGGGTTTCAACTTTTTACAACTTATATAAATTACTGCGATGAAGGAACCAAAGGTATGTTTGCTAAATTTTCTGATGACAAAAAGATAGATAGGAAAGTAAGTTGTGAAAAAGGCAGACGCAGGTTACAAAGGCAGACGCAGATTACAAAGGGACACAGGTTAAGTGAGCGGGCAAATATCTGGCAAATGGAGTATAATGTGGGAAAATGTGAAATTGTCCATTTTGGAAGGAACCAAAAAAAGAAGCTTATTGTCCGAATAGCGAGAGACTGCAGAGCTCTGAGATGCAGAGGGATCTGGGTGTCCTAATGCATGAATCACAAAAGGTTAGTAATCAGGTACAGCAAGTAATTAGGAAAGCTCAGAGCATGTTATTGTTTATTAGGAGGGGAACTGAATACAAAATTTGGGAGATTATGCTTCAGTTATACAGGGCATTGGTGAGACCACATCTATGTACAGTATTGGTCTCCTTATTTAGGGAAGGATGTAAATGCATTGGAAGTAGTTCAGAGAAGGTTTACTAGACTAATACCTGGAATGGGTGGGTTGTCTTATGAAGAAAGGTTGGACAGACTAGGCTGGCATCTGCTGGAGTTTAGAAGAGTAAGAGGCAACTTGATTGAAACATATAAGATCCTGAGGGGTGTTGACAGAGTGGATGTGGAGAGGATGTTTCCTCTTGTGCAAAAATCTAGAACTAGAACTCTTTTTAAAAGTAAGAGGTCACCCATTTAAGACAGAGTTGAGGATCTTTTTCTCTGAGGGTAGAGTGTCTTTGACACTCCCTTTCTCAAAAGGCAGTGGAAGCAGAGTCTGAATATTTTTAAGGCGGAGGTAGATAGGTTCTTGATAAGTAAGGGGGTGAAAGTTTATTGGGATAGGCAGGGAGGTGGAATTGAGGTTACAATCAGATCAGCCAAGATAGTAACTGATCTGCCAACATAAACTTGCCAACCTAGTAACAGATTCCAAAGAGACCCTAACCAATAAAGTAACTGACAATAGACAGACCATAATCGATAGAGCAACCGACCCTAAACAGACCCTAATAAATATAGTAACTGACTTGAAACAGAAACGAACCAATGTAATAACCAAGCACAGATAGACAATACTCAATATAGTAAGTGACCCTAGATAGAAACTAACCAATATAGCAATTGTCCCCAGACAGACCCTAACCAATATAGAAACTAAGCCCACACAAATCCTAATCAATATTATAACTGATCCCAGGCAGACAGTAATCAATATATTAACTGACCCCTGACAGATCCTCATCAATCTTGCAACTCATTCCAGACAGAAACCAATAAATATTGTAACTGACTACAGGGAGACATGAATCAATAAAGTAATTGACCACAGACAGACACTAACCAATGTAGTTACAGACCCGAGACAGGCTAAAATCAATATACTGACTGACCCCAGAAGAAACTAAAGAATATAGGATCTGACCCCAGGCAGACCCTAATCAAGATAGTAATTGTCCCCAGACAGGCCGTAACCAATATGGTAACCTCAGACAAATCCTAATCAATATTATAACTGATCCCGGACAGACTCAAATCAATATAATGACTGACCCTAGACAAACCCTAATCAATATAGTAACTGACCCCAGATAGACGCTAATCAATATAGTAACTGATGCCAGAGAGACACTAACTAACACAGTAACTGACCCGGACAAATCTTAGTCAATGTTGTAACAGACCCAAGTCAGATATTAATGAACATAGTAAATGATGCCAGACAAACACTGCTCAAGTTAGTAACTGAGCCCGGACAAACCCTAACAAATATAATATTGGCCCTAGACAGACCCATGTCAATACAGTAACTGATCCCAGACAGTTCCTAATCAATACAGTAACTGACCCTAGACAGACTTAATGAATATAGTAACTGACCCTAGATAGAAACTAATAAATCTGAACCCAGACAGACTCCAATCAACATAGTAACTAACCCCAGACAGACGCTAATCAATACAGCAATTGACCCAGACACATAGTATAAGGGTTTGGCATATACAGGGTTAATGTAGGATTAAGTGCAATACCGCCCACACAAGGATGTAACACGGCAGGTAACCCAGAGCTAGGTTCAGTCTGGGGTTGGCCAGAGATATGTTAAGACCTAGACATGGAGATAGCTCCTTGTCTGTACCCTTTACTAGAGATATGTGTATAGTTACAAGTAGTTCATAAAGACTTGCTTTTTTTTTCATTCATTCGTAGGATGTGGGCATCGCTGGCTAGCCCAGCATTTATTGTCCATCCTTAATTGAACTTGAGAAGGTGGTGGTGAGCTGCCTTCTTGAACTGCTGCAGTCCATGTGGTGTAGGTACACCCACAGTGCTGTTAGGGAGGGAGTTCCAGGATGTTAACCCAGCGACAGCGAAGGAACAGTGATATATTTCCAAGTCAGGGTGGTGTGTGGCTTGGAGGGGAACTTGCAAGTGTGGTGTTCCCATGTGTCTGCTGCCCTTGTCCTTCTAGATGTGGGTTTGGGAGGTGCTGTCAAAGGAGCCTTGGTGAATTCCTTCAGTGCATCTTGTAGATGGTATATACTGCTGCTAATGTGCGTCGGTGGTGGAGGGGGTGAATGTTTGTGGGTGGGGTGCCGATCAAGCGGGCTGTCCTGTCCTGGATGGTGTCCAGCTTCTTGAGTGCTGTGGGAGCTGCACTCATCCAGGCAAGTGGGCAGTATTCCATCACACTTCTGACTTGTGCCTTGTGGATGGTGGACAAGATTTAGGGAGTCAGAGGGTGAGTTACTTGCCGCAGGATTCCCAGGCTTGGGATTTTCCGGCCCTGCCGTGACAGAACCCGCCACGGGGGATGCAGCAGGCCAGCCAACGATTCATTGGATTTTGGCGGGACCGGACAATTCTGGCGAAAGATGGGGCTGAAAAATCCTGACGGGACCGGTGACACCAGTTTGAAATCCGGAGGCTCAACTGAAAGTTTTAAACCAAAAAAAAAATATGGAAGGCAGATCAAAAATGGTCTTGAAATCGATCTCCAAAGCACAGAGGAGGAAAAAAATCTGTCAGCTGCGTCATCTTGAAGTGGAAAAAAATTTAAAACAGATACCTGCCTATTCGATAAAACAGCCATGGATAGAACATTTAAACTACCAGACCCATTTTGGTTAAGGCAAGGGCTAAACCAGACTCAAGAGAAGAATTTTTTTTTAAATGATCAGAGTGCATCAGGTCTGAGCACTAAATCTGAACAAGTCCAGATGAATACCTTTTCATCCTCATTTGGTGAACTTGCTGGCAATGTGATGCTATGGTAGTGCACTGATGAGTCCTCATCCAGCTTCCATGAAATAGTTAGAGCCTTTGACAAACGTTTCAATTTTCAGAGCTTAAAAAGAGGCACAGAAAATCCCAAAGGAAAGTGAAGAAAAGGCAAAAGGTAATACTCAAACAAACCACATAAGGGTGCCAGAGAGGCACAGAACTTTCCAGAGGCCCCAATAATTTGTCTTTATGGGAAGCCCAAGCCAGAAGTCACAGATACAGTTCCAGAACTGTCCCAGCACCTGGTAGTACAAGACAAGGATAAAGCCCTGTGACAGGTGGATCAAGAAAAAGTTAGAAGTACAATCAGGACGATTGTTTCGAAGCTGAGTTGAAAGAACCCAATCTGATTTGCAGCCAGCCACACCAGACAAGAAAGGCTCACTGCCTTGAAAGACACTTTGATAAGCCAATACACATCCTTGGAAAAATATGAGGAGTTAGAAAAGGCATTGAATATTACTTCAGAAGGAGCTGCATTGGAACTATCAGCAATGACAAATCTATGCACTGATCTGCAGAGTGAGAAGACAAGAGCTGCACAAGAGAATAAACAATTGAAAGAGCAGCTAATTGTCCTTACGGATCAAATTCAAAAACAGCCCATTACCCTTCTGCAACAAGACAATAAAGAAAATCCTAAGCAGCAGAATGGCAGAAAATCAGAACAAACTCAGTTAGACTCTAGTGAATTACAAGAAAACCCAAGACAAAGTAATTGAGCTTCGCAATGAAAAGAAGAACCTGTTGAAGGACCTTCACACGCTATAAGGGTGCCTAAGATCCCAGTTTGTACCTTGGGACCATTATGAAATGAAACCAAATGAATTTAATGCCGCTCTGAAAGAACTGACGATCCAGTTTTTAGAAAAGACTCATGACTCATGAAGACTCATCAATATTCCCAGAGGAAGCCAAGAGATTTGAAAAAGAGACTGCAGTGCTGAAGGAAACAGTTGCTCATTTGGAAGAACCTTGCAAAAACATCACATTCCCAAAGAGGTACACTGAGAGATGAAAATCAAGAACATAGAATAGCAAACAAAGGTGGAAGTACTCACTAAAGAGCGTGAGGTCTTTCAAAAACAATTGGAAGAAGTGCAATTTCAGAATGTAAGCTTGAAAGGTAGCAGAGAGGAGCTAAACTTTACCGAGGGAAAACTGATCAGTGCAGAGAGCAAAACGTGGGGCAGCAAACAGATTTTGGACTGATGTACATCATCCATAACCATCCTTTTTCTCTCCTGAGCAGGGATGCCTGCATCGCCATGGATCTCCTGGAGGATGTCAAGACCACCACGGTCGTTGGTCAGCCAGAACAGCACTGTCCTGAGCACTCAAACATGAAAGAGTATTCAAACTCAGTTTTCACCTTTAATCTCTCTCTTCTGTCTTTGTGAAGCAAGTTTGTCCGTTATCATTCCAGGTCCTGGAAAGTCCCTAAAGTTCAAACCAACCTACCGCCCATGAGATTACCACAACGCTTCCAGTGGAAGTGGTACCAGAGAATGATCAGCAGTCTGAGAAGCCTCTACCTCCAACTACAATGATAGTACAGCTGGTCAACATAGCAACCACTGTGCACACACTGTAATCTCCAGTCAGCATACCACAACTACAAGAGATGCAGAATCCTGGTAGCAGTATCTCACCAGTGACAACAAAACTCAGAAGTGAGAGTACCAGCAAGCTTTCTTCTCGCACAGGAATGCTCTTCCGCAGCCTCAGGGCTTCGAGACAGCCCACAGGGAGAAAGAAGAAAAAGTAGCACCAAGGAGACTAATATCGTGTTCGTCCATCCCACAAGAAATGATCATGAGGAACAGCGAACATGGATCAACAAAGCAGCCAAACTGACCAGGTGTGGGTCATGCAACACATGGCCTGTCCAACCTCCAAGCCAATAACAAGAACTAGAACCAACAGAGCCTGCCGTTCTTTCGAGAAAATGGTGAACGAGATGTGGAAGGGTTATAAGGCCCCAGACCGCCTGAACCTCTAACTTCAAGGACTTGAATGAGATCAAGGAGATCAGGTAGTGAAAATGTTGCTAATGCTAACACTGTAATAGCAATAAAGTTAGAATAGCATTAAGGTTGTAACAATAAGGTAGATGCATAAGACTTATAACAATGTAAAACCTGAAGTAAACTATGTCCATGGAATAAAGACTTGGGGGAGGGGTGTAGTGCAGTGTAGTATAAGGGTCTAGTATATACAGGGTTAATGTGGGGCTGAATACAGTGCCACCCACAGTGATTTAAGAAGGCACATGACCCAGAACTAGGGTCAGTGTGGTGTTGGCCAGAGACATGGTAAGACTTTGACATGGAGAGAAGTCCTAGGTACAAGTACTCAACAAAGACTTGTTGTTAACATACAGAAGGCTATGAAGACTGCCTTAACAGACATGTTTTGTAGCCAAACCATTACAACAAGACAGGCACTAATCAATATATAACTGTCCATAGACACAAGCCAATATAGTAACTGACCCCAGACAGACAGCAATCAATATAGAAACTGAACCTGGACAGACACTGGTCAATATAGTCACTAATATCAAGCAGACACTAATTAATATAGTAACTGGCCCCAAACAAATCCTAATCAAAACAGTAACTGGCCCCAGACAGATAATAGGCAACCTGGTAACTGACCCTAGAAAAACCTTAAAAGAGTAAGTGCTCGTAGGCAGACACTAATCAATATAGTAATAAACACCATACAGACCCTAATTAATACAGTAACTGACACTAGACAGACCCTAATCAATATAGAAAGTGACCCTAGACAAACACTAATCAATATAGTGACTGGCCCCAGACAGACACTAATCAATATAATAACTGTGCCTAGACAGACGCCAAATCAATATAGTATCTGACCCCAGAAAGACCCTCATCAAAATAATAACTGACCCCAGAAAAGCCCTTACCGATATGGTATTTGAGCCCAGATAGACACTAATCAATATAGCAACTGACCACATGCAAACGCTAGTGAATATAGTAACTGACCCTAGATTGTGGAGAGCACGCTTATAGATGTGGTCACCCACAGCTTAAGAGTGTTCAGGGAAAGAGGGAAATGGTGACCATTAAACAGTCAAAATAGAACAGGCAGGCGGTGCAGGAGTCCCCTGAGTGCATCCCACTCTCCAACCAGTATTCAGTTCTGAATATTGATGAGGCTGATGGTTCACCTGGGGAGTGGAGCCAGAGCCAAGCCCATGGCACCATGGGTAGCTCATCTCCACAGGAGGGTACAAGGAAGTCTGGAAGAGCAATAGTGATAGGTGATTCAATAGTTAAGGGAACAGATAGGCGTTCCTGTGGTGGTAGACATAAATTCAGGATGGTGTGTTGCCTCCCTTGTGCCAGAATCATGCATGTTACTGAACAGCTGCAGAGCACCCTGAGGGATGAGGATGAACAGCCAGCAGTTGTGGTCCGCATCGGTACCAATGACATAGGTAGAAAGAGGGATGTGGGCCTGCAATCAAGATTTAGGGAGCTAGGTAGAAAATTAGCAACAGGACCTCAAAAGTAGTACACTCTGGATTACTCCCTGTACCACCCGCAAGTGAGTACAGAAATAGGTAGATGAGATAGATGAATGCATAGCTGGAATGATGGTGCAGGAGGGAGGGCATTAGTTTCTTGGGACACTGGGACCAGCTCTGGGGGAGGGTATGGGACCTACACAAGCTGGACCGGTTGTACCTGAACAGAGCCGGGACGGAGTGGGGCATTTTGCTAGCACTGTTGGGGAGAGCTTAGATTAAATCGGCAGGGGTGTGGGAACCAGGAACTATCAAGAGAAAACCAGGAGAGGAATATCACAAAATACTGGGAGAGACAGATAGCGCTAGAATAGAGAAAAGTAAGTTAATCGGTAGGGTCAGAATAAGGGAGAAAATAATAGAGTCTAAGTCAGAGGTTTTGTGCATATATGTGAATGCAGAGAGTCAGGTAAATAAGATTGAGTTACAGGCACATATTGCCCTGTGGAATTACTGTGTGGCTATAACAGAGACTTGGCTCAAGGAAGGGCAGGGCTGGGTATTAAATATTCCTGGATACAAGGTGCTCAGGAAAGATAGAAAAGGGGTGGGGGTGGAAGTTTTGATAGAGCATTGCAGTGCTGGAGAAAGAGGATTCCTAAAGGGGTCAAAGAGCTAAAGATCAAAGATCAAAAAAAGATGCCATTACATTGCTTGGTATAGTCTATAGGCCATCAACTAGAGGAAAGGATGTAGAGGAACAAATCTAGAGTGGTGCAAACATTATAGGCTTCTTATAATAGGGGTCAATTATCCAAATATAGCTGGGATAGTGGTAGTGTAAAGGACAAAGAGGGGCAAGGATTCCTCAAGTGTGCTCAGGTGAATTTTCTACAACAGTCCAGTCCCATGAGAAAGGAGGCACTGCTAGATCTGGTTCTTGAGAATGAGGTGGGCCAAGTAGATCAAGTGACAGTGGGAGAACACTTATGATCATTGTGTCATAAGGCTTAGATTAACAAAGGAAAAGGACAAATAACAATCCAGAGTAAAAATAATTAACTCGGGGAAAGCCAACTTCAATGGGGTAAGGAAAGATCTGGGCCACATAAATTGGAGCCAAGGGTTGGCAGGAAAAATGGTAGCTGAACAATGGGCTACCTTCAAAGAAAAGATGGTTCAGGCACAGCCAAGGGATAGTCCCTCAAATGGGAAAGGTAGGACAAACAAATCCAGAGCTCCCTGGATGACAAAGGAAGTAGAAATTGGGAGAAAGAAGAAAAAGTATGTTTAGGACAAGTGTCAGATGGAAAATGCAATTGAGAACCAGGCTGATACTGAAGGTTCAGAAGGGAGGTGGAAAAACAAATAAGCAGAAGGAGTATGAAAAGAGGCTGGCAGCTAACGTAAAAGGAAATACCAAAGTCTTCTATAGGCATATGAATAGTAAAGGGGAGTTGGAAGTAGGAGTAGGGCCAATTAGGGACAAATAACAGGGATTCACGCATGGAGGCAAGGGGCATGGCTGTGATATTAAATAAGTACTTTGCATCTATCTTTCCAAGGAAGAAGATGTGACACAGGTCATGGTAAGAGAGGAGGAAATTCAGTCACTGGAAGGGCTTAAAATTGATGAAAAGGGGTTATTGGATAGGCTGCCTGTACTTAAAGCTGATGAGACACCAGGACCAGATGAGATGCATCCAAGGATAATGAGGGAAGTGAGAGTGGAAATTATGGAGGCACTTGCTATAATTTTTCAGTGTTACTTTGACTCAGGGGTGGTGCCAGAGAACTGGAGAATTGCAAACATTACATCTTTGTTCAAAAAAGTGGGTAAGGATAAGCCCAGCAACTACAGACCAGTCAGTTTATCTTCGGTGGTGGGAAGCTACTAAAAACTATAATTTGGATGGAATTAATTGTCACATGGACAAATGCAGGTTAGTTAAACACCAATATTGACTTCTTAAGGGAAAATTATTTTTAACTTTCTTGAAGTTTTTTTCATGAGGTAACAGGGATTTTTTTATTCATTCATGAGATGGGGTGTCGCTGGATAGGCCAGCATTTATTACCCATCCCTAATTACCCTTGAACTGGCTCAAAGGGCATTTAAGAGTCAACCCCATTACTGTAGTCACATGTAGGCCAGACCAGGTAAGGACAACAGATTTCCTTCCCTAAAGGATATTAATGAACCAGATGGGTTTTTACAACAAATGGCTATGGTTTCATGGTCATCATTAGACTTTTAATTCCAGATATTTTTTATTGAATTCAAATTTCACATCTGCTGTTGATGGGCCTCCAAAAAGCATTTGATATAGTGCTGTACAACAGACTTGTGAGAAAAGTTATAGCTCATGGAATAAAGGGACAGTAGCAACATGGATACAAAATTGGCTGAGTGACAGGAAACAGAGAGTAATGGTTAACAAATGTTTTTCAGGCTGGAGGAAGGTTGGTAGTGGAGTTCCCCAGGGGTCGGTATTGGGAGCCTTGCTTTTCCTGATATATATTAATGATCTAGATCTTGGTGTACAGGGAACGATTTCAAAATTTGTGGATGATGCAAAACTTGGAAGCATTGTAAACAGTGAGGAGGTTAGTGTAGAACTTCAAAAGGACATAGACAATTTGGTGGAACAGGTAGATATATGGCAGGTGAAATTCAATGTGGAGAAATGTGAAGTGATACATTTTAATTGGAAGAACACACAGACAATATAAAATAAAAGATACAACTGTTGAGGGGCTGCAGAAGTGGGGCAACCTGGTGTATATGTGCACAAGTCATTAAAAGTGACGACAGGTTGAGAAAGCAGTTAATAAAGCATGCAGCATGCAAGGCTTTATTAATAGAGGCATAGAGTACAAGAGCAAGGAAGTTATGTTCAGCTTGTATAAGACACTAGTTAGACCTCAGCTGGATTACTACGTACCATTCTGGGCACTGCATTTTAGAAAGGTTGTGAAGGAATTCAAGGGAGTGCAGAAGAGGTTTACGAGAATGATTCCAGGGATGAGAAACTTGAGTTATGAAGGTAGATTGGAGAAGTTCGGAGTCTTTTCCTTGGAGAAAAGAAGGCTGATATGAGATTTGATTCAAGTATTCAAAATCATGAGGACCCTGGACAGGGTAGATAGGGAGAAACTGTTTCCATTGGCAGGAGGATTGAGGACCAGAGGGCACAGATTTAAGGTAACTGGTAAAAGAAGCAAAAGTGATATAAGAATTTTTTTTCACACAGTGAATGTGGCCTGGAATACACTGCCCATGAGTATGGTGGAGGTAGGTCCAATCAAGGCGTGCAAAAGAGAATTAGGTGATTATTTGAAAAGGAACAATGTGCAGGGTTATGAAGAAAAGGCAGGAGAATGGCACCAGGTGAAATGTTCATTCAGGCAGCCGGTGCAGGCAGGATGATCCAAATGGCCTCCTGCGCTGTTACACTTCTGTAATTCTGTGACAGACTCTAATCAGTATAGTAACTGAGCCCAGGCAGATCCCAAGCAATAGAGTAACTGACACCAGGCAGCCATAATCCATATAATAACTGACCATAGACACACCATAATCAACATAGTAATGGTCAATAGACAGGCATGAATTAATGTGGTAACTGACCCTGGACATCAATATAGTATCTGACCAGACAGACACTAATCAATATAGTAACTGACCAGACAGACACTAACCAATATAGTAACTGACCAGACAGACACTAACCAATATAGTAAATGACCCCAGCCAGACAATAACCAATATGGTAACTGACCCAGGACAGATACCAATTAATATAGTAATTGACCACAGACAGAAAACTCATCAATGTAGTAATTGACTGCAGAGAGACCTTAATCACTATAGTAACTGAATCCAGACAGATCCTAATGAATATAATAACTGACCCCAGACAGAACCCACTCAATATAGTAACTGACCACAGACAAACGCTAATGAATATAGTGACTGACCCTAGACAGACCCTAACCAGTATGGCAACTGCTTCCAATTAGGCCCTAATCAATTTAGCAACTGACTGCAGAGAGATCCTAAACCATATAGTAAGCAACCCCAGAAAGATCCTAATTAATTTAGTAACTGACAACAGGCAGCCCAAAATCAATATAGAAACTGCCCACAGACAGACCCTAATCAATAAAGTAACTGACCCTGGACAGACACTAATCAATATCAAAACAGGGCTCAGGCAGATGCTAATCAATATAATAACTGAACATAGACAAATACCAATGAATACAGCAACTGGCAAAAAAACAGACCCTAATCAATATCGTAACTGACCCCAGACAGGCCCTAATCAATATAGTCACTGACCACAGACAGACCCTAATCAATATAGCAACTCATCCTCGACGGACACTAATTTATATAGTAACTGACTCAAATAAGCACTATTCAATATAAAGACAGTCCCCAGACAGACACTAATCAGCATAGTCAGTGGCCCAGGACAACAGAAATCAACATAGTAACTGATTCTAGACGGTTCCTAATCAATATCATAACTTACACCAGGTAGGCCCTAATCAATATAGTAACTGACCCTGGAGAGGCACTAATCAAATCAGTCACTGACCATCGGCAGACCCTAATCAATATAGTAACTGAGCCAGACAGACCCTAATCAATATATAAACTGATCCTAGACAGAATCTAATCAATATAGTAACTGACTCCAGACAAACCCTAATCCATATAGTAATTGTGCCTACACAGACACTAATCAATATAGAGACTGACCAAAGACCATTATCAGTATATTAACTGACCCTATTCAACTTGATCAATATAGTACCTGATCCCAGACAGGTCATAACCAACATGGTAACTGACACCAGACAGACTCTAATCAATACTGTAACTGACCCTACACAGACTCTAATCTATATAGTAACTGATCCCAGAAAAACTTAATCAATTTGGTAATTGACTCCAGACAGATACTAATCAATATAGTAACTGACTCCAAACAGACAGTATCAATGTAGTAACTGACCCAACAGATCCTAAGCAATATAATAACTGACCCCAGACTGACCCAAATCAATATCATAAATGACCCGAGACAGACACTAATCAATATAATAACTGATACCAGCAATATAATGACCGACCCCAGACAGACCCTAATCAATACAGGAACTGACCCCAGAGACACGCTAATGAGTATAGTAACTGACCCGTGTCAGACACTAATCAATATTGTAATTGGCTCTCGATCCTAATCAATATAGTAACTGACCCAAAACAGACCCTGATTAACATAATTACTGACCCCAGACAGACCCTAATGAAGTAAATGACCCCAGATAGGCATGAATGAACATAGTAACTGACTCCAGACAGACCCTAATCAATATAATAACTGACCCAGGTAACAAATATAATAATTGACCTCAGGTACTTCCATTGCAATATTTTAGTTTATCTCAGTTTTGCCTTTGTTCAGGATATTAGCCTTGGGCTCCACTAGTTTGTATAAACAATACTATTAGCAGCCATTGGACAATATATTTCTTCCCCAAATATTCCACATTTCACATCAGAACTCTATACCTGATATTGTTGTTCTGTGTAATAGTCCATGCAATATTCTATCTAAAAACATACTACAAACATGTAGCATTGTATATAATGACTTGACAGCTGATATTCCTATTCTCTAGCTGATCCACCATCATATATCTTATCTCTGTGTAATAATCTCCTCCAGATTCTATATAATAATCCACCTCAGTTTACAAGAAGTATCCCACACCTGATATTTGCTGTTAAGTGCAATAACCAACTCCCTCTTGTATATTAGGGTCAGGTACAATCATGTTGAATAGGACCTTCCAGTTGAGGCATTAAACCAAGATCTCATCTGTCTGCTCAGATGGACGTAAAATATTCCATGACATGTTTTAAAATAGGAGCAGGGGAGTTATGCCCGGTGTCTTGGCCAATATTTAATCCCTCAATCAATATCTCAAAAATTAGGTCATTATCAATTTGCTGTTTGTCAGTTTGCTGTGCATCTATTGGCTGTAATGTTTGCTATATCACAACAGTGACTACATTTTTTTTAAAGTACTTCATTGGCTGTAAAGTGCTTAAAGACCTCCAGTGGCTGGCTACTAATTTAATGTGGACCTGTTCAGGATCAGTCACTATATTGATTAGGGTCTGTCTAGGGTTGGTTACTATATTGATTAGGGTCTATCTGGGATTAGTTACTATATTGATTAGGGTCTGTCTAGGGTTGGTTACTATATTGATTACAGTCTATCTGGGATCAGTTACTATATTGATTAGGGTCTGTCTAGGGTTGGTTACTATACTCATTAGGGTCTGTCAAGGATCAGTTACTATATTGATTATGGTCTGTCTGGGTTAGTTACTATATTCATTAGGCCCTGTCTGAGATCAGTTACTATTTTGATTATTGTCTGTCTAGGGTTGGTTACTATATTCATTAGGCCCTGTCTGAGATCAGTTACTATATTGATTAGTGTCTGTCTGAGATCAGTTACTATATAGATTGGGTAGTGTCTGGGATCTAGTGAAAAGCAGTAAATAAATACAAGTCTTTCTTTCTTTTATTGAATTGAGTACAATTGACTACTTGGGGCATGTTACTATATGAAATAACAAAATTCAATATTGAAGTAGCTTTATGGAGTGAATGACATTGAGATGAGTCACTATATAGTAGAAGTTAGTATATGGAATAAGACATACTTGGGATGCATTAACACATTGCATATAATATCTTGCCCTTGATGTTCCCTAATATTATATAACAATCCAATCCAGCTATTCCTTATTGTATATAACCTAACCATGGTGTTATTTATTCTGTTATGACAACTCACATTCCTCAAGCAAATATTACATCATCTCTTCATATCTCCAGTTATATATAATAATTCACTTCCTAGTATTTTGAATAATAACCCACCTCTGTGTTCTATATTCTGTGTAATAATCCACCCCACATACTGGGAATTCTGTATTCGGTAATAACCCAACCTGCATATTCCATAGTCTATGAAATAATCTGTGTACCACTTTGATCTGAATACCTAAGGAAGGATAACTTGCCTCAGAGGTGGGTACGATGAAGGTTCACTAGATTGATTCCTGGGATGAGGAAGTTATATTATGAGGAGAGATGTAAGTACAATGGGGCCATTACTCTGGTGTTTAGAATAATGAGTGGTGATCACATTGAAACATATGAAATTCTTACAGGGCTTGAGAGGGTAAAAGCTAACAGGTTGTTTCCCATGGTCACAGAGTCCAAAACTAGAGGTCATTGTCTTCGCATAAAGGGTCAACCATTCAGGGCTGTGATGAAGAGAAATTTCTTCACTTGGAGGAGATTGTGAAGCTTTGGAATGTTCTATGCCAAAGGACTGTAGATGTTCAGCTATTGAATATATTCAAGACTGATAGTGGTAGATTTTTGATCATTAAGTAAATCAAGGGGACAGGAAAGGAAAGCGGCGTTAAGACAGAAAATCAGCCATGATTTTATTGAATGGCAGAGCAGGTTCAAGGAACCAAATGGTCTATTCTTGTTCCTATGGATCAATTGGGCTGAAAGGTCTGTTTCTGTGCTGTAAATGCTATGTGGCATTTATGTATAATAATAATTCTTTCCTTTAATTATTTAAGTTTTTACCTTCATCCATTTACATTCTTAAAACCTGTACCCGATAATGAACAAATTCAATCAGGAAACAATCAAAAAACATTCTGGTCAGGAAAATCAAGAGGTGCAAGTATCACAGATGAAGCAAAGATGCACGGCGTCAAATCAAATTAATTTTAAGGAGTATAACGACTTAAAGCACAGTGAGCACATCAAGACTTTCAATTGCAAATCAGGCTTTCCAATTCTGATTCCCATCGCAGGTTTGAAATGCTGAATTCCAATTCATTATACACTTTCTGAAGCTTAACTTCCATTTATTTTTTTGAGTATGCAAATTCTGTGTTTATTAAACTGAGAGATGTTGAATTATAGAACATTGTCCTCTTGAGATATTCAAGATCAGCATCAAGCAGCTAAGATGCCAAATAAAAGGTTCCAATCACTGTGCTCTGACCACATGCTACACAGCACCTCCTAAGAAGATTGTCACCCCTGCTGAGCAAAATGTCCTGTGTGTCTAATTGAGATTATTTACCCAACAAGCCTGAAATTCATGATAATATTATACCCCTGACATACACCCACATGATATTGGATTGCCACTCACCCACTGACATTTTAATGGAGCCCTTATAAGCCAGCAGACACAAAAGACTTTCATCGCATCAGTTTGGGGTGGACTTGAACTCAGCTTCCAGAGATAAGAGGCCAACATTTGGCCCATTGCACCTCCCAGTCCTCTTTACACAATGTAGATTGGTACTCCCATTTTTTTAAAAGCAAATATACTTTAGAAGACTGGCAACTCCATGATTAAGAGTTTCCAAAAAAGCTTGCGTTAATCTCTGTGCGTAGCTCCTGACTATTTTTGGATTCAAGGAGAGTGAGTGGAATTCAACACCAACCAGCCAATGCCAATTCATCCCAATTCAACTCACACAGTCAGCTTTTCCAGATGATCACCACCAGTCACTGTCAATGAAAGAGTTAAACAATGTGCAAGAAACTATCTCTGACCTGCACTTGAGATAACAACTGTCAATCGAAAAATATTTTTCAGGTTCTAATTTTTTTCCCTTTTACCCTCTCTCCCATAAATTCTAATTTCAGACTGAGAGTACAAAGATTAGTAGTAACTTCCTAAAAGGAATCAGTCATTTATTTGAAAAGGAAAAATTTGCGGGGATTTGGCAAAAGACCAATGATGTGGGACTAATTGGATTACTCTTTCAAAGAGCTGGCACAGGTAAAATGGGCCAAATGGCCTCCACCAGTACTGTATGATTCTATGAGGCCTGCAGAGCTTGGGCACTTAGATGTTGTCGGAACATACTATTGATCCACCTGGATTTCAACAGGACATCTTTCCCCTGAATATCTAACACTGGGACTTACTTTCCAGATCCCTCTCAGAAATGAGTTTCTTTGCCCTCTCTTTCTCTGCCAGCTTTCCTCCACTCCTCCCCTCTCCTGAAGAAGTTGATTCCTGCTGGGATGTGCGTCAACAGCTGCTTGGCACAAAGTGTCCATTCTTTAGGAGCAGGGCAAGCAAAGGACTGCAGGCTGTGCCCCTATGGAGGAACACACAGGTGAAATGCTCCCACCCTCGTCCCCTACCAGCCCCACCTGATATCTCGTAGAAAGGACCAAGAGGTGTCACTGGACAGTGGCCATGAGATGGATTCCTGGGGAATTGTTTCTTTTGTCTCCCAGAATCACTGGTGTTCCTTCCCTTATCTCAGTACTTGGTGAAATTAGCCAGCTCAACAAATGCCATGAATCGACCATGTGATTTTCCTGAATAATAGAATTATAGAACCAGAGAATCATAGAACATGGAAGGGGGACATTTGGTCCTTTGTACATGCACTATCCCTTTGAAAGAACCATCTAATTACTTTCACTGTCCCTTGCTCTTTCCCCATTGCCCTGGATTATTTTTTTCATGTACATACCAGATCATTTTTGAAAATTACTATTGAAACAGCTTCTATCCACCCTTTCAGGCAGTGCATTACAGGTCATAAATACTTCCATTAAAAAAAAAATCTCCTCATCTCTCCCTCTGATTCTTTTGTCAATTAGCTTAAATCTGTGTCCACTGGCCACTGACGCTCCTGCCCCTGGACACAGCATCTCCTTGCTTACTCTGCCAAAGCTCATGATTTTGAATACCCCTATCAAATCTTCACCTTAATCTTAATCTAAGGAAAACAATCCCAGTTTCTCTAATCTCTCCACATAACTTAAATCCCTCTTCCCTCGTATCATTCTCGTAAATCTCCACTGCACCCTCTCCAAGGCCTTGACAGGCTTGACATGCTTCCGAAAGTGCGATGTCCAGAAATGGACATAGTACGACTGCTGAGACCTAACCAGTGATTTATAAATGTTTAGCATATCTTCCTTGCTTTTGTATAACTGGACAAACTAACTGAGAAGATCTTGATTTGACTTCCCCACCCCTGCAAACACCCATCATGCCCTCCCTCCTACCCCCATCCAACCTCTAGTCCTTACATCTCCTCCAAGTTACAAATGATTCCCTGGCCTCTGGTGTACCTATGGAGATCATGGGTGTCCGGTGAAGCAAGAGGTGACTCTTTGTTTTCTCTTTCCCCTGTCCCTAAGCAAAAGAAATGTCTGGCATCCGCTCAGTCTACCTCCTATAGGGACATTGTAAACATAGTGTGCAGGATTAAGAGTCTTGCAGGTGTGCATTTTCCATAGCAGCTTTCCACTAGACTCCAACGCAAGTATCCCCTCAATATTCGTTCAACCAAACTAGAATTGGGAGGGAAGGGACTCAGATGCTTTAAATACTCCCTCTCCAACATCATATTCCTACAAAAATTAATACCCTCAATCTCTTTCCTCTAATGCGAGTCCTCTGCCAAAATCACAACGGCGTTTAACAAAGAATCAAGACCGGGTAGGAGGAGAACACAGGGCCTCAGTTTCCAAACAAAGAATTACTTCCAAAGAAAAAGGGCAGAAGCGTCAAAAGCTGCGTTAAATTTTTTTTTAAAAAATGGTTTTCTCTCAGGATGGGGAAACGAGATTCAGTCGCACAAGGATCACCACCTGCCTGGCTGTCGAGTTGACAGAGCACGGCTCATTCTGCGACAATCCAGGCACGGACATTGTACTTGTGACCGCTCGATCTGGGGCAGTGGAATGGAAGGACAGATCGGAGGGCAAGGAAGGTTGAGGGGGGGTGGTGGTGGTGGTGGTGCGGTCTTCTGTCAGAAGGGAGAGGAGATTAAAACCAGAGGAGTCGGCCAACTGAAAACTCATTACTTACAAATCCCATCACACTTAAAATAAAAGCAGGAACATTCCGGAATGAGAAAAACCCTTCTTTTTTTTTTGTTTTGTCTGGCTGTTCACATGGAAACGACTTTTCACAAAAGGGGGTCTGTGCTGCTGCCACATAAACCTTGACCCTTGAACCTTGACCTTCCTGTAGTCAAAAGGATCAACACTGTGAAACGTCTGATCTGTCTTTTGAAGGGCCTTGTTGACTAAACTCGCAGTCTCCCACCCCCCCCACCACCCCCCTCCCCACCCCCACCCTCGAAAAAAAATAACAAAAATAAATTCTTCCTTCCAAATCCCCCTTGGTCTGAAAAAAAATTCACGTCCGCTTAGCAACCATGTGACTTTTACCGTTTCTTTTTCCCCATTAGCCATGAGCTCACATTTCATTGTGTTCTCAAACAATCACACAGATTCCCCCAACTCATAATGCATGTTATTGCTGCAGAGCCGAGCACATGGGGACAAATCATCCTGAAAACAAGACTTGCATTTCTATAGCGCCTTCCACCACCACTAGACTTCTCAAAGCGCTTTACGGCCAGTTAAGTACTTTTGAAGTGTAGTCACTGTAACAATGCAGGAAATGCAGCAGGCAAAACGCGCACAGCAAGCTCCCGCAAACAGCAATGTGACCAGAACATCTCCTTTTGCGACGTTGGATCGAGGGGGTAAATATATATATTAACCAGGAATGCCGGGGGTAACGCTCTGCTTCGAAATGGTGCCATGGGATCTTTCACATCCACCCAAGAGGGCAGACTGGGCCTCAGTTTGACATCTCATCCGAAAGACGACGCCTGTGGCAGTGCAGCACCCCCTCAGTGCTGAACTGGGAGTGTCAGCCTGGATTTTTGTGCTCAAGTCATGGAGTGGGGGGGGGGGGGGGGCTTGGCCCTTTTGACTTAGAGACGAGATTGCCACCCACTGAGCCAGCCACAGTTGCCACACAAAAGAGGCACGGGTGGGGGTGGGTGTGGAGGTCCCTGATACTCTTGTCTGTAACCATGAAATCGGATGCTTTCCATCTTCTCCCTCCTTACCTCTGGCAGCTGCGGGCTGTTGCCTTATTGTGACGGTTGTTGGTGGTGCTGGTGGAGTGTGAAGAGGTGGGTGCTGGTGATGGTGGGCGGAGGAGGAGGAGGAGGAGGAATGGGCGAGGTACGCCTTCTTCATCGTGACCGAACTTGCCTTGATTCTTCCCTCCCTCCCTCTCTCTCTCTCTCTCTCTCCTGCAAACGCGCGGGTTAGGCAGGTCCAAAACTGCTTGCGTGCTGCACTGAACGATGTAACCCCTTCGCTCTGTGTATGTCACACACCCACCAGCCGTGCGACTGCAGAGTAGGGGAGGGAGGGGAGGGGAGGTGGGTGACAGGGAAGAGAGAGGGGTGTCTGTGTGTGTCTGTGTGTTTGTGTGAGAGGGGTGACAGGGAAGAGAGAGGGGTGTCTGTGTGTGTGTGTGTGAGTGAGAAAGGGGTGACAGGGAAGAGAGAGGGGTGTGTGTGTGTGAGAGAGAGGGGTGACAGGGAAGAGAGAGGGGTGTCTGTGTGTGTGTGTGTGTGAGAGAGAGAGGGGTGACAGGGAAGAGAGAGGGGTGTGTGTGTGTGAGAGAGAGGGGTGACAGGGAAGAGAGAGGGGTGTCTGTGTGTGTGAGAGAGAGGGGTGTCTGTGTGTGTGTGTGTGTGTGTGAGAGAGAGAGAGGGGTGACAGGGAAGAGAGAGAGGTGTCTGTGTTTGTGTGTGAGAGGGGTGACAGGGAAGGGAGAGGGGTGTGTGTGTGTGTGTCAGTGAGAGGGGTGACAGGGAAGGGAGAGGGGTGTCTGTGTGTGTGTGTGTGTGAGTGAGAGAGGGGTGACAGGGAAGAGAGAGGGGTGTCTGTGTGTGTGTGTGTGTGAGGGGTGACAGGGAAGAGAGAGGGGTGTCTGTGTGTGTGTGTGTCAGTGAGAGGGGTGACAGGGAAGGGAGAGGGGTGTCTGTGTGTGTGTCTGTGTGTGTGTGTGAGAGAGGGGTGACAGGGAAGAGAGAGGGGTGTCTGTGTGTGTGTGTGTGTGTGTGAGAGGGGTGTCTGTGTGTGTGTGTGTGTGAGAGGGGTGACAGGGAAGAGAGAGGGGTGTCTGTGTGTGTGTGTGTGAGAGGGGTGACAGGGAAGAGAGAGGGGTGTCTGTGTGTGTGTCTGTGTGTGTGAGAGAGAGAGGGGTGTCTGTGTGTGTCTGTGTGTGTGTGTGAGAGAGGGGTGACAGAGAAGAGAGAGGGGTGTCTGTGTGTCTGTGTGTGTGTGAGAGGGGTGACAGGGAAGAGAGAGGGGTGTCTGTGTGTGTGTGTGTGTGTGTGAGAGAGAGGGGTGATAGGGGAGAGGGGTGTCTGTGTGTGTGTGTGAGAGGGGTGACAGGGAAGAGAGAGGGGTGTCTGTGTGTGAGAGGGGTGACAGGGAAGAGAGAGGGGTGTCTGTGTGTGTGTGTGTGTGTGTGTGAGAGGGGTGACAGGGAAGAGAGAGGGGTGTCTGTGTGTGTGTGTGTGAGAGAGAGAGGGGTGACAGGGAAGGGAGAGGGGTGTCTGTGTGTGTGTCTGTGTGTGTGTGTGTGAGAGAGAGGGGTGTCTGTGTGTGTCTGTGTCTGTGTGAGAGAGAGGGGTGACAGGGAAGAGAGAGGGGTGTCTGTGTGTGTCTGTGTGTGTGTGTGTGTGAGAGAGAGGGGTGACAGGGAAGAGAGAGGGGTGTCTGTGTGTGTGTGTGTGAGAGAGGGGTGTCTGTGTGTGTCTGTGTGTGTGTGTGAGAGAGGGGTGACAGGGAAGAGAGAGGGGTGTCTGTGTCTGTGTGTGAGAGAGAGGGGTGACAGGGAAGGGAGAGGGGTGTCTGTGTCTGTGTCTGTGTGTGTGTGAGAGAGGGGTGACAGGGAAGGGAGAGGGGTGTCTGTGTGTGTGTCTGTGTGTGTGTGAGAGAGAGTGAGTCTGAGAGAGGGAGAGAGAGAAAAAATAACATTGGAAATCCCTAGTTAGAAAGAAATCTGTCTGGGTGTGCATTTTGTTTTGTGTGTTAAACAGGCAGCCTTAGCGAGCACTTTGCAGTCCTTCGGCAGCACGGAGCTGCTGGGATCCTGCGCTATTCACCCCAAAGAGTTTTTAAAGCGATGGATTGAAACCTCTCGTACTCCCAACCTGAGAGACACAATGACCTGGCCCAATCCAGCCAGCGTCCCCACAGCAAGAAACCCTCCCAATGACCTGGCCCAATCCAGCCAGCGTCCCCACAGCAAGAAACCCTCCCAATGACCTGGCCCAATCCAGCCAGCGTCCCCACAGCAAGAAACCCTCCCATCGGATTCATGGCCGCGATTCTCTCTCTCTGACATTTTCCACCCACTCAATTCCTGAACTTATTCTTTGGACCTTCAGATCTCATTTGAGAAAAAAAAGGAAAGGCGAATTATTTTCCGCAATTTAATTCCATTTTTTTGAAATCAATTCGTCGCTGTTTCATTTGCATATCATTAATATTATTCCATATATACATATATCAAATTGATGGCTGGAAGAATAAAGTTGACACGAAAAGAGGAACCATAAAATACAGCTTTCTTGGAGATAAGGTACTTAATATGTCACTGAATTAATTAATTAAACCCAGCGCTGATTTTTAAAATCCTAATTTTAAATTGATAGACATGAGATTATTACGCACTATCTACCATCCGATTCACACGCACATGATTAAGAATAACGTAAAGGGTTAGGGGGATAGCGTGGGTTGAAGGCATTGAAGTGTTCAACCAGCTGCGATGGTATTGCATGGCAGAGCAGGCTCGACGGGCTGAATGGCCTTCACCTGTTCCCATGTTCCTATCCAGCAGCTACAGCATTTATTCACCGTGCTGCTCAAAGGCACACGGTAAACCAGTGTGATTAAATTTCCCTTGAAACCAACTTAGTTTAGGCGCAGGCTGTTGGATTATTTGTTACCGTTTCGGGTTCCCACTTCCACCCAAAGACATTTAATTCCCACTTGCTCCCCTGCGGAGGGAATTCACTGCTGCTGACGCCGGTAACCCATAAGCTTAATGTTTTTCGGCATGGCCCCCTGACTATGAGAGAGAGGTAACACCGTCAAACCCCAGGCTGATCCCAAGCCATGTTCGAACACGTGCACTTTCCAGCAGTGGGGTGATGTGGGGGATGGGTGCCTTTCCTGGCTGGGAGAGAGGAAACTGTTTAATTTACAATTGTCTCTGAGCCAGGAGAGGTTAACCAGCAGTAATATTTATACAGTACCTTTAATGTAATAAAACGCCCCAAGACGCTTCACAGGAGCTTTATAATATAAAATGTGACACCGAGCCACATAAGGGGTTATTATGTCAGATGACCCGAAAGCTTGGCCAAGGAGAGAGGTCTTAAGGAGTGTTTTAAAGGAGGAAAGCAAAGGGGGAGGGAGGGGTTTAGGGAAGGAATTCCAGAGCTTAGGGCGGAGGGACAGCCACCAATTAAAGTCGGGGATGCTCAAGACACCAGAATTAGAGGAGTGCAGATAGCTCGGAGAGTTGTGGGGTTGGAGGAGATTACAGAGACTGGGAGGAGGAAGGCCATGGAGGGATTTGAAAATAAGGACGAGAATTTTAAAATCAAGATGTTTCTTGACTGGGAGCCAATAGCGATCACGGGGATTACGGGGAACTGGGACTTGATGAGAGTCAAGACATGGGCAGCAGAGTTTTGGATGACATCAAGTTTTCAGGGGTTAGAATGTGAACGACCATCCAGGAGTGGGTTGGAATATTCGAGTCTAGTGGTAACAAAGGCGTGAGTGAGGGTTTCAGCAGCAGATGAGCAGGGATGGGGGTGAAATTGGACGATGTTACAAGGTGGAAATAGGTGGTCTTAGTGGCAGCTCAAATATGTAGTTGGAAGCTCATCTCAGTCAAATATGACACCAAGGTTGTAGACAGACTAGTCCCAAACTGTTGCCAGGGAGAGGGATGGAGTCAGTAGCTAGGGACCAGAGTTTAAAGCAGAGGTCAGATAAATGCCTTTAATCAGACAGTTGATGGAACATAAAATGTTTTGCCAAAGGGGTGCAGTTGAGGCAGGAGCCATTGCATCATTTAAGGGAAGAGTGAGTAAACATTTGAAGCCAAGGCAAGTACATGGGTAGAGATTGTTTTGGAGTGCTCTAGCAATGAGCTGACATAGATCTGATGGGCCCAAAGGCCTACTCTGCTACCGAAACTGATCTTGTGCTATTTTCCCCTCCCTACTGTGGTCTAGAACACTTGTTATAGAACACTTGTTGTGGTGGAGTAGGCTCGGGGCACTGAGTGGCCTTCTCCTGCTCCTAATTCATATATTTGCACGTTCGTATGTTTGTCCCTGCAAAGATCTACTAACTCAGCACAGACTAAGTGTCTGATCCTGGCCCTTTGGGTCAAGAGGGCTAATCAAGTGACTTGTGTATTTTTTAGCTGGATTGAGAGGGGTGAACACACACATAAAAGTTATAAGTTGCAGATTCTGTTTTTGTTCAAGATTGAACACCAGTGGGATATTCAAGGACTCTCAACCAGGAGGACCCCACAGCCCGATGTAATTAACAAAAATCAGTTGTAATTATACCTGAGCATTGAGGTGAACAGTTCAACAAAAGGTGATTTTTATTTACATTTTTGCCTGCAAATTCTGCATTCGCTAAAGTGAGGTATATCAATCCTCAGGTCGAAACACTTTCCCCATTAGCATTCGGTATGAGCATCAAGTATTTCTGGGTGACTTTTCTTATTCTGTATATAATTCGCAAAAGGTAGATTATACACGGCAAAGGATACACACTATCCACCATCTGGTAAATGTGAACTCCGATTCACAGTCCCCATTCAGCAGTCATCAGCCAAGACACTTATTCGCCCAACTGGTCAAAGGTACATGGTAAGCTAGTGTGGGAAAGCGTGATTAATTTTCCCTTGAAATTAATTTAGTTTAAGCGCACATTGTTGGATTCTTTTTAACAATTCGGTTTCTACTTTCACCTTTTTTTTAAAAAAAGTCGTTTGATATCCTCCCTGAAGGAGCTGGTTGCTGTTGGCAGACAATTTGATGGCACTGGTAAGCCACATGCTTATTTTTTTTTCCTATGCTTGTCCAAACCATGAGTTTCAGCAGGCCCAACCTAACCATCCAGAAGGAGCCTACACTCTGGTATCCAATTGTTCCATAGATTACATAGTACACAGAATGTATTCGGCCCAACTGGCCTATGCCAGTGTTTATACTCCACACGAGGCTCTCCCCACCACCCCTTAACCTGCATCTATCAGTAGATCCTTCGATTCCTTTTTCCCCTCCCAGTATTTGTCTAGCTTCCCCTTAAATGCTACTCACCTCAACCGCTGCATGTGGGAGTGACTTCTACATTCTCATCATGCATTAGGTAAATAAATTTCTCCTTGATGAATTATTAAATATGTAACTTTTAAGCGTTATAAATAAATTAATCTGGCTATGATTCAGTTATATTCCAAACTGCTTTCATGGCCTCAATGTCTCCCTTATGTCCTGATGATCAGATGTGGAGACAGCGCTCAAGGTTTGGTCTGACCAGAGCATAATGCATTCCCACCCCTGCCCCCGCCGAGGTTGGGGGGGGGGGGGGGTTGTGCAGGAGTGGGTGCGAGTGGGCGGGTTCCCGATCGCCCCCCCCACCCCCCCACCAGTCGGGGGCGAGCCACCATTTTACATAGCCGGACCAATTAAGGCCTGCCCAGCATGACGCCGCCTGGTAGTTCTGAGCACTCCCTGTGCGGGCGGGTGGGCGGGTGGGCGGGGGTGGGGGTGGGGGTGGGGCTGGGGGCGGGGGGCGGGGGTGGTTCCCTGAGCAGCTCTGTGTGCTCTTTCGCTCACGCACGTGGAAGAGTGCACAGGTCTCCCCGAGGCGAAGTGCTGCCTCAGGGAGATTGGTTGAACTTTTAAAAATATATTAAAGGTCTGAAGAAAAATTTCCTGACAGGTGCCCTCATGTGACCCTGTCACGTAAGCTGGGACAAGTCCACTAATTCTATTTAAAAATTTTCCCAACATTTAAAATCCCTCATGAAACCTCATCCCGCCCGTGGATGAGGTTTCATGCTTTCTCAGCAGGCCGCCTGAGCTCTTCGCCTGCCCACCAACCGTAAGGCTGGACAGGCAGCCCTGACAACGACCTCAATTAGGTCATTAACAGGCCAGAATAGGCCGTTGACAGTTAGGCCAGGCGCACGCAGCCAATTCGGCTGAAAACCTAAATGACACGGGGCGATGTCGGGAAGCACGCCCGATGTCACCACACGTTATTTTATGCATTGGCGTGCGGGTCGAACACCCTCCCCCCCCACCCCCACCCCCCGCTCGCCGAACGGGAAATTCTTCCCAAGAACATTAGAAATGGGAACAGGAGTTGGCCATACAGCCCCTCGAACCTGCTTGACCATTCAGTAAGATCACGGCTGATCCGCTACCTCCACTCCACCTTCCCACCTATCACCTTTTCCCTTTATTCCCTTAGTGTCCAAAAACCTATCAGTCTCTGTCTTGAATATACTCAATGTTTGAGCATTTACAGCTCTCCAAGATACAGAATTTCAAGCATTCATAATCCTCTGAGTGAAGAAATTTCTCCTCAGCTCAGTCTTAAATGGCCAACCCTTTATTTTGAGAATGTGACCCAAAGTTTTGGAGTCTCCAGCCAGGGGAAACAACCTCTCAGCATCTACTTTGTCTATCCCACTAAGAATTTTATACATTTCAACCAGATCACCTCCCACTCTACTAAACTCCAGAGAATATAAGTGCATTCTTCATCGCTTCTTTGACTCGAACTGTTCTGTTTTGGCTACATGATTCAACACTGATTTTGTTGATGCCAGTCAAAATATACCTCAACAAAACCTAAAAGCAAAATCACGCACATTTGCTTTCAGAAAAGAATTTGTAGAACAATTTGTGTTTTCAGTAGAATTGGCTAGATTTTTATTCTCGTTTTTTGTGAGTCTGAGCTGTATTGTGGTAGTTTCCCATTAACTTGAATCAGCTCGCCCACAACAATGACAGACAAACACCACTGTGGGACTAATGTTATTCTCAATACATTCAGTCCCAAGTACCCATTACTGTTTATGTAATAATTACTCCCATTATTCTTTACATTTTCAGTCCCTGGTATCCATTTTTAAAAATTTGTTCATGGGATGTGGGTGTCGCTGGCTAGGCCAGCATTTGTTGCCCATCCCTAATTGCCCTTTAGACAGAGTGGCTTGCTAGGCCATTTCAGAGTCAACCACATTGCTGTGGGTCTGGAGTCATGTGTAGGCCAGACCAGGTAAAGACAGAAGATTTCCTTCCCTAAAGGACATTAGTGAACCAGATGGGTTTTTACATCAACAGTTTTATGGTCATCATTAGACTAAAATTCCAGATTTTTTTTACTGAATTCAAATTTCACCATCTGCTATGGTGGGATTCAAACCCAGGTCCCCAAAGAACTACCCTGGGTCTCTGGAGTGCGAGTGCAATGACAATATCATTACACCATCACCGCCTCCCCATTGCTCTCTATATAATAATTAATCCCAGATACTCATTACTTATTATATGTTGAGGCCCAAGTACCCATTACTCTCATATCATAACCATACCCAGATACCCATTATTCTTGCCAACAGGTACTGCTAGAATGCTCAGCATGAGGTAGCTAAGTAAGTCAATGCAGTATGACACCACCATAGATCTATCTACTGGATCTCAGAGTTATCCTCAGTTAATGGCTTCATCTTGGCTTCTTCTGCATGGACATCTGCTCCATGGTCCTGCCTCCTTATATGGGGCAGGTGTTCAACAGGCTAAAATCATTCATGAGATCTTGCACTCGACTGTGTTTTCAGTATTCCCCTGATCTCGCCAAGTATTTTAACTTTTGTTTTCATATTTCAATGTGTCCCTCCATTGTAAAATTGTTCTGTTCTTGTTCCTGGCTATCTCAAAGGGGTCAGGAGCCAAAATGTTAAGAGGATGTGCCTATTCAAAGTGATGGTTTTACTACGACTACCAGGGTAGGGGACATTCATGTGTAGAGTTACAGCTGTGAAAAGTTTCTTATTAATAGGGATAGGTGCCTGTCCTATCATAAAAGCTGGAGGATTGGGATTGGGAAACCTGCAATATGCATAACATGCATTACCGTCTTGTTCTGCTGACAATTTACTTAGGGATGGTCATAAAGGAGTTGGTTCTGTCAAACAAGGTTTCTGTCAACTGCTTACACATCAGTGAATTGCTGCTATGTAAGCTTTTTATCTGTCCTCTGCTGTCGCTGGGAATGATTCAACTACATAGAAGTTCAAAATCATTGTCAGCAGCCACTGGCAGTGCTTTCCTTGCCCTGCAAGCTCTTGCTCAAGGAGATTAAATATTTCCACAACTGCCTCCTCAGTGAAGCATAGCCGGTCCTGGCAGATCTCCTCAAATAGAGGTGCACCTTGGAGTGAACACATGGAGGATTGGATGAGGGTATTTGCACCAGGATCTCCATGGGAAGGTAGATGCAGCTCCTGCCTCCTCTGTCCCTCCTTGGTTGGCTCATGTTTTCTTTTTAAGGCTACATATCTTAACTGGAGCTCAGCATTGCTGATGACTCCTGTAAGTGGATCCCTTACAAAGCAGGTTATGCCTTTACCCTTTACTGAAGCCATTGTTTTCGGCCCCCACTCCATTCCCTAACTACTGACTTCATTTCTCCCTGGCAACAATCTGAGATTAAGCCAGTCTTGGTGCCATATTTGATTCCAAGACTCATATTCATGAAATTACCCTTTTCTACCTTGTAACATCACAGTAACCCCCTTCCATGCCTTTCTTACATCTAATCTAGACTACTTCAATGCACTCCTAGCTGGTCTCCCACATTCTACCCTCCATAAACTTGAAGTCACCCAAAACTCTGGTGCCCATGTATTAACTCACAGAAAGTCCCATTCCCCATCACTCTGTGCTTGCTGACCTGGTCAAGCAATGTCTTGATTTTAAAATTTTCATCCGCGTTTTCAAATCTTCCATGACCTTGCCCCTCCCTATCCCTGCAACCTCCTACAGACCCACAATGCTCCAAGATATCTGCACTCCTCTAAATCTGGCCACTGGTACATCACTAAATTTAATGGTTCACCATTGGTGATTGTGCCTTCAGTTGCTTAGACCCCAAGCTTTGAACACCGCCCTTCCATCTCTCTGTCTCTATCTCACTTTCCTTCTTTAAGACACTCCTTAAAACCTTGACCAAGTTTTGGCCACCTGACTTAATATCTCCTTATGTGACATACTTTGTTTTATAATGCTCTTGTGAAATGCCTTGGGCCGTTTCATTATGTTAAAGACACTATCTAAATATAAGCTGCTGCTGTTACCTGCCCAATATTTAAGTATGCATAGCAAGGACCAAGAGAACCCTGCCCTGGTAGTCCAGTTTACTGGCATATATTTGATATGATCACATAGAATTATAGAATAGTGCAGCAGAGAAGGAGGCCATTCAGCCCATCAAGTCTGCACATGCCATTCGAAGATCCCCAGCTGTGCCATAATCCTGCAATTTCTTTCCTCCAAGTCTTTATTGAATTTTCTTCTGAAGGCAACGATTGAATCGGTATCCACCATCCTATCAAGCACTACATTCCAAATCCTAACCACTCACTGCATGTTTTATTTATTCATATGGCCCCTGATTCCTTTGCCAATCACCTTAAATCCATGCCTTCTGGTTATCAACCCTTCTGACACTGGAAACTATTTCTCTTTATTTACCCTACCTAAACCCTTCATGATATTAAATATGTCAATCTAGTCTTCTGTTGGCCTTCTGTAGTCTAAGGAGTCTATCCAAGTAAGATTTTGGAGTCAGGAAAAGTATGTAGACATAACATTTTTAACATCTATAGAATATTATCCTTCTGTACTATGAGATTCTATGATTCTGATATTCTGCAATTTGCATCACTTTTAAATAAGGCAGATTTGATAACAGCAGGATAAACTTCACTGCACCTTCCCATGTATTGCCCAGCCCACTGGATCAACTAGTAAGTTCAATGTCCTGTGAGCATATAGATCAATCTCTGCTGAGCTAGCTGATCTCAGCAGGAAAGAATGGATTTGTGTTTATATATCACTTCTCACAACCTCAGGATGTCCCAAATTGTTTTCACTCAATTAAGCACTTTGGAAGTGTAGTCACTGTTGTAGTGTGGGAAATGTGGCAGCCAATTTGCGCAGAGCAAGATCCCAAAACAGCAATGTGACAGTAGCCAGACAATCTGTTCTTGTGTTGGTTGAGAGATAAATATTAGCTAGGTCATCAGGGAAACCACCACCCCCCACCCCCCACCCCCCGCTCCTAGCTATGGAGTGAGAAGGGTGGAACAGATTGTTTTTTTCAATTCCTTCACGAGATGTGGGCATTGGCTGACTAGGCCAGCATTTATTGCCCATCCCTAGTTGCCCTTGAGAAGGCGGTGGTGAGCTGCCTTCTTGAACCGCTGCAGTCCATGTGGTGTAGGTACACTCACAATGCTTAATGGTTCACCATTGGTGGTTGTGCCTTCAGTTGCTTAGACCCCAAGCTTTGAACACTGCCCTTCCTTCTCTCTGTCTCTATCTCACTTTCCTCCTTTAAGACACTCCTTAAAACCTTGACCAAGTTTTGGCCATCTGACTTAATATCTCCTTATGTGACATGCTTTGTTTTAGGGAGGGAGTTCCAAGATTTTGATCCAGTGACAGTGAAGGAATGGTGATATATTTCCAAGTCAGGATGGTGTGTGACTTGGAGGGGAACTTGTAGGTGGTGGTGTTCCCATGCATCTGCTGCCCTTGTCCTTCTTGAAGGTAGAGGTCATGGGTTTGGAAGGTGTTGTCGAAGGAGCCTTGATGAGTTGCCATGATGTATCTTATAGATGGTGCAGACTGCTACCACTATATGTCGGCAGTGGAGGGAGTGAATGTTGAAGGTGGTGGATGAGGTGCCAATCAAGCTGGTTGCTTTTCCTGAATTGTGTCGAGCTTCTTGAGTGTTGTTGGAGCTGTACTCATCCTGGAAAGTTTGCCTTAGTGCCTTGGGGTAGGGAGAAGGGAAAGGAAATGTCCTACATAGTGCAGAGCGTTTCGTACTAGCTTCTCACTTCTAGGATGGTAATTCAAACCCAGCACAAACTGATGGCTGTGAGAGGTATGAGTTTGGTTTATCTCAACCTAGTTCCTATAACACTAAACAGCCCAAACTGAGACAGAATTTCAGATCTCGCCATTGGAAAGGCTGCAGGATGACTGGGCAATACCAAACTAGTGTAATAGGGATTTCACTTCAGAGGCTGTGACTAAGCTGCATTGTTGGGGTGGGTAGAGGTTGCTTTACTTTGCATTTAGCTGCTGATTCCTGGGACAGGAGTCCCATTCAGAATTCCCTCTCTTAACCTCTCCGCCTTTGCCACTACCTGTAAGAGTCCTTAAAACCTACCTCTCTAACATGCCTTAATATCTTCTACTGATGAAAGGTCATCAGCCTGAATCATTAACTCTGCTTCTCTCTCCACAGACTCTTCCTGACCTGCTGAGTGTTTCCAACATTTCTGTTTTTATCTCAGATTTCCAACATCTGCAGTATTTTGCTTTTGTGCTAATACTTCTTTGATGGATTTAGTGTGCTTGATAATACTTCCGTGAAGTGCCTTGGGATGTTCTTCACTATGCTAAGGGCGCTATAGAAATGCGAGTTGTTGGTGATGAACACAAAAATGTGCTCATTTATGAACCTGCAAAGCAAGGGTGCAAATTACCATGGGCTACATGTTTTGGAGATATCAGCAAGACATTTATTCAAGTATAAAGAAATCAATGGTGCTAGCATGAGTGGAAAGGTGGGGTGTTAAAAAATGTATTTAATTCAAATCACATGGGAAAGTTGCATCAGGCTATGGGAAAGGCTTTATCCAGAATGCCATGGACAAGGTAGGAAGGGAGAGAGACTGCAACTATGCAGAGATATCCATCAACATCGCTGTCTTAATTGAATGGCACAGTAAGAAAAAAAATGAGATCGATAAAAGGTAACTGGAGCCAGCTTTGCATTTTCGCGCTCACTAATTCTGCCTTTCTGCTTTCCAAGATGTTCGTGAGGGGAAAGCACAAGCAGGCAAGCCCTGTCACATGGGTTTGTTCCAGGGATGGGAAGTAGAGGAGGCCTGGAAGGGTTGTTGGGTAGGGGGGGAGGGGGGGTGGTGGGGGGTGGGGAGGGGGCTCTGCATAAACTTGTGAAAATAAACAAAGTCAAATCAAAAGTATCCCGCAGGGTGACAAGAATCCTGTGTGAGGGTTCTGTCCTAAAGTGGCCAACCCCAGACTTCCTTCCAAAGAGGAATTGTTTAAGACAAGTATTTTTAGCTGACTTCTCAGGCTGCAATTGCCAGCCACACAATAGTCCCTTGTGACTTGCTTGCAAGTATTGAATGCTGAGGATTTTCCAATGCATTATTGATAACCCGGTCACGGGACTAAAAGCTGCAATGGTTGATGCAGTTATCAATGCCCCCACCCCACTCCTCACTCCCTTCTTCCCTTCCTCCCTCCTCTCCACCCTCCCCCCACCTCACCGCCACTCCCCCAAACACCCTCAGGCTTCTTCAGCACGATCTCGGTCTACTAAGTCTTCAGTTTCACTGAAAATAGTGAGTGTAACAAAATACCACACAGTCCAGAAGGTCCCCTGACTCAGTTGCTGGTCAGGGCTGAGTCAGCAAATTGCAACCGATGCAGCATTGAAACCAGTCCAATGTTGCTAGGCTGGGTGGGGAGAGATGCTGGGGTGGGTGCTGGGGACTGGGCCTTTGTGTGTGTGTGCGTGTGTGTGTGTGTGTGTGTGTTTGTGTGTGCATGCGTGAGTGTGTGTGTGCACATTTGTGTGCATGCATGTGTGTGAGTGCGTGTTTTAGTTGCCCGCTGTATGTCAGTATTTGTGTGTGTGCATGCGCGTGTGTGTGTTTGTGTGTGTGTGTGTATGTGTGTTTTGGTTGCCCTCTGTATGTCAGTATTTGTGTTTGTGCACACATGTGCGCACAGAGCAGTCATCTAGACTATATGGTCCTGGTTACTGTCTGGTGAATATTTTTGAAAATTACATGCTTGTGAATATCAGCTGATGACAGGATTGGCCTCAGCTGTGATACTACATCTCCCTCTGGGTTCACATGTGAAACCTGGGGGTAGAAATTCATCTGGCATAAAATGGGCAGTATAGCATTGACTATCCACTGTACATTTCACCTCAACCTCAGGTACAGATCAGCCAAAATCTAACTGAGTGGTGGAGCAGGCTCATGCAGCTGAGTAGCCTCCTCCTATTCCTAAAGGGCTAGATATCAATGGGGGAGGAAATAAGGCAGCTCATTCCTACCCATCACACTGGAGCTAGGCACAGATGAACATATGAATTAGGAGCAGGAGCAGGCCACTTGGCCTCCCAAGCCTGTTCTGCCATATTATAAGATTATGGCTGATCTGACTGTAACCTCAACTCCACATTCCCACCTAGCCTGATAATCTTTCACCCATTTGCTTATCAAGGATCTATCTTTCTCTGCCTTAAATCATTTAAAGACTCTACTTCCACTGCCTTTTGTGGAAGGAAGTTCCAAAGACTCACAACCCACTGATAAAAAAAAATTCTCCTTACCTCTGTCTTAAATGGGCGACCTCTTATTTTTAAACAGTGAACCCTAATTCTAGGTTCTCTCAGAGGAGGAAATATCCTTTCCATATCCACCCTGTCAAGACCCCTCAAGATCTTATATGTTTAAATCAAGTCACCTCTTACTCTTCTAAACTCCATCAGATTCAAGCCTAGCCTGTCTAAACCTTCCTCATAAGAATACCATTCCTGGTATTAGTCTAGTAAACCTTCTCTGAACTGCTTCCAACGCATTTACACCCTTCCATAAATAAAGAGACCAATACTGTACATAGTACTCTGGATTTGGTCTCATCAATACTCCATATAACTGAAGCATAACCTCCCTACTTTTTATTCAATTCCCTTCACAATAAATGATAACATTCTATTAGCTTTCCTAATTAGTTGCTGTACCTGCATACTAACCTTTTGCGATTCATACATTAGATCCCACTGAATCTCAGAGCTCTGCAATCTCTCACCATTAGATAATATGCTTCTTTTTTACTCTTCCTGCCAAAATGAAGAATTTCACATTTTCCCACATTATACTCCATTTGCCAGATCTTTGCCCACTCACTTAACCTATCTATGTCCCTTTATAGCCTCCTTATGTCCTCTTCACAGCTTATGTTCCTACCTATCTTTGCAGCCTCACCAAATTTAGCAGCCATGTCTTCAGTCCCTCCATCCAAGCCATTTCTAGAAATTGTAAAAAGTTGAGGCCCCAGCAATGATCCCTGTGGCACACAATTCATCACATCCTGCCAACCAGAAAATAACTCATTTATGCCTACTCTCTGTTTCCTGATAGCTAGCCAATCTTCTATCCATGCCAAGAAGTTTCCCCCATACCATGAGCTTTCATTTTCCACAATAACCTTTTATGTGGCACCTTATTAAATGCCTTCAGGAACTCAAAGTACAGTACATCTGCCAGTTCCCTTTTATCTGCAATACATGTTACTTCTTCAAAGAACTCCAATAGATTGATTAAACATGATTTCCCTTTCACAAAACCATGTTGACTCTGCCTGATTACTTTGAATTTATCTAAGTGCCCTGCTATAATGTCTTTAATAATAGCTTCTAACATTTTCCCTCTGACAGATGTTAAGCTAACTGGCCTGTAGTTACTTGTTTTCTGTCTCCCTCCCTTTTTGAATAGAGGAGTTATATTCACTATTTTCCAATCTAATGGAGCCTTCCCCAAATCTAGAGAATTTTGGAAAATTAAACACACCACATCAATTATCTCACTAGCCACTTCTTTTAAGACCCAAGGGATGAAGTCCATCAGGACCTAGGAACTTGTCAGTCCACAGCTCCAACAATTTGCTCAATACCACTTCACATGATTATAATTTTCTTGAGTTCCTCCCTCCCTTCCCTGGTTTTCAGCTATTTCTGGGATGTGACTTCTATCTTCTATACTGGAGACCGATGCAAGATATTTGTTCAATTCACCTGCCATCTCCTTATTTCCCATGATTAGTTCCCCAGACTCACTTTCTATAGGACCAACTTTAACTTTGTTAACTCTTTATTTTTTTAAATACCTATAGAAGCTCTTACTATCTGTTTTTATATTTCGAATTAGCTGTCTCTCGTACTCTAATTTTTCCTTCCTCATTAATCTTTTAGTCATTCTTTGCTGTTCCTTATATTCTGTCTAATCTTCTGACCTGTCACCCATTCTTGCACAACTATATGCTTTTTCTTTAAGTCTGATACCACCTTTAACTTTTTTAGTTATCCACAGATGGTGGGTCCTCCCCTTGGAATTTTTTTTCTCGTCGAATGTATCTATTCTGTGTATTCTGAAATTTTGCTTTAACTGTCTGCCACTGCATTCTATCGAGCCATCCTTTAACCTAATTTGCCAGTCCACTTTAGCTAGCTCTACTTTCATGCCCTCATAATTGCCCTTATTTAAGTTTAAAATACGAGTCTTAGACCCACTCTTCTCTCCCTCAAACTGAATGTAAAATTCAATCATACTATGACTGCTGCTACCTAGGGGCACCTTCACTATGAGGTCATTAATTAGTCCAATCTCATTGCACAATACCAGGTCTAGTATAGCCTGCTCTCTAGTTGGCTCTAGGATGTGCTGTTCTAAGAAACTATCCTAACAACATTCTATGAGTTCATCACCTAGGCTACCTTTGCCCATCTGATCTAATCCCCACATGATTATTAGCAGACCTTTTTGACAAGCTCCCATTATTTCTTCCTTTTGACTCTGTCTTACCACATAGGAACTGTTAGGAGCCTGTACACCACTCCCACAAGTGACGTCTTGCCTTTATCATTTCTCATTTCTACTCAAACCATTTCTACATCCTGGTTTCCCGAACTTAGGCCATCCCTCTCTATTGCACTAATACCATCATTAATTAACAGAGCCATCCTCCACCTTTTCCTAGCTTCCTGTCCTTCCTAAATGTCATGTACCCTCCAATATTCAGATCCCAAACTGTGTCATCCTTCAGCCATGTCTCTGCAGTCGCTATCGGATTGTACTCAGTTATTTCAAATTGCCCCATCAGATCATCTGTTTGGTTTCGAGTCCTACGTGCATTCAGATGCAGGCATTTAGTTTTGTCCTTTTATTAATTTTGTAACGTCTAGCCTTATCTGTTGATTAACTCTTAGATTTGTATTCTCTATCTCTTCCTGTCATGGTCTGTTCGTCACCTCCAATATTTTCCTTTCTCCTTTCTCTCTTGCCTTGTCTCTATTATTTGATTTGCTACATGGTGCCAATGCCCCACAAACTGGAACCCACTTCTCCCACACCAGTCTTTGAGCCACACATTAATTTCTCTGATCTTATTTAGCTTATGCTAATTTGCACATGGCTCAGGTATTAATACAGAGATTATTACCTTTGATGTTCTGCTTCTTAATCTGGTGCCTCATAGTGACTTTGCAGAACCTCCTTCCTTGTCCTGCTTATGTCATTGGTATCGATATGGACTACAATGACTGGATACTCCCCTTCCCACTGCAAGTGCCTCTCCAGTGCTGAGCAGATGTCCTGAACCCTGATACCAGACAGCCAACAGCGCAGCAGCTAGACTAGGAACCAGAGACCAATAGAAAGACAATAATTGCCAGAGAAAAGTGTTAAGTGTAGGAACAAATGGCCAAGGTGGTCTTAGAAGGAGTGCATGTCCCTGTTCAGGGTGTCAGAGTGATCACCCCTTATATAATTTTATGGATCTGTTCAGATGGATGTAGTCACGAGACACATTTTTGCCATGCCATTTCTCAAATAGTGCTATAATATCTGAGACACTTCTACTGAACAGGCAGGCTAAGATGGTAGCCATGCCTCAAAGGAGAGCACCCTTGCCTTTGAGTCAGAAGGTTGTGGGTTCAAACCCCACTCTTGGGACTGAACACATAATCTAGTTTGATGCTCTCAATACCAGTACTGACAGAGTGCTCCACTGTTGGAAATACTGTCTTTCAGAAGACAGCACAGGAGAAGGGTCATAAGTCTAAGGACAATCCTATGTTCAATTGAGGCCCTATCTACCATTTTAATTAGGTGTTAAATAGCCCACAGCCACCTCTTTGAAAAAGTGGAGCTTGGCCTGATGTTCTGTTCAATGTTTATTCCTCAACCAACATCACTAAAAAGGATTATTTACTTACTTTGAAGAGTAGTCACTATTGTAATATAGGAAACACAGTAGCCAATTTGCACACAGCAAGCTCCCACAAATAGATAGTGACAGATAATCTGCCCATTTTTTTTTCCTCACTGCTTCTGAGAGTTCCTGCTTCTAATATAAGGAGATGACATCAGAGACTCTGGGTATTTGGCACGGATTCACCTGACTCGAGATGGGAGTGAGGGGAATGCTAGACTCGTACTGAGTTGCAGTAGTAAAATGCTAGCTGGGCAGTTAGTGTTTGTAAATGCAAGGATTATTTACAGCAAGGCAAAATGCTCAAAGGTTTATGGTGTAAGCCTCCCTCTGTGGAGCTCTCTCCATCCCTGTCAGCACTGTCTCCTGGAAGGCTCTGGAAGCATATATGAATCCCCTGCCACTTTGCACCAGAGCTGTGGAATAAGCAATACACAGCGATTGCCCCCAACCATCCTCTGTGCCTGCAAAGAAAACAAGTTGGCCAGGATTCCCACCCTTGAATGCCAGTCATCAGACCAGAGTCAGGTCATTCAGGAGGGAAGCTAGGAAAGACCTGTTCACACAAAGGGTGACAGAAGTGTGGAACTCTCTCCCGCAAAAAAAAACAGTAGAGCTCCTGCAGTAAAGCAAAAAGCTATCTAAATTAATGATTTAAAATCTGAGAAGGACAATACTTTTGCTTGCCGAGAGTATAAACGGATACGTTGTCAAGCAGCGCTTCCGCTAAGCTGCACAGGCGCACGGGCAAACAGCAATCTGGAAGATACAGCGCAGACCACTCTCTCCAGTCAGGCGAATCCATGCCAAATACCCAGAGTCTCTGATGTCATCTCCTTATACTAGAAGCAGGAACTCTCAAAAATAGTGGGGAAAAAATGGGCAGATTATCTGTCACGATCTAATGCTGTGTGTGGGAGCTTCTTATGTGCAAATTGGCTACTGTGTTTCCTATATTACAATAGTGAGTACCCTTCAAAAGTAAGTAATTCCCTTTAAGACGTGTGCACGTGGATGCGCAGAATCTTAAAGGGACCATGCAGTACAAGAAGCAGGCCACGGTCAACAAAGGGAAATGAAAGGTTATGGTAGATCAATAGGGTTAAGATACAGATAAGCTATGAGCTCATTGAATGGTAAAACAGGATTGAGGGGCTGAGTGGCCTCTTGTTCTGTTCCTATCCAGTCTGGAAAATGAATACATTGGGTATGAAGAATAAGATTAAGTTCTAATTCAGTGCCATTGTATGTGCCCGACTCACCCCCACAATCTGTGCCAATGATTCAATAAAGCATGAATTAATTTCAAGGTAGATTAATGCAGGATGGGGCATTTTAGTAAGAAGTCATATACCCCATGAAAATTAAGAAATTGGAAGTTAACAAGGTCATTAGAAATGCACACAAAAGTCCTCGAGTTCATTTCTAGACGGACAGAATTGAAAAGCAGGGAAGTTATGCAAACTTGAATTGAACTTTGGTTAAACAACATTTGGAGTACTGAGAACAGCTCAGGTCAAAAAAGGATATAGGGACACTGGAGAGGCACAAAAAAGGGTTCACAAGAATGGTATCAGAACTGAGAGGTTGTATGTATTAGGTTAAATGGGAAGGGGCTCTTTTCTCTCAAAAAGAGAAGCTGATAGGTGACCTGACAGATGAGTGTTTAAAATGATGAAGGGGCTCAATAGGGTAGGTGCAGAGAAAATGTTTCAGCTTGTGGGGGTGGTCTAAAAGTAGGGGTCATAAATATTTAATAGTCCCTTGTAAATCCAAGAGAGGATTCAGGAAAATCTTCTTTACCCAGTGAATGGTTAGAATGTGGAACTCACTACCACGTGAAGTGGTTAAAGTGAATAGCTGAGATGCCTTTAAGGAGAAGTTAGATAAGGTCAAGTGGGCGAAAGGAAGAGGAGGTCACGCTGATAGAGTGGGATTAGGTGAGGTAAGATGAGAGGAGGCTTGTGCAAAGCATGAATATCAACCTGGACCTGTTGGACTGAGTGGACAGTTTCTGTGCTGTGTAAAAAAGGCTGCATGTGCTACCTGCACCACAGGAACTCCCTTCAGATTTTACCCACAAGTATTGCCAGGGCAACGGTTTTTCTTTTTTTTAATTCATTCACGCAATGTGGGCTTCACTGGCTGGGCCAGCATTTATTGCCCATCCCTAGTTGCCCTTGAGAAGGTGGTTGTGAGCTGCCTTCTTGAACCACTGCAGTCCCTGTGGTGTAGGTACACCCACAGTGCTGTTAGGGAGAGAGTTCCAGATTTTGACCCAGCAACAGTGAAGGAACGGTGATATATTTCCAAGCCAGGATGGTGAGTGACTTGCAGTGGAACTTCCAGGTGGTGGTGTTCCCATCTGTCTGTTGACCCTGTCCTTCTAGATGGTAGTGGTCTTGAGTTTGGAAGGTGATATCAAAGGAGACTTGGTGAGTTCCTGCCGTGCATCTTGTAGATGATACACACTGCTGCTACTGAGCGTCGGTGGTGGAGGGAGTGAACATTTGTGGATGTGGTGCCAATCAAGTGGCCTGCTTTGCCCTGGGCGGTATCAAGCTTTTTGAGTGTTGTGGGGGCTGCACTCATCAGGCAAGTCACACTTCTGACTTGTGCCTTGTAGATGGTGAACAGGCTTTGGGGACTCAGGTGGTGAGTTACTCACTGCAGGATTCCTGGCCTCCGACCTGCTCCTGTAGCCACAGTATTTATATGGCTAGTCCAGTTCAGTCTCTTTTATTGTTAATTCTCAGAAGGGGGCAAACGCTGTCAACACTGGCATTTACTGTCCAATCCCTTGTTCAGCCAAGAAGTTTGCTGGTGGGGGTAGACCTTCCTACAGTCAAGACTAATGACTTAGACAAAGGCAGTTACTATAGCAAGTCATAGAAAGGGTTTATATCCACTAGAGATACAAGACTGAGATGTGATCTCAATGAAACATAGAAGATCCTGAGTGGGCTTGACAGGGTGAGAGGTTGATTACCCTGGCTGGAGCATCTAGAACTAGAGGTCAGAATTTCAGGTTAAGGAGTTGGCCATTCAGGACTACGATGAGGAGAAATTTCTGTACTTGGAGCGTTGTGGGTCTTTGGAATTCTCCACAACAACTTTAACATAGCAAAACATCTCAAGCTGCAGAACAAGCATGATATAAATGAAAAGATTTTGGCACCTGAGCCACAGAAGGAGCTACCAAGGGCAGCTGGCCAGAGGTTCGGTCAAAGCAGTAGATTTTAAGGAACATCATAACAGAAGAGAGAAAGGTAGTGAAATGGAGAGGTTTAAGGAGGGAATCTCTGAGCTTAGAGTCCAGGCAGCAGTATGACCACCAATGGTGGAGCAATTAAAATTGGAGATGTAGAAGAGGCCAGTATTGAAGGGATCTCGAAGATTTGTGGGGCTGGAAGAGATTACAGAGACAGGGAGGGATGAGGCCATGATTTGGAAGCATGGATAACGGTTTCAAAACTGAGTATATACAAGTATATTCTACACTGATTTTGACAGATCTTTTGGACATTAAGGCAATCGAGGGGTATGGGGAATAGAGTGGCGAAGTGGAGAAAGTATCACATGGCATTACAGGTTCAAGAAGACATATGGCCTGCTCCTGCTCCGATTTCTTATGTTCTTCAACTGGAGGACTTGCCAGTCAAGCACATTGGGGCTGCTATAACTGGCCTCGGTACTTGTGGGTTAAGAAGGGAAGGGCAAAAGCTTGCACAAAACGGAAAATGGCAGCTGATGAGGTCAAAAGTCTTCGGCTCCTAAGGAAAAACCAGCCTTTGGGATAGGGGGAAAGGAAAGCTGATTATAATCATTCAGTTCAGTCATGGTCTCTCCGTCTCTCTATACTTCTCACATCGGGAGGTGAAGAAATCACAAACCGTTCCCACACGTGGCCTGTGTCCAGTCAGCAGAAAACAGGTTGTATAGTCTCAGCACTGAATTCTCTCTATGATTTATCAAGTGTTTAGCGTCTGTTCTGGAATATGAACAGAGAGAGAGAAAAAATATTCACTCACTTCTATCAAAATGGAGGGTGGAGGGTGCAGATCATAGAACCACACAGTGCAGAAAGAGACCATTTGACCTATCATGCCCGAGAGGGCTACCCAATCAGTCACAGCTCCTTCCTCCCATAGCCCTGCAAATGCTTCCTTTTCAAGTGTATATCCAATAGCTCTTTGGAAAATTAATGTGGAATCTGCTTCCACTGCCCTTTTAAGCAGAGCCTTCCAGATCATAACAACTCACTGCGTAAAATAAAAAAAAATTCCCCTCATTTCCCCTAATGAGGAAATAAACATCTGTTGAAGGTTTTTTTGGCTGTGGTTGGTGAGCATATGGCTTATTGAAGGGGAGCTCAGGAGATCGAAGGAGCTGAAAGAACATAAATAAACTTAAGGCAGCTGTGTGCAAAGATGAGACAGGACTCTATAGAAAGGGCCGGGCTCTGTTAGCTTTGTACAATCCTGTTGGATTGTGTCAAGGTCTCATTGCCTTTTTCTTTCCCCCTCTTCTGCTTTTTTTCTCTCTTCTTCCGTCTGTCAGTCTGGTCGCTAGCTGGCAGAGTCTTAAGCCAACGCAGAGTTATAGCGAACAGAGGGCTGCATTCATGAACGGATCAAGTTTATGTGAGAAACTGCACCACCCCTGCCCTCAATCTCCATATGAATCGTTAATAAAATGGCAATGGTGGAGGGAGAGAGAGAGAGAGAGAGAAAAAAACACATGACCATATCAGCGGGGAAGTCATGCGGAGTACCCCGGACTTCACACGCAGGCACACAAAAAGGAGAGAGGGGGAGAGAGAGAGAGAGAGAGAGAGGGTGGGGGGGTGGGGGGGGGAGATAAAAAGAATATGCTTTTCTGGGCTGCGTGGGAATTGTGATGGGCCGCCCCTCCCAATCGCACCCGATCAGACACCCGTCACTCGGTTTGCTTCCGTCAGCCTTGCGGGCTACGCAGACTGCAGACAGCTGGTGACGAGCCAGAACTGAAACATCACCCAGCCTCCCCAGCAATCTGTCACTCTCGCCAATCACAGGCTATCCAAGACACAGCCGAATGATGAAAAAGAGAAAGGAAAGCATTCTCTTTCTGTCTCTCTTTCTCTCTCTCTCTCTCTCTCAGTCTCTCACTTGTGGCACTCCTGTATAAATCCTTAGGCTGATGCTCGAGAAAATGCTCCACAGCATTGCAGAAACATTGTGGCTGTTGTTCAAGGTGGCTTCACAAGGTTGAGACGAACAAAAGACCCCTTGGCTAACGCCCTCCATTCTACCCCCTCCCCTCAGCAATCTCTCCACACCTGGATCATTTCCAACACTTTCTCATCGTATTCTAATAATTGAGAGGGGAGAGAAAAAGAAAAATTTGCATTTATATTGCACCTTTCACAGCCACCAGGTCTCTAAAGGCACTTTACAGCTAATGAAGTGCTTAGTTGATAAATGTCGGAAACATCACTGTCCATCTGATTTTGCGATGTTGATTGAGGGATAAGCAGTAGCCAGGGCACCAGGTAACCCCCTCTTCTTTGAAATAGTGGCCATAGAATCTTTTACATCCACCCAAAAGGGCAAACAGAGCCTCACTCTGTCTAACATCACATCAGACAAACAGCACTCCCAACAATGCAGCACTCCATCAGTACTGCATTGCAATTCCAACCTTGAGTTTTGTGTTCAGGTTCTGGAGTGGGATTTAAACCCACAATCTTCGGACTCAAGGACTCACTGAGCCACGGTTAAAATGGAGGGGAAAGAAAGCAGGAGAAGCTAGAAGTGTGGGAGGGGATTTACTTCTTTCTGGTGAGAGTGATTTAAATTGAATGCCTCAGTCAAGGACGACAAATGTGCACACTCCGTGTTATTTTAAAGGTCGATTTTGCAAGGTAATGGAGATGCAGATTATACAAAATTTAGAATCATAGAATGGTTACAGATCAGAAGGAAGACATTCAGCCCATCATGTCTGTGCTCGCCCTCTAAAGGAGCAATTTACCTAGTGCTAGTCCCCTGCCTTTCCCCATAGCCCTGCAGATTTTTCCTTTTCAGATTATAATCCAATTCCTTTTTGAATGCCTCGATTAAATCTGCCTCCACCACAGTCACCAGTGTGTTCCAGATCCTAACCACTCACTGTGCAAAAAAGATTTTCCTTATGTTACCATTGATTCTTTTACCAATTAAATCTGTGTCCTTGGTTCTCAATCCTTCCACGAATGGGAACAGTTTTTCCCTATCTTTTCTGTCCTGACCCCTCATGATTTTGAATCAAATCTCCTCTCAACCTTCTCTTCTCCAAGGAAAACAGTCCCAACTTTTCCAATCTTTCTATATAACTGAAGTAAATCTACATACGAGTCAGACAGAAAAAAACAGGACTGACTGGTGCACAGGTAGATCCGGGATAAATTCCACACTGCTCCAATATCAACAAAGCATAAAAATAGAATTAAGCTGTGCTCACCAGCTCCACAGGACATATGCACAGTTAAATTAACAGATTGGTTGCAATGATTCCAAGGCAGGAATATCAGCTCAGAGTTCAGAAGATAGCAGGCAGAGATAGTGGTGGGGGGGGTGGGTGAGTGGTGGTTAAGGAGTGGGGTGGGGGGGATTCAGGGGGTGGGGGGGGGGGGGGTGGTGGAATAGCCAGGATGCCTCAATGTTAATTAATAACATGTTACTGCCCATCTGCAAAGTGCATGTCTTTTCAGCTCAGCACTGATGCTCACAGTCAAATAGCCTACCGACGTTATATATGTTTATGGTGACATATGTTATAATACTCATAAATTCCTCAGTCAGTTTATGTTGCAAAATTCATTGTGTAACAGTACATATTAGGCACTGATTACTGCGGACTGGATACAACATTGGTGGCTGTGCTTTCTGCTACCTGGGCCCTAATCTCCTGGAATTCTCTCCCTTAATGAATGAATTCCCTGTCTGCTGCTCTATCCTTCTTTCAGGCGCTCCTTAAAATCTACTGTTTTCCCCTCCTGATGTATTCTTCTTAGGCTCAGTGTCGATATTTATCTGATTATGCCTTAAGTGCCTGGGGATGTTTGCTGACCTGAGATATTATAATAATGCAAATCATCATTGCTGATTAAATTGAGAATGCCTAATTCCACCAGGCTCACAGACACATGCACTCATGCTCATATGATGTCCAAAGTATCCCTCCTTTTCTTCCCCCTCCATTCCTCTGTCATCCCCAGTGCCACTTCACTTTGCTTAGCCTAGAGTTCCTTGCGTACTGAGTATCCTCCTGGACTTCTCCCCAAATGGTCATTCTTCAGACAATGAGCATTGTGAGCTAATCAACTACAGAGAGAATCACAGTCAAAACCCATCCCAATCTCAACTTGATCTCCACTCAGACAAACTTTGGGTCACTGGACGATGAACAGAGACAAGCCAAGGGTCTTCCCCCTTCACCTGCTCGACGTGTTCTCTAGCCCAAAAGTTGCATTCCCTGTTGAGCTGACTAACTTACTAGAGGCTGAGGGGTTAATGCTGGAATCTTCCTGATCTATATGTCGGTAACACATCAAGATCTTTTTGAGTCACTTTTAATACATCAATTAATCTTTAAAATCTGACTGATGCAAAATGGGAGGTGCTCAAAATTTGATAGTACCTGAACCTCCTCAAAGTGCTTGCCATCAATAGTGTGTTTGCCACATCTAATCCATTATGCTGTCTGTGGGCAATGATTGTGCTGTAGTATGTATGTTTGCAGCAGATTCATCTTTATCTGTGGTGCCAGCTGTGGTTCAGTGGGTAGCACTCTTGCCCCTAACAGGTTTTTTTTCATTCTTTCATGGGATGTGGGTGTCGCTGGCTAGGCCAGCATTTATTGCCCATCCCTAATTGCCCCTAGAGAAGGTGGTGATGAGCCACCTTCTTGAACTGCTTCAATCCATCTGGTGTAGGTACACCCACAGCGCTGTTAGGTTGTAGGTTTAAATCCCACTCCAGAGTCTTGAGCACAAAACCTGGGTTACATTCTATTGTCGCAATAGAATATTGTTGCGTGGGAAGTGTTGTATCTTAGGTGAGACAGGGTAGATGTAAAAGATTCCAAGGCAATTACATCTTGAGACAGTGGCATTCCCCCCAGCATCCTGGGGCCAACACACAACCTACACCTAAATGCAGATTATCTGTCATTGTAACATTGTTGTGTGTGGGAGTTTGCAGTGCGCAAATGGACTGCTGAATTAACCACTACACCAACAACGACACTTAAAAAGTACTTAATTGGTTATAGTGCACTTTGGGACATCCTCAGTTTGTGAATATTCTTTCTTTCTTTCATTTGTCATCCTACAATGGGACCTTGTGTGTATAAAAAAGGATACTTTATATGTAGTAATACAGTCTCAAAGCTCTCAGACTTTCCCTCCACATTTTAGCCTCACCAAAGATTTTAACATATGAACTACGTAAACTTTACACCATTTTAAACACCTCTAACAAATCTCTTAGTCTTTTCTTCCCTAAGGAGAACCACACCAGCTTCTCAAGTCTATCCAGATAACTGTAATCCCTCCGCCCTAGAACCATTCTAGTCAATCTGTTGAATACATTCTCCAAAATCTTCACATCCTTAAGCCTCCTTGACTCTTGCAGCAGGTCAATCTATACTCAATAGGCTCAAAATAATATTTGTTCATGTCAAGAGATTTACTGGTCCCTAGCTGTCTTAGTTGGCAAAGGTACTACTAAGTTAACTGATGCCAAGGGGAAGCCTTTTGGGAAAGGTACAATTGACCTCAGTACCAATAGAGCAGGAGCAGGAAACATCAGCCAGGGTTCCTGCTCTGCCCAGGAATCATCTTTAGAAAATCAGGACCTTGTCTGAAAGGATTCAAGCTTGACAGCACAGTGCCCTACAGTCAAATAACATGCCAGTGCTCTCTGCATTGCCCACAGGAGGAGGTCTCAGGTGGCCACAGATCTGCTGCCTGGCAACTGACAGTGCCTTCAGGAGAGAAGGCAGGAATGGAAGAAATGGATGAATAAATGAATGTGGACTGGACAGTTCTGCATGTGTGCAGGTACGTGACTATATGCAGGTGTGTCTATCTTTGTGCACAGGGACTGCAGAGGCTCAAGAAGGCAGCTCACCACCACCTTCTCAAGGGCAGTTAGGGATGGGCAATAAATACAAGCCTAGCCAGTGACGCCCACATCCTATGAATGAATAATACAAAAAGATGCATGTTTGAGTGTGTCCATGTTTGTCTATGGGTATACTTCTGTATCTGCCTGATATTTTGTGAGCATGTTTGTGTGTTCACATTTGTCTGCACGTTTTGTGCATATGCGTATATAAATTGTTTTTGCTTGAGTTTTGCATGTGTTTGTGCCAATATGTTTATGTGTTCATGGTTGCGTGTGTGTTTAAGCATGTGCGTGTTAACGCTCAGGCTTGTCCTGGTGCACAAGTGCATGTCTATGAGTCCATGGGGCTGCTGGGGGGGGTGGGGGGGAGGGGGGGGGGGCAGTGGGCGGGGGTGCTGGCTGGCAGGGAGCTGGACACATACAAGGTAGGGAGTATGGAGGTAAACACCCTTAGCCAAAGACCTCAGGCTTTGTGCAATCAGCCTTGCTATCATCAACTCATGAGAAAGTGTTGAATTTTTCCAGAACCATAAGATCAGGATGCAAAGACAGAATGTTCTATCCCGCTGCTGATCACACTCTGATGACACTGTGCGTGTCAGTCCATCAGGCAACTTGATCAGATCAGCATCCATTGTTCTTTTCTATGGGCTTTGAAAGCAACTCCACTCGTACCGAGTTCTCTTACCTGTAGGAACAAAGTCACCAGATTCAGTCCATTTCCTATTGCGTTTTCCCCTTTCCTCCTCCCCTGAAGGTGCTGACACCTTCCATCAGGATGTTTCCATACATGCCAACTACCGTCTACTTCATCCAAAAGCTCCTTGTCCATACATCTCTCTTGACAACAGAAGCCCTACAGCCCTCTGAAAACTCTGTCCAGAATTTTCTATTGAACCACCTCAGCTCTATCCAGATCCTCCGCAGCTTCTCTGGGGAGAGAGAATCTAAATTTCCACTCCCCTTTTGTGTGAAGAAGTGCTTCCTGACATCACCCTAGCTCTTATTTTAAATTATGCCCCCTTATTCTGGACTCTCCACCAGAGGACATAGTTTTGCCCTCTCTGCCCTTTCAACTCCATTAATCATCATAAATACCTTAATTACATCACCCCTTAATCTTCTGTACCCAGGTAATAGGAGAGTTTTCTGAGGCCATGGGAATCAGCAAGATTCTGAAGGGGCTTAAGAGGGTAGAAACTGAGAGATTGTTTCCCTTGGCTGGGTAATCTAGATCATGGGCACACAGTCTCGGGATCATTTAAAACAGAGATGAGGAAAAATTTCTTCAAAGGATTGTGAACCTTTGGAATTCTCTACCCCGGAGGGTTGTGGATGCTCCATCACTAAATACATTTAAGGCTGGGATAGACAGATTTTTGGTCTCTCAGGGAATCGAGGGATAAGGGATGCAGGCAGAAAGTGAAGTTGAAGTCAAAGATCAGCTACGATGGTAATGAATGGCTTGATGGGCCATATGGTCTACTTCTGCACCTCTTTCTGATGTTCTTATGTTGTTCCATGGTGGTCCGCCCAGTCTGGAGTTGAGGCAAGATCTAAGAACCTGCCACTCCATCCCCACCCCTAAAGAGCAGGTATGCCAGATAGGAAAATCAGATGGCTTCCAGCATTCAGAACATTGGCAGTAGGGGCAGGAGTGGTACTGAACCAAAAAAAAGCTGGATTAAGACCCACTCCTCCTTTAAGGCAGCAACCAGGTTACATAGCCAGTCATCATCGCTAGTGTAAATCCCCCAGACACCTCAATATGAAAGCAGACGGCTAATTACTTCCCAGATTTCTCTACCTAATACAGCAGCTACAGGTTGGCAGTGCTAGGTATCACTACCCATTTAAACTGTCTTTACTAGGATCAGACACCTTAAGAGGTTAATGTTCTATTTTCAAAGGGACCTTTAAGGGGAAGTTAGATGAACATGAGGGAGAAAAGAATAGAAAGATATATTGATTGGGTGAGATGAAGAGGGGTGGTAGGAGGCCTGTGTGAAGTATAAACATCGGCATAGGCTAAATGGGCTGAATGACCTGTTTCTGTGCTGTGCATTCTATATTAGTGTTTCTGATAAGGCAGAAGACGCCTGAGAAACACTCATTTACAGCAAAGGATGCACTTCTTTTTAAAACATTTGTTTCCCATTCTCTGGATGTAGAGGTTGCTGCCAAGATCGCTTCCTCCTACAATCTACAAGCTTTTAAAATCAAACTTTTGTCAACCACAACATCCTGATTTCATCTCACCATCTCCTCTGCACTCTTCAGCCTTGGGTGTCCTGCACAAGGTCTTAGAGTCATTACGGTACAGAAGGAGGCCCTTCGGCCCATGAAGTTCATGCTGGCTCTCTGTTAAGCAATCCAATCGGTCCCATTCTCCCGCTCTATCCCCATAGCCCTGCGAGTTTATTTCCCTCAAGTGCCCATCCTATTTCCTTTTGAAGTCATTCGTGGTCTCCACTTCAACCACCTCATAGGCAGTGAGTTCCAGGTCGTTACCGCTCACTGTGTAAAAAAGTTATTCCTCAAATCCCCCTCTGCATTTTTGCCCAAACCTTTAAACCTGTGTCCCCTACTTTGTGTACCATCAGCTAATCTGAACAGTTTTTATTTGTCTACCCTATCCAAACCTTTCATAATCTTGCACGCCTCTATCAGATCTCCCCTCAATCTCTTTCGTTCCTGGGAGAACATTCTCAAACATTCCCTTATCGCTAAATTTCCTCATTCCTGGAACCATTCTGGTAAATCTTCTCTGCACCCTCTCAAGGACTCTCATACCCTTATCAAAGTGTGGTGACCAGAACCTTACTGCATGTTCAGCATAACTTCCTTGCCTTTGTACTCAAATGTCTTTATGTATAAAGCCCAAGATCCATGTCTTCACATGGATTCCTCAGTAAAAGAAGACAAAAAACTTAGTTGTCAGGAAGATACTGATGGAGAAACTCCCATCTTTTAAGGTGGTTGGCACTGACATTGGAAAGGATTAGCCACAAGAGTCATCTAGCTGAAACCCATCAAGAAATAGTCCAATGGTCTTTTCAGGACACACTGGCACATTTCAATGCAATTGAAGTTGTTAAAACACATTTAGGAGACTATAAATTGTTAAGTGCTAGCCCTAAACCAATAACAACTTGCATTTATATAGCACCTTAAACATAGTAAAATGTTGCTTGGTAGTACAAACTTGAATATGGTTGAAAAAGGAGACATTCTGTCGCAGCTTTTCTTCTTGTACTCTTCAGGACAGAATCACAAGAATACCAAATCTGAAGGGAGCAACAATTTATATTGCATTAGAAGAGAGTGCTGATAGTAAATTGTCCATTGTGCTTCACAGGAGGTATGTACCCGTTGGGCCAAATGGTGTATTTCTGCACTGCAAGCAGACCAAATTTGCCACGTATGGAGACATTAGGGCAGATGACCAAAAGCTTGGTCAGAGTGACAGATTTTAAGGAGCCTCTAAAAGGAGGAGAGAGAGCAGTAGAGTGATGGAGAGGTTTGGGGAGAGAATTCCAGAGTTTAGGGTCCGGATAACCAAAGGTGCACAACCACCAATAATGGAATTAAAGAAATTAGAGATGCACAAGAAGACAGAATTGGAGGATATAAAGATCTTGGAGACTTATAGGGCTGGAGGAGGTTATAGAGATAAGGAGGGGTCCAGGCTGTGGAGGGATTTGAAAACAAGGATCAGCATTTTAAAATCAAGGCACTGCCCGACCAGGACCCAATGTAGGTCAGTGAGCATGAAGCGTGGAGGGGTTGTGGAGTGGGAGATGATGGAAGAACAGAATTTGGCACAAGTTATGATATGGAAGCAGAGTTTTGGATGAGCTGATGTTTAAGGAGTCTATAAGGTGGGAGGCCAGATAGGGGAACTCTCATCTGTCTCTATATATATTTCACCCCTCATTCCTCCTAAATCATCAAGCCTATCTTAACCATGAGACCTACCCACCAATTCTTCCATCCCATTCATACTAAACTGCTGCTCACCCCACACCACTTTCTGGACACCATTTCAGCCAACTTTAAAAACGATTCCTCGCTTCAGATACCATTGCCCTCCCTTTCAAGAATGCGAACATCATACCGTCTTCAAACAACTCACTTCCTCTGTTCTCTCTAACTACCTTACCTCATTTTCCTCTCCAAGGTGCTTGAACATGTTGTCATCTTCCAAAACCAGACCTAGTTCTAGTTACCCCATCACCCCAACACTATATCAGCCCTAACCAAAGTCACGAACAATATCCCCTTTGACTGTGAAGTATTCTTCTTCATCCTCCATGATCCATCTCTCGTCTTTGACATGGTGCCTCACATGATTCTTTTCCAGTGCCTCTCCTCCATTGTTAAGTTCCATCAGGTCATCGTCACTTGCCTCTCCTCTTAGCTATCCCAACATAGCTGGAGCATCTCTAAAACTGGAATCATTGCTCTCCACCACCATCACATGTACAATCCCAGAAAGGATCCATGCTAGACCATCTGCTCTTCTTGTTCGACATGTTGCCCTTTAGCAAGACTATCTACTGAAATGGGGTGAGCATCCATATCTATACTGATGACTCACAGTTCTACCTCTTCACTGATTTACTCAAACATTGCAATGTCTCTCCATCACAAGGACCATCCAATTTCACCCCCATAAATCATCTGCCTCTGTACCTCAATCCATCTGCCACATAAAACCATTATTCATGACTTTATCATCTTCAGACTTGAATACACCAATGCTCTCCTAGCTAGACTCCTAGCTTATATTCTATATGGGCCTATATTATTTTGAGTTTAGAAGAATGAGAGGTCTTCTCATTGAAATGCATAAAATGATTAGAGGGCTTAACAGGGTAGATGCTGAGGTGCTGCTTTCCCTGAGAGGACCAGGGGACATAGTCTCAATGATAAGGGTTTGTCCCTTTGAGAGCTGAAATGAAAGAAATTTCCTCACTCGTGGGTTGTGAATCTTTCGAATTCCCTATCCCAAAGAGCTGTGGGGAAGTTCAGTCACTGAGTATATTCAAGGCTGAGATCAATAGATTTTTGGACTCTAAGGGAATCAAGAGATATGGGGATAGGGTAGGTAAGTGGAGTTAAGGTTGAAGGTCAGCCATGGGCTGTAGGTTGACTCCTACTCCTATGCCTTATGTTTTCATCCTACCCTCCACTCTCTGTAAGCTTCAGCTCATCTATAATTCTGCTGCCTGTATCCTGTCCCACACTAGATCCAACCTTCCCATCATGCCTGTCCTTGCTGATGTACAATGGTTCCCCCAATATCTCAAACTCTCACCCTTGTGCTTGAATCCCTCTATGGTCTTGCACCTTGTTATCAACTGTCCCTCCTACATTTTGTTCTCTAACTCTGGCCTTGTGGATCTCTTAACCCCTCTGTGGTGGCCATATCTTCAACTGCCTAGATCACACGTCTGGAATTCCCTACCTAACCATCTTAATCACTCTCTCTTACTCTAAGTTCTCTTTATGACCCACCTCTTTTATGAATGTTTCATCCTTGCCTTTGATCCCTCAGTGAAGAATTTTGAGATATTTACTCTATTTTAAAGGCACTATTATAAAGGCAAGTTCATACAATGAAATGCACCTTTAAAATTAATATTATGCAGAATGTGCCTCTTTAAATGTGACAAGATTCTTAATGACTAAAATGCCTGAGGAGACATTAGCAAGAGCAGCATTCCTTTCAGACTGTCAATGTCAGTCAGTGAGAGATGTGTGAGGATGTTTTATAAAGGAGATATAGCACCTTATCACATTTCACAGAAACATCTTGAAACCCTTTACATGAAGTGAATTTCTAACCAGACTGTACACAACCATGACATCCTATTTGACCTTGATCTGAACTTATAATCTCATATCCTCTCCATCATTAAGATCACCTACTTTCATCTCTGTAATAATGCCCATCTCCAGCCTTGCCTCAACTCATCTGATACTGAAAACCTTATCCATGCCTTTAGACTCGACTATTCCAATGCTCTCCTGGCTGACCTCCCACTGTGCACCCACCATTATTCTGAACTCTTGCAAAACTCTGCTGCCCATATCGTCAGATGCAGTAACCCATCACCTCTGTGTCCACTAACCTAAATTTGCACCCAGTATGTAAACACGTCAATTATATGAACATAGGAATTAGGAGCAGGAGTAGGCCATTCAGCCCCTCAAGCCTGCTCTGCTATTCAATAAGATCATGGCTGATCTGATCATGGCCTCAACTCCACATTCCACCTATGCCCAATAACTTTTGACCCCCTTGTTCATCAAGAATTTATCCACCACTCCTGTAAAGTTACGCAATGACCCTGTTTCCACTGCTTGCCGGGAAGAGAGTTCCAAAGATTCACAACCCTCAGAGAAACAGATTTTTTCATCTCCATCTTGAATGGGAGATTCCATGTTTTTAAACTGCATCCCTAATTTTAGCATCTTCTGTTCCTGAGAGAAGTGCAGCTAAACTTTAGACCATTAGAATAAGGATGATGAATGCAATAGAAAGTGAAGAACGTGTGTTTTTAGGCTTGCATTTTGTAATTTGAGAAAATAATAAAATTCTTATTCTCCTTTTCAAATTGCACCATGGCTTTACTCCCTCCCTACCTCTGTAACCTTTTCCAGGCCTATAACCATCTTCACCTTTTCAATTCTGACCTCCTACATATCCTCAGTTTTCATCACAATACCTTCAGCTAGGTAAACTGGAGACATACCTATCACAAAGGAAGATGTTTGTGGTTTTTGGAGGTCAATCATCTCCGTTCCAGGACATCACCTCAGGAGTTCCTCAGGATAGTGTCCTCGGCCCAAACATCTTCAGCTGCTTCATCAACGACCTGCATTCCATCATAAGGTCAGAAGTGGGGATGTTCTCTGATGATTGCACAGTGGTCAGCACCATTTGCAACTCCTCAGATACTGAAGCAGTCCATGTGCAAACGCTGCAAGACCTGGAAAATATCCAGGCTTGGGCTGACAAGTGGCAAGTAACATTCGCACCAAAAAAAGAGAATCTAGCCACTGCCCCTTGACACTCAATGGCATTACCATCGATGAATTCCCCCCACTGTCAACATCCTTGGCATTGCCATTGACCAGAAACTGAACTGGACCAGCCATATAAATACTGTGGCTACAAGAGCAAGTCAGAGGCTAGGAATCCTGTGGCAGGTAACTCACCTCTTGACTTCCCAAAGCCTGTCCACCATCTATAAGGCACAAGTCAGGAGTGTGATGGAATACTCCCCACCTGCCTGGATGAATGCAGCTCCAACAACACTCTAGAAGCTTGACAACAGCCAGGACAAAACAGCCCGCTTGATTGGCACCCCATCTATAAACATTGACTCCCTTCATCACCGACGCACAGTGACAACAGTGTGTACCATCTACAAGATGCACTGCAGCAACTCACCAAGCTTCCTTAGACAGTACCTTCCAAATTCACAACTGCTACCATCTAGGACAAGGGCAGCAGACACATGGGAACACCACCACCTGGAAGGTCCCCTCCAAGTGACTCACCACTAGGAAATATATTGCCTTTCCTTCACTGTCGCTTGGTCAAAATGCTGGAACTCCATCCCTAACAGCACTGTGGGTGTACCTACACCACATGGATTTCAGTGAAGGTTCAAGAAGGCAGCTCACCACCACCTTCTCAAGGGCAATTAGGGATGCGCAATAAATGCTGGCCCAGCCAGCAAATCCCACATCCCATGAAAGAATAATGATAAAAGCTGTCTAGGTCCTAAGCTCTGGAATTACCTCCCTAAAACTCTCCACTTTATCTTCCTACTCCTTAAGATGCTCCTGAAAACCTATTTCTTTGTCACTTGCCTTCATATCGGCCCTCATGTAGCTTGGTGTCAAACTTTGATAACCTTCCTATTAAGTGCCTTGAGGTGTTTTAACTATAGTGCTATATGAATGCAAGCTGTTGTTATATGGGAAAATGTGACAGCCTCTTTGCACACAGCAGGATCCCACAAACATGTGGGTGTCACTGCCAAGGCTAGGATTTGTTGCCTGTCTCTAATTGCCCTTGAACTGAGTGGCTTACTAGGCCATTCCAGGGAAGCACTTAAGAGTCAACCACATTACTATGGATATGTACTCACATGTAAGCCAGACAGATTTCCTTCTTGAAAGGACATTAGTGAACCAGATGGGTTGTGACAATGATAGTTTCATGGTCACCATTACTGAGACTGACTTTCAATTACAGGTTTATTAATTGAGTTTAAATTCCACTGGCTACCATAGCAGGATTTGAACCCATGGCCCCAGAGCATTAGCCAGTGCCAGTCCTATGACACTACCACTACGCCAATTTGCCCCTGCATGTTTGAGGAAGTCGGTAATCTATTTTGTTATCAAGTTGATTAAATGAGAAATATTGGTTGGGATCACTGTTTTTCTTTAAGTTGTGAGACAGGATTTTTAACATCCACCTGAAAAGGAGGATGGGGTCTGGGTAAATTACCACTGACTTTGGATGGCACCTCTGACACTACAGCACTCCCTAAGACTGGAATGTGAACCAAAATAATGGAATGGGTCCCAGGCACACAGCTTGCTGCAATGTCTCAGTTATTTTATTACATATCCAGTTAACGCTGCTGGCTTAAAGGAGCACTGTCTTCATGAAAAAGAGGCCTTGGTCAAATCCTTCATTGCTACAGATTTCCCTTCAGATAGTGCTGAATTTTGCTCTAACAATGCCTGGATGAATGCAATTCCAACAACACTCAAGAAGCTTGACAACATCCAGGACAAAGCAGCCCGCTTGATCGGCCTCCCCATCCACCACCTTCAACACCCACTCCCTCCACCACTGACACAAAACGTGTGAACCATCTGCAAGATGCAGTGCAGCAACTTGCCAAAGTTCCTTCGACAGTGCCTTCCAAACCTGCGATCTCTATCACCTGAAAGGACAAGAGCATCAGATGCATGAGAACACCATCACCTGCAAGCTCCCCTCCAATTCACACGCCGCCCTGACTTGAAACTATATCCTCGCTACTTCACTGTCACTGGGTCAAATTCTTGGAACTCCCTTCCTAACAGCACTGTGGGTATACCTACACCACATGAACTGCAATGGGTCAAGAAGGCAGCTCACCACTACCACCTCCTCAAGGGCAATTAGGGATGGGCAATAAATGCTGGCCTAGCCAGTGATGCCCAAATTGTGGGAAAGAATTAAAAAAAAACTGAATGCTCCCTGTGAAATAGCTGGTTTTGCAAGATGGTGATTGGCAGCAAATTATTTGCTATTTGAGATCACCCTCAGCAGAAACCAACACTATCGGAAGGGAAGAAGGGAAAATTGTCAGCAATTTTAAAAAAGTTTGCATAAATGTTTTTTTATCCCCGCAATGACAGTGCCCCTTTAAGCCTGCTGCATGACTGGGTATATAATAAAATAACTGGCCTGCGATTCCTGGCTGGCATAAGTCCAATGATTTTACATGCAGCTTTGACGCTAACCATTTCCATATGGGCTGCTAGCACACAGAAGTATTTATGAGAGAATTATTCTTCTGTGAAAAGAAAATCTGCACACGTTAGTGCAGCCTGTGAATCATGAACTGAGCTCCCCTGATGGTCCTAGTGCACATAGAACCAGTGCAGAGTCAAACCGGCTGAAGGGTCCAAGTACAGTTCCTGCTTGCTAGCTGATCTCAGGCGGTGGTGGAGGCGCAGGTGGGTGCCTCCGTGCCTCAAGGCACAGGAGGAGGAGATTCGGCTACTCTTGACCCAGGCGGCCTACCTACTTGTCTTGGGCATTGCATGGGAACTGACTGCGGGCACTACCGACCTTTCCTTCTCTTTTGTCCTTTCATGGGATGTGGGTGTCACTGGCAAGGCTAGTATTAGCTGCCCATCCTGAATTGTCCTTGAGAAGGTGGAATTGAGCTTTCTTCGTGAACCGCTGAAGTCCATGTGGTTTAGGTACATCCACAGTGCTGTTAGGGAGTTCCAGGATTTTGACCCAGCGACAATGAAGGAAGGCGATATATTTCCAAGTCAGGATGGTGAGTGGCTTGGAGGGGAACTTCCAGGTGCTGGTGTTCCCATGTGTCTGCCTCCTTTGTCCTTCTGGGTGGTAGAGGTCATGGGTTTGGAAGGTATTGTCAAAGGAGCTTTTGTTGAGTTACTGCAATGCATCTTGTAGGTGGTACACACCGCTGCCACTGTGCCTTGGTGGTGGATGGCATGGATGTTCAAGGTAGTGGGTGGGGTGCCAGTCAAGCAGGCTGCTTTGTCCTGGATGGTGTCAAGCTTCTTGAGTGTTGTTGGAGCTGTACTCATCCAGGCAAGTGGAGAGTATTCCATTTCCATTACACTCATGACTTGTGCCTTGTAGATGGTGGACAGGCTTTGGGAAGTCTAGAGGTGAGTTACTTGCCTCAGACTTACCAGTCCCTGACCTGCTCTTGTAGCCACAGTATTTATATGACTAGTCCAGTTCAGTTTTTAGTCACTGGTAACCCCCAGGATGTTGATGTTGGATTCAGCAGTGGTAATGCCTTTGAATATCAAGGGGAGATGTTTGGATTCTCTCCTGCTGGAGATGGACATTGCCTGACACTTGTGTGGTATGAATGTTACTTGCCAGTTATTAGTCCAAATCTGAATTTTGTCCAGGTGTTGCTGCATGTGGGCATGGACCACTTCAGTATCTGAGGAGTCGTGAATGCTATGGAATACTTGGCAGCCATCAGTAAACATCCCCACTTTTGACCTTATGATGGAGGGAATGTCACTGATGAAACAGCTGAAATGGTTGGACCTGGGACACTACCCTGAGGAACTCCAGCAGAGGTGGTGAGAGGGAGATGATGAAGGAGAGGGCAGATGCAGACATTCTAGTTTAAGGAGTGGAGTGTGAAATATTCCATACAATAAGCCTGGTGAGTGAGGAATCACTGGAGGGACTTGCATTCTTGAAGGTGAATAA